>NC_135655.1:51309775-51622502 GCF_964188315.1 Podarcis muralis
TTTATATTGTTAGGAGTAGGCTATAGGCCAAGACTGTTCTAATCCCTGGATCCAGCAAGTGTTAAAATATAAGCAAGGATTCAAATTCATGGTGAGGCGATAGCCTAGACCAGAGCTTTCAAAACTTTTCATGTTGGTGACACACTTTTTAGACATGCATCATTTCGCGACACAGTAATTGTGTTTTACTAGCAAACCGGAGGTTAAACGTACTCCTTTCCAGCCCTGGGAGGAGCATGGGCAGCATTGACACAACACACCTACACATTGCAGCCGACACACTAATGTGTTGCAACACAGTTTGGAAAGCTCTGGCCTAGACCATTCAATGGAGTGGCTTTGTGCTAGATGGCAAATGAGGGGCCCCCTCCCTCAAGCGGCTGGTAGTTACATATCCAAAGGCAAGAGCTGAAAGTTATGTGACCTGGAAGCTAGACATTGGAAGAAAAGCTGCAGTCTGGGAACCAGAGAGAGAGAGAGAGCCGTGATTGATTTCTGTTTGAATTCAATGCTGGGATAAGCAATGACTGTTTGGAGTGTTAATGCTGTGAATCCCTCCGTTGTAAATTCAGGTTGTATGTATGTGTAAATAAACCATATATCATAAATACACAACAGTCTCTGCTGTACTTCATTGCGAAAGAAATATGAACCCTGGGTATGTGCCTGGAACTCCTAGAATCTCACAACGCTTGCCTCTGGCAAGCAATTATTATTACAGTGGTACCTCGGGTTACATACACTTCAGGTTATATACACTTCAGGTTACAGACTCTGCTAACCCAGAAATAGTACCTTGGGTTAAGAACTTTGCTTCAGGATGTTATCTATCTATCTATCTATCTATCTATCCCCTTTTCCCTGGCAGGACTTCAGGGCAGCTTACAGATAAAAGAGCCACTAAAAACATAGGGAAAAATCATTAAAAAACCAATTAAACATTGACAGAATTGAAACTATATGTATATATAGAATCTATTAAAACCATGCTAATGATGACGAAACAGAACAGCACAGCACCAGCTCTTCCATTAGAAGCAGTCATTTCCCAAAAGACTTGGAATAAGAAAGTCTTCACTTGCCAAAAGAAGGAAAATGAGAACTCCAGTCCAGCTTCTCTAGGGATTTCCATTGTCTGGGAGCAGCCACCAAGAAGGCCCTCTCCCATAGCACTACCGAGTGTACTGGTGAGGGTGGTAGGACCGAAGTCAATCCCTTCAGATATCTAGCAAGAGCAACCTGTCCTCTCCAGGCAACCTTGTGCGCAGAGAGGAAAAAGGAGAGAAAAGGGTGCCCCAACCCACCAATGACTTTGGTCCACTAGTAAGCAACACCCCACCCTTTACTCCTGATCGAATGTGGTCCTTGACAGCACAGATATTGTCCTACCACCTCCAGTTTATATAATAACAAGTGTAGGTTGTGAAGTATTTTGCATTCCCATACTTGCTTCATACTCACTCTGTAAGTTGGCCAATAGTTCTAGCTGTGAAGGGCTCTTTGACAATTTTAATAGCTGCCCAGAAGGGAGAAAACAAGCAAGTTTATCTTCTTCGATGAATATAAGGTTCAGTATAATTCCCCCCATCTGCCTGCTTTCTCCTCTAAATACTCATTCTGTTATTTTATCTAAGCCGTTTATACACCACTTAAATATTAATATTTCTAAGTAGTGTACATTAAAACAATTGACAGAAAATGGGGGGGGGGGGGGCTAGAACAGCAAAGTCATGGCCATGTGCCTGAAGTTAATCAAGGAAGGGACTTGCCTAATTTCAGCTGAAACGTCCACAGCCATTCTGATTTTCTGCTCTACATGCAGAAAATATATGCATTTATTTGATTTCAGCTAGTGTTTTTGCTTTCCCTTCAGCATTGATTTATCAATATCCTCTGCTCAACTTATCTTACAGATGATTAAAAAGTACCCTGGTCTTCTTCTGTAAGAACTATTTATCCAAGGATTTTCTCAAGACTGTTTCTTTGAACCCTGATGGATTTTTGAAAAAACAGGCTAAACCCTTAAAAACAACCCATCCAAAAACCCTTTCATCTGCCACGCAGCAGCTGTGTTGCATATAACTAATCAATTTGCTACTTCAGAATGACCTAGAAGAGATAGTAGTTGTGCAAGTTCAGTAGCGTTGTCTTATTTGCAATACTGGGTAACTATTGATTTGCAGTGCATTTCAGAAAGATTAAATATCACTGTTGATATAACGGTTACCCCATGGTAAGGGACTAATTAACAGCAGCAAGTGTTATTGTTTTCTTTCTACCCACAGCTGAGCAGCCAGTTAACACTGCGGCACAATTTTTTGATGCTCACAGGTTGCTACTTGTTGCTTCTGTATCCCCAGCACAAGCACGTCATCCTTTGAAAATACAATTTGCAGCCTCCAAGGTAAGTGACAAAAATCCAATGTCTTGAATAGAACTGAATAGCTCCCAGAATTTCTTATAAGGATTAATATTAACAGCAATCAGTATGCAGGCTGTGGGCAACTAAGGAAGTGATCTGCATGTTTGAATGAATTTAAGGGGCATTCATTATTTCCATGTTTGAATTTCAACCTCTTTCAGGATAGCGGGGAGAATATTATTAGAGCATGCAACAAAATCCATAAATAACATGGAGAAGAAATTGATTTTTCAACTTGAAAGTATGGTCTGCTTAAATAATTTGTGATTACTGTTGAGAAATCTGAAAGCAGTAAATATTGAAGAAGAGAACTGGGCTGAGACTACAGGGCCTGGACAGGAACTGAACTGTATATAGTACAACATAGAGCTCTCTTTGATTCAGTTTAATTAAGAACCAACCTCTGCAGATTTTCAATCTTCTTGCACTACAGGAGCTGCACAAGTGTAAATGAAAGCTGATTCTTGTACCTCAGGGCTACAGCACACGTCCATTTTGTAGTAGTTTACTCAAACCACCACAATCCTTCTGTTTGTCCCTGCATTCACTTCCTGTGTGCTATATTTTAGGTTGTAAACACCTTGGGCAGATTTGTTCACTTGTATTTGGTAAAGCACCGTTGGCACTTTTAATAACTGATCTATGTTACTAGCATGGTTTTTCTGTTATTGACCTTTGCCTCATGGAAGGCAAACCCCTTTTGTCTTAAGCCTTCCAAAACTATTTTCCATGCATTTTTATTTAAAAGCAAAATCTGAACTTTTTTGGAGAATGCACCAGGAATGTTCCTGGGCACGTTTTGCCGCCAATATTTAAACCATAGGTCCCTCCATCAGCCCCGGTCAGCATGGCCAATTGTCAGGAATGATGGAAGTTGTGCTTCAACAACATCTGGAGGGCAACACATTAGCCACTCCTGGTAAAGGGGAAGAACAGAAGCACTATATGTTGTTCCAGAATTGAGCACTCCATTTCCAGACATCAAATACAAGGCAACCAGTCCAGGATTTGCTGGATTTATTAACAATTCAAATTAATCAAGACAAGAAATTCGGGGATAAAGACATTTATAAAACAAGTTAATAGTTACAACACAACTGTAAAAGCAGGAATACATTTTAAGGAACTGAAGTCACAGTTTGAATTTGAAATTAAGAAAGTGCATTTCTTTCCTCTGAAGTAGGAAATAGGGCTCACTCCTTCGTCGCTACTTTCAGTTCCACTAAGTATTCTGGAGACAGAACACCAGATAATATGGATTATACTTGTCTTTCTGCTAGGGAGGAGCCAGAAATGATGGCTTAGGAAGTAAGGACATCTAACAAGAGGCCTGAATAAGTAATCTAGTTTGTTTGTGAAGTGTGTCCAAGAGTTTCAATGAACAAGTGTAGTGGATAAGCTTTCAGAGAAGTGTTCCTGAAAGTAGTTTTCACATGCTCCCCAATTAGAATGATGGTTTCCCATGTCTTCAAGGTGTCATCAAGGCTGTCCTTCACTGTCTCAAAATTCAAAAAGTCTAGGTCACCCATTTTGACAGAGTTAATGTTGTAAAAAGAGAGTAAACCATTAGGGCATTATATAGCTTCATATACTGCTGAGAATCCATCTGCGATAAGCTTCTTAGACTAACTTCTAACAGGATTGAAGTGCTTCACACAGGAAAAAATATTACTCAGAACAGCTCACGTTACTATATGAGACCTGCTATATAAAACAATCTCTTCTCAAGATCACAAACTCAGTATTTCCCACTGATCTGAGACTGAGGAGTACTTCAACAAAAGTGATGCAAATGCACTGCAACCTACAGCTGGGGGAAAAGGGACCAACTACATTGGAAGGAGATTGCTAGGAAAATCCACACAAAAGAGGTATTTTCCGTCTCTCTTACTCCCAGTGCCACATTAACTCCACATAAGTCACAATAGACATGATTCAATCCATTCCATGAACTGATTGCAGTAAAAGGAGAAACTGAATGAGTTTTCGGCAATGTCAGAAAACTCATTCAAAACTGGCACGGCTTCTGAGGTACTCAAAAAAGCAAGTTCACACAAGCAGGACTGTTATAGTATTTTTTAAAAAATATGCTATAGTAATCTGATTTTGCTGAGAAACTCAGCTTTCTGAACTGTGTAAATTATGCAAATGAAGTACATTTGGTCTTTTATTTTGCCTGATTTACTCCACTTCTGCTAATTGTGGAGAGAGGCAAGAAGCTATACCTTCTGACCACAGGAAATCTCACTCAGCAGTTCATCAAGCTTCTGAGAGGTCAGCAGGAACAATATGCACACGCTCCAAGCATGTCTTTGCAACCATAAGGACTAGAAACTTGCTTTTGTAAAAACTGAAATCAGCATTTTTTAATCGAAGCAAAGTTCTGTGGCCAGTATTATATTCTGCACTCTTGCAGAACTGTATTCCAGTCTAAGATACCTCTTTTCAGCATCAATGAATGCAAACATGAACAACTATGTGTTGGGAGAGCCATAGTGGATTTTCACACCTAACTGAATAGTTATTGCCATTCTGGCCATCCATCTTACTTCCTATTGCTGTCCTAAGTCAAACTGGTCATTGCTGTTACTGCACTGTTCTCTTTTGTAATAATACATGCCACCATTTTGGCAGTCTACGTATTTTTGTTGGTGTGCACACCTGGGTGCACGGTGTTACTCTAGTTTGAATAGCAGAGACAGTATTTGGAGTGTTTAATAGATGCAGCTCCTGGAACTATGGTAAGCACCATTAAATATTTTGCATGGTTCACCTCGGTAACCTGCTAGTAAGTGATGAGTGAACACTAAGGGGTGCTCTAAATTGAGCAACAAATGGATCCCACCTGAAGTAACAGGTATATATTTAGGAATGAGCAAGTCTTATTCAATGTCGTTTCTTAGCAGTCTCCAACTGTATCTCAGGAAAGCCAGAGATTTGTTCTCCAGGGCTTTTGGTTATTGATGAAGCTTGCTCACTGCATCCTGCACAGGTCAACGTTGGTCAACGTTCTGATCCTTCTGGCAAAAATCCTTCTCTGCTACTGAAGTGCCTATTCCAGAACCTGACTTTTGCCTTGTCAGTTTCTCATTTCAGGCTGTAAAGAAATAAAAGAGCCCACAGGTTAGTTTTCTCCCTCAGAAACAAGCCCATTTGCAGATATACAATCTAAACAAGGCAAGACTGCTGGGAAAGAAAGAGGTTTGTGAGAAATGTTTTAAGGCATAGCTTAAACTATTGCAAGAAGAACAAAGTACAGGTATTGGAAGGCAGTGAGCTGCAGTCTGAGAGTATTGGCAGACTAGAGATGAAAAAGGAAATAGAGGACAGACAAGGTAGATAAGGATACAAATGGTGAAGAGATTGAAAATCAATAGTAGTAATAAACTGGATCCAATAAGAAGAAAGAAGTCAATGAAGGAAGTGTAATGAGGAATGGGGGCAAAACAAGGTAGAGAGAGAAAAACTACCACCACTGAATGAACAGCAAAGTTAAAAAAGGAGCAGGTGAAAAATGGATACCAATAAGAATAAGTCATGTCTTTGCAATATCAAGAGATAAAAATGCAAAGTTGTAGCCATTTTTAAAGATTGGAAACATCAAGTTTTTTATAGCAGGTCAAATAAAAGAAAGGCCAGGAGAGCTGCAAGGATTTCAAGGTTCTGTACCCAGGGAAAAATGAAGAACAAAGCATTCCCCAGAGGGAGAGAAAAGGAAAAAAAGGTACAGACAGAAAAAGACAACAGACAAGTAGCTCATTTTTAGGAGAAGGTAGCAGAAAGCTATCTAGTGAAATTACAATATGTAGCTACACCAGAAGCAGCAGCATAGAGGTTTTGGGCAGAGAAGGGTTAATTAGGACTGAAAATAAATGGAAGGTGACCTAAGACAGATCACCAAGGAACTGCAGTGGTGGGTACTACAGCAATACTCTTAAGCAGAACTACATCTGGTAGCTATGAGAAATTAAAATGCGAGGCTAAATTCAGCTGCCTGGTGCTGTTTGGAGTGCTAGGCCAGAAAAAAACACATTGTCTTAAAGGAAGGCCAAGGGCAGGCATCAGTGGTGGGCCCTGCTGAGGTCTTGGGTCCTCAGCAGCTGGCTGTGGATGCCAGGTGCTAGGTGCTGATGCCTGTCCTGAACTGACAGGTGTAGTGATGGCTGAATAGCATTCATGGAGCAAAAATGTAGGTTACTTAAAGGGCTCATGTTTCAAGTATATGCTAGCTACTCACATGTACAATTTCTTGTCGTAGGTTCTTTGGCATTTGCGCGGGCATCACCTTGGCCCGTTTGTACAGCTCTTCATTGTGTTCTTCTACAACATTAAGCTTCCGTTTTGGAGATGTCTGGCCATAGTGTGACTGCCTTGGCACTACAAAATGTTAAAGAAGAATTACTAGGACACTTCTCTCAAGAAACTCAAATATTATTGACTATCAAACTATCTGCAACACTGGATGGAAAATACAGGCAGCAGCTGAGAGGGAAAATGGCTAAAGACCCTTTATTATATTGCAAAGACTCCCTTCATGATTTCAATTCATATTTCGGCACAGTACTGATATTTTCTCCTTCAGACCAGAGTAAGGATAGAAGATTCTTGTCAGTTGTTCATTCCAGCTTTTCTTTCAAGCCATCTCATGCTCAGGCAGGCTTCAGGTTCAGAATAGAATATGTTTGCTGATTCACTTCAGTCTTACAAAAATTCTAGGCGAGAGACATCAACTCTTAAACAAGACTTCTAAACTAGACTCCACCAGCTACATCCCTTGTGGAAGTAATCTTACAGTTATTTATGATTTCCCAAGTTCCTATTAAAAGGTTCATAAAATAAGCAAATAATGTCTGCTCACTTGTGCAGCTACCTTGGCTTGCAGAAGGGTCTGTGACGGGGGCACTGAGGTCTTCCATGCTGGAAGGGACAGAGGCCAATAAACCTGCAAAAAGTTAATGGTTCCATTAAAGAAGAGGCAACTTTTCATTACTTACTTATTTATACTAGTACAGTACTCCTAAAATGCCAACTTCTGTAAAAGGCATCATGGTGATATACAATATAAGCATTAAAACATCATGAAATACAAAACAAGTAACCAACACAGAATCAAATTAATTGTCTAGAAATGTTTTCAGCAGGTGGAGAAATATTAAGATTATGGACGCTTGTCTGATTGCAAAGGCAACAGGGTTCCAAGATACTGAGGGAAGAAGGAAGACTACTATAAAGCGTCAGGGAATCTACATGTGCTGCAATGTTGATTCCTGAATGTAACTTCTTTTAACATGTCTGTATATACATCTGAAGGCGCAGGGGGCCAACAGACAGCAACTCTAAGCCATTCCCAGGGAATCACTACTTACAGAGTGATTCATGGTCTGCTAGGAGCACAAACACAGTAGAAGCCATTTCTTCCTTGTAAAGGCTGGATGACATTTGATCAGCTTAGATGGTTTAGTAAAACCCAAATGTATTATGTGGTACTCAGTACTTACAAAGGCCTCTGTAGCGTGAGAGCTGCTGGTAGATCTGTTTCATGCGCTCTATGTTCATTCGGCTGGCCTCTGCATGGTTCACCATGGGTTTGGGATAGTCTACCCCAATGATACATTTTGCTGCCTTCTGCACTGACTCAGGAGCATTCCATGGCTCATAGATGTAGCGTGAGGGAAAACCTTTCAACTTGGGAAGATATCGCCTGCAGCATAAATTGAGTGAGACCTTCACTTAGTACTGTAAACAATTTATACATGCCATCAACTGCCCCATCACAAAAGGAGGGAGGTCTGCATCTTACTTTCAGCATTGTCCTCACTCTTCAGCCAAAAGGGCTCTGAGAGCAACTTACATAAGATTAATAAAAACAAGATAATCACTAAAAGACAGCACACAAAAAGGGGATGAGGAGGGAAGAGGAAAACCATCAAGCTAAAAACAAAAATGTAATAGTTCTGCATTGCAGGGGGTTGGATAGATGACCCTTGGGATCCCTTCCAACTCTACAGTGCTATGATTCTAATGACAAGCCACAATGGAAACACCAGTGTATCCAGTCTCTCAGAAGAGCTAGTGGAATGATTTTGTTTCCATCTCTCCCTCAGCTGCAGCTTGACTGAACTGATAAGCTCCAGTGACATAACGGGACACTTTGCTCACCTGATGAAGTCACCACTGGGATCTGTTCGACGTCCAAAGCCAACAGGGCAGTAGCAGTGGAAGAACTGTTGGAAAAAAGCACTGCACGAAAGCCACATCCAGCTGCCTGAATTCACACTGAAATCTGCATCTAGCAACAGCTCATCAAACACCTGGAATAAAGAGGGGTGAACTCAGTGAGGACAGTCCGTCAGTAAAGTCTCAGTGACAGGGGGCAGGGATGATGTGAAGCCAACCATCACCTGCAACCTCATTGATCATTTTGTAATATCCAGTGAACCCAGACCATGGGAGAATGAAACAAATAAGAGAAACAAGCTAGCAAGATAGTGTTTGTGGAAACCTGCCTGCTCAGACAGGAAAAGCACATTTTTTTCTATATGAAGTTGCCACTGCTATGTTCTCCATGCACAATGGCAACAAAAAACAAAGCTATGCTACTGTCAGGTAGTCCAGTTGAATTTGATTTCTGGGATATTGTCACTTAAGTTTCCAGTATTTGCTCTTATGGAACAGGACTACTACCACGTTAATATAGTACTGGCTGGGGGAACCCAGTCAGATGGGTGGGGTAATAATAATAATAATAATAATAATAATAATAATAATAATAATAATAAAAAATGCATTTCAGGGACTTTCCAACAGATCCTAAGAATCGAATGTGCTTAACATATATTACATTTCAAGAGGTTCCTTAGAATGGGAGGCTCATTTCAGTAAGCTATGGTAGTGCTGTGCTGCCTGTAGAGCTGTTTCACAGCTCTTTACTTCCAACGTATACCGTATTTTTCTCTCTATTACACGCAGATTTTTTCTCCTAAAAAGGAAGGGGAAATGTCTGTGCGTGTTATGGAGCGAATGTGGGGGGTCCCTGGAGCCGATTAGGGGAGCGCAGGAACAAAAATCAGCAAAAATCAATCGTGCCTTGTGTCCGAGAGGGAAACCTGAAAAGAGGAAGTGGTTGCTTTCCTGCATTCTGCCTCAGGGTCTTACTGCCCACCCTCCTCTGTTTCGTTGCTGTGTTTGCTCAAACGGAACAAAGAGCAGGCAAATCCCCTCCCCTCCAGGCAAGCAGAGGGGAAAGCAGAGGTCTTTCCTTCTAATTCCTCTCCGTGCTCCTCGCAGGCAGCCAGAAAACATGCAGGAGGAGAGAGAAAGCTGGCTTCGGTTTGTGGAAACTTTTGCCTTTCTTTCTTCCCTCCCGTAAAATCCCTCTCCTGCTTTCTTAGCCAGCTGCTTCTCTGCACACCGCTCTCTTGTCCCTGTGTTTTTCCTTCACTCCCCACTTAAAATGTAGTTACAAAGCATGGATCCACATGGTTCCTCAGGATCTTTGCATTGGGCCACCCCAAATTCACCATCAGATCACATAGCAGCCTGCCCCCCAAAAATCACACACCCACTGTTGCCTGGGGCTGCAATGGTGCAAAAACGTGGTTAAAAAGCATGGATCCACATGGATCCTCAGGATCTTTGCATTGGGCCACCCCAAATTCACCATCAGATCACATAGCAGCCTGCCCCCCAAAAATCACACACCCACTGTTGCCTGGGGCTGCAATGGTGCAAAAATGTGGTTAAAAAGCATGGATCCACATGGATCCTCAGGATTTTTGCATTGAGCTACCCCAAATTCACCATCAGATCACATGTCTGTGGCCACAGCATGAAGCACAAAAATGATACATCCACTGTTTCATTCAGAATTTTTCCCCTTGTTTTCCTCCTCTAAAAACGATGTGCGTGTTATGGTCAGGTGCGTGTTATAGAGCGAAAAATACGGTACTTTCTGTCTCTTTTCTTCTTTACTCACCCTTACGCCTGACTCCCAGCTGATCCAAAGGTCTCCTCTGGTCAGAAAGCAGGCTACAGCATGCCGGGCAAGGTGATGAATCCAACCCTCCTGTCTCAATTGCGTCATGATAGCATCAATCCAGGGGAAGCCTGTCTTGCCTTCTGCCCACTTTGCCAAGGCTTCAGGATTCCTGTCCCATGGGATCTGAATACAAATTGGGTTCCCCTCCATACGGTCAAATTGGGGATTGTTTGTGGCAGCTGTATAAAAAAATTCTCTCCAGAGTAACTGGCCATATAACGACAATGGTGGAGTGCTATTCCGCTTTACCTAGAGATGACAGGAAGAAAGAGGCATATACCAATAAGATAGTATCATAGCTTTTTGATATATCAATAGATTCTGCACTGTAATTAGGGTGGTATCTTCAGAAAACTTCTACTACGAGATCAAGGCAGTAAGCTTTTAAAACACCTGTTCCCAAGCATACCTTTACTAAAAATAATTACCTAAGGTCAGAATATTTGCTTTAAACTTGGCTTGTATACAAAATCCACAGAAAGGCCTTAAAAGGGCAAAATTAAGGCAGCCTTATAACCACCGGTGTGAGGGAACCCTCTGAGAACAAGTATCCACAGAAAATATGTTCAGAAAAACGTAACTCAAGCAATGTGTTATTCCTTTGTAATCAGTCCCGGCTATAAAACAGCAGAGAGGTTTTCTTAGAGATGGCATCCAAGCTGTGGAATACTCTTATAAGAAGAGCCTGTTGGACCTGGCCAACGGCTATCTAATCCAGCAACCTCTTCCTCCAAATGCTGTAATCTTTCCTCACAGGGGAGTTGCTCCATCACCTTATCATTTTGATTGTGGCTTTCTCTCTACAGAAAGATTCAGCTGGCACGCACTTGATTGTCCTTTTGCCACCAAGCAAACACCTTTTTAGATGCAATTTTAATCTCCTGACCTATGCTGTTTTTATAATTTTGTCTATTCCTTTGTAAGATGCCTTTGGAATATGCATGAAAGGCAGTATAAACAAACTTATAATATTCCAATATTCCCAGGGAAGTGCAGACACCTAGAAGGTTGGAGTGCAAATTAATACATTTCAATGACTACGCCAAGATATTGGAAATGATCACAGATATAAGGTCTACTAGAGACATGAAGAGAATTAACATCTCACTAAATGCTCAGATTCATTTTGATTCCAGGACTAAGATATCTTGTTGAAGGAAGATTCTTTCTGATTCTTACCTTTCTGTATAGTTCCCAGAGCCGGTAGTAGAATAAGCGGCAAGATAAGCACCCAAACCGAAGGTAGGGGCTGAGCCCTGTGGGGCTGGCCAACAGTGAATTGGCGTTCATCCTTGGCCTCTCGTAATTCGCAACCCATGCCTTGAAGGATTCAGGTAAAGGGAGAAAAGAAAACAGAAATGGACCTTAAAACACCCTTCTGTGAAATTCTATAAACAAGTGTTATTTGATGCTACTAACAATCTACCAGTTGCAAGGACCTTCAAATTGTTTTTTTCTTTTCATGGGGAGAACAGGGAGGCACATCTTGTCATAACTTGCCAGTGTCATGTGTACCACACTTTATTTCCCTAACTTTCGAACTCTTGACTTCAACTGTTACTAGTTAAGGAAATTCACCACTAAGAGTGTCCATTAAGGCTGGCTTTCTTCCAGTACAATTAATCACTACCAAAGAAAGCAAGGGATATAGGTCAATATACCAGACACCACACCACTGTGTCAGAAATTGAAGTATATAATAGGCTAATATTAAAAAAAGGAAAACGTAAGTGGACTGTACACAAACTTGACTTTATTTCAATCACAGTTCATTGGTGCACACCAGACAACAAAACTGGGATATAAAATGTGCATGCATTTACAAGAGTAAGAAAAGAACATGTAAGATCTAGATTAAGGCAAGAAAGTATGAAATGATTTGGTATTTCATTATTAGTTTCAGCAGGGTGAAAGCATTAGAAACTAAGACAACCTTTGGCTTGCAACACGTCTCAGACACCAGAGCAGCAAAGAGATTGTTTTTTCTAGATTCGCCTAATACACTGGTAATAGCACAGCAAAGGGTACCCTTCCTTCCCTGATGCATTATTTTGCAATACAGATTATAAGGTTACCTTTCTTTCCAGGTGCTTATCCAGACGAGTTAATGCTTCAGTCTCTCCTCCTTGCCAAACAGCTGGAGCAAGACCCTCAGTGGGGAAGCCTGAAAGAGAATGGAAGAGGGTGTTAATATAGAACTCAGTCAACAGATATGGCTTTAATTCAATCTTGTGCAGCGTATTAACTAAATGTGTTCTGCACTATACAGCATGAAATGACCACTGACAACCAGCAGAGGGCACCTTTGAATAAAGGTTTTCATAAGGTACACACCCCTGCAGCATATGCTATAAAACCTAGGAAAACATAAGTACTTATTTTTCGGCAAAACTATTGATTATAACCTTTGAAAACCAACCCTCAAACTGAAATGGAGGCGGGTGGGAAGAGAGAGTGTAGAAAATTCAATAAAACAACAGCCATGTAGCCTGGAGCACTTCCAGAGAGTTGATATAATGGAGGAGTCGTTTCCACTTGCTCATTTCTAAATTTAAACAACCTGCTTAGCGACAAAATTTTCAGTCCAATCTAGCATGTTAAAGATTAACAATCTGATTTCTGCCTGCTCATAAAGAAATGACTGACATAGTTGGGTTAGGAACAATATTGGGTTAGGGGACTAGTATGGAACCAAGGTACAAAGCATGGACAGAAGAAAGACTATGTTCTATTTTCTAGACACACAATTTTCAATATATAAATTATTTCAATTACCAGCCCGTAATTAGTAATTTCTTACAGTAAAAAATAATCATAATGACCCAACACAAGGTATAGTACCCATAGTACCCACAGCTAATCCACTGATTTTCCCAAGGTGCACTGATAATCTCAAATTTGTTTCTAAAGACAGAACCAGAACAGGCCAGGCAAGAAGAGTACTACAGTCCATCTGTTCCAAGCCCATTGAAAGCTGGTGTAGCTGTCCTGCAGTTCTGCAACGTACCCAGCTCCTCCAGGGATGGAACGCCATAAGTTTCATCATGATTTTCTTGGATCTCAGTCCTGCATATCTCCATCTGTTGATTTGTAACTGTGGCAACTGGCTTCTTGGGCAGGTCCATGCGACTAATGATGGCTTGGAAACGCTTGTACGTCAGAGGAGGTTTATGCCCATTCAATTCAATTATCCTGCAGATTGGAGAAAGAAGTAGTTTAAAAACTTTCACTGCCATAAGTTGTGTAGGGAAGTAGCATTTCCCTCAATACATTTAGGATCAGTCACTCCTTCAGATTTTTTGTGGGAGGACCAAAACTCACAAAACAGACACTGCAATCCTATTCTCTCACATTTCCAACTTTAGCCACTAACAAGTAGCTAATGCCACAGAAGACAGAATTGGGATGACCTTAAGAGATTGGAGAACTGGGCCAAAACTAACAAAATGAATTTCAATAGGGGCAAATGTAAGGTTCTACACTTAGGCAGGCAGAACTAGCTGCACAAATATAAGATGGGAAACATGTGAAAAGGATCTAGGGGTCTTAGTAGACCATAAGCTTAACATGAGTCAACAGTGTGATGCAGCAGCAAAAAAAGCTAATGCTATTCTAGGCTCCAGCAACAGAAGTCTAGTGTCCAGGGTCCAAGGAAGTAATAATATCACTCTAGTTGACCTTGGTCAGGCCACACCTGGAGTACTGTGTCCACATCTGGGCACCAGAATCTAAGAAGGGTACTGACAAGTTGGAATGTGTGCAGAGGGGGGCGACCAAGAAGCTGAAGGGTCTGGAAACCAAGCTTTATTGGGAATGCTTGAGGAAGTTGGGTATGTTTAGCCGGGATAAGAGAAGACTGAGAGGAGATATGAGAGCCATCTTCCCATATCTAAAGGATAGTCACATTGAAGAGGGAGTAAGCTTGTTTTCTCCTGCTCTGGAAGATAGAACACAAGCCAATGGCTTCAAGTTACAAGAAAGAAGATTCCGACTAAACATTCAAAAAAACTTTCTGACAGTAATAGCCGCTCGACAGTGGAACGAACTCCAGAGATTGTGGGCTCACTGGAGGTTTTTAAGCAGAGGTTGGATGGCCATCTATCATGATTGCTTTAGTTGAGAATCCTGCATTGCAGGGAGTTGGACTAGATGACCCTCAGGGTACTTTGTAACTCTACAATTCTATGATTCTAAGTATTCCTCAGTACTCTTCTTCATGACATCTATGGCCTGGAAGCCCCACCCCACTACAAGAGCAATGTACCAGACCAAAATATATACATTAATAATAATCTATAAAAATCATACTGCTCCTAAATTAACAGTTGGCAGACTAGAATTATCCTTCTGGGCAAGTCTGGTGGAATAAAAAATGCCTTAACAGGTGCCAAAATCCCAAAAGGATCAGCAGCAGCTCAATACCCAACCATGGGGCTGCTACGCTAAAAACCCTGCTCCATGTCACCAGAAAACAGACCTTGGGAATGTGCAACCCTACAAGAAGCAGTCCCTGATGACTGCACTAGTATTCGGGGGGTAAGGAGACTTCTCAGGTATCTTGGTCAAAAGTTGTTAAAGGATTTAAAAAAGAAAACTAAAACATTGAATCTGTTCCAGTAACATATTGACAGGCATTGCAGATCCCAGTGCACAGGTGCTATTGTATTGCCAATAGGTCACTCCAGTTAACAGGCTAGGTGTCATTCTCTGCACCAACTGCAACTTCTGGACCAAGCCATAATGCAGACCCAGACAGTAATCAAGGCTTGAGGTTACCAACACAAGACTGACTTTGGTCAAGTTATTCTGCCCCTAGAACAGTTGCATCTGTTTAACAAGGCAAAGTTGGTCGCTGAGGACACCTGGGTTTCAAGTGATGATGATGGATCCAGGAATATCCCCAGACTATGAACCTGCTTCTTCAAAGTGAGCACAATCCTGCCAGGTAATTGACCTATCTCCCAGACACTGAAATCACTTGCATACGGTATGTATGTCTTGTTAGGATTCAGCTTACTGGCCCCATTCAGTCCACTTGCATGTCCTGACACGAATCCAGGCCTTGCACAGCCATTCCTGATTCAGCTGTTTAAGAGAGACAGAGTCAAGTGTCATCAGCATACTGGTGACACTTTTCTAGTTCCAACTGAGGCTGAGAAACACAAACTTGTGGTTTGGTTGTTGTCAAGAACTTATTTTTTGTGAAAGTTTCATGCTTAGGTAGTTTCAATCACAGCTGCAAAACTGCCTTAAAAAGAAGTTTACTGGTGTGGTTAAGAATGCCTAAACACTGTGCAGAGATCACCACCACTAAAATAATGATTTCATATGTGGGTTAGGAGTCCACATTGTTTATGCTCTCAGTGTCAGTCATGCCACCAATGTAACTTAAAGATGAACCCAAAATGCCTCTGCAGGGTGTGAAATGCAGATGAAGATGCTTTAAGTTTCCCAGAAAAACAGAATGGTTTCCTGAAAGTCATACAACACAGAGAGCATGCTGTTCAGACAGACTCAGATGCAGGCACCCACCAGTGATTCAGGCTATGCTTGAACACAGAAGTGATCTGCATTCATTTAGTTGCTTTATACTGTACAATTCTAAAAGGGAACCCTCTGTATTAAAGAAGTTAACACCTAGCTAAGAAGATCCTGAAGCAACAGATCTTTTCTCTGGTGAAACAAAGCCTCCAGAACAGAAATAACTAAAGACTCTCAAAAGCCAGAATGGGAAGAGTTAAAGATGCAGTGAGAGAGCCAAGTTGCTAGCTTATATATAAAGCCAAATCAGCTTCCTGCTCAGCTTGTGTACTAGGAGTTACAAGAGCAGCAGCCACGTCCTCCCAGTCAACAACTTACGCAAAAGGGTTGGGCTTTCAGTCTAATGTTTCAGCATAAGCCATGTGCCTGCCTTTCCCCTGGCATCTGCACGTGGAAAGGGGAGGAGCTCCACGCCATCCAGGCTTTTACAGAGCTACACTCACATGCATGGCTCCGTGACCTAGCTTCCCAACAATGCACAACAGCCGCAAAACGGAAGGCAGCTCCTTGCCTTATGATATCTCTACCTATTGAATCCAAGCAACAAACTAATCCCCTCTTATGTATTGAAGCAAAAGGAACTGTGCAAATGAAACTGTGTGAACTAGAAAGCCAAGAGTGATGAGTAAGTGTGAGGGTTCCAAAAATTGACTGGGTCAGTGCAACAGAATCGAATACTGAGTGAGCATAGTCCAGCTGTCAGGAGGAACACAGAAGGTCAACCCCCCTGGCTCAGCCATGCTCAATAGCAGAACTTGGGCATAACTCTCCAGCTCAAGTTCCCCCAGCTTAACTATAGAGATGTGAATGTCTTATTTTCACATGTTGTGTGAGGATGAATGAGTCAAGAACAGCAAATAAGTTTCAAATTGAAATAGAGCTCTAAAATTAAATATGCTCTTTAGAGAAGAAATAGTTAGGGAAATTTGACCTTTTTAGCATTAAAAGACAGAAAGTGAGGGCCATACAACAACATACGATTTCCCCCTTTCCAAAACGGTCAAACTCTGTAGTTCATATAAATGTTCTTCTTCCTCCACCATTAGCTTTTTGCCCTTATAAGCAATTATTTCCCCATCAATAGAAATTCTGCATTTAAATAGTGGGGGAAATTATTTTTTACTCCCTTTTATAAGCATTTTAAGCAGCTTTTCAGCAACAGATGAAATAAGATCACTCATCCTCATTAATTACAGGAAGTTCCCTGATTGTATCTGAATGTTTAGTAATGACTAGACGTTACAATTCTGAGTAATACACCAGGTTGCAGAATTTGCTGAGGGCATCTCAGTCAGCCCTATACTTCAGACCCTTCAGTCTACCAAGAATAAAATGTCTAGATTCTAAAGGAAAGAGGCTCTTCCTAACAGCAGTAAACTAGGAAGCAGTTTAAATACTTTAAAAATGTAAACATCCTGTGATTGCGGAATTATTTTGGCTACTTTCTCCACAAACAATTCAAGCTACAAAACAGTTCAAGCCACTGTCCAATTCATACACATCATAGGCATATAGCATACTTATATTTAAAGTCTAATAACAATACTGCAAATACACACATATCCACACTAAAATTTAATTCCTAAAAAACTGAACTGAAATTACCTAACACTGAGTTGATGTAAAATGTTTACTGCCTGAAACATAACACTGAACTAATGCTGGATGGGAGGGGGAAATACCAAGTGTTGGGGGAGGGGCATAACAATAACCATAATTTTTCAGCATTGGAAAGAATCTTGGTGAGCTTTGGTCTTAACATGTCCCTTCCAACACTACCACTCTGGTGTGGTTGCAAGGAAATGCAAGCCCAAGGCTTGCCTAGTCCCATTTCCTTTATAATAAAAGCCAGCTTATCATTATATCCAAACCCAGCCACTCTGAATGAAATAACATAAAACCAGGAAAACTAGCACATTTGCTAATATGGTAATTAGCTACTGCCCCAGCTTTTCAGATTTTTCTAATACCAGGCAGTCCATCAGCCACAAGATTGTGGGGAGGGGAGTGCTCTGACTATATAGATCCCAAGTAGCAGTATGCCTAGCATGCTTCTAAGCTGGGGGAGGGGTTGTGAAGGAGGAGAGAGCAAATGCGGCTTCCTGAGAAACACATGCGGCTTCCTTTTAAAATGCAGTGGCTAGAGATGGGCCTCCAACATAGCCTCTAAAAGACACCTAATGTCAAAGCACCAATATGGTAGAGCTCTGCTGCTGTTTTGCACTTAAAAATACAGTAAGTAGATAAGTACAGGCATGACACAAAGGAGAATATAAAATTTCTAAATAATTTTTAAAATTAAAATGCTCAGAAATGGTAGCAGTGTACAGGCAGGGCCAGAAAAAAGCATTTTCTGCAACATGTACAAAACCTTTAAATAAAACCAGCCCTATCAGAGGTCTTGTACATGGACTTCCACTCATGCAACAGGGCTTTCCTCATTCCTCTCCCTATCCCCAATTGGGGAGCTAGAACAACCTCCACAATAGCACATGAGAGAAAGGGAGTGTCCCTTCTGGTAAGCTGCAATGTTTGCACGGCTGGAACAGTTGGAAGAACAGGGTATGGAATTCCACATGTAGATTGTGCATAATGATTAATGGGCAAGCACTGCATAAAATTCCATCTGCAGAATGAATAGCTTCCCCTCTCAAGAATTACAAAGCTGGACAGACTCTGAAAGACACTGACAAAACAGAACCTGACTGGGTAAAGGGCATGTCAGGATTTAAGTTGCCATCATAATAAGACAGGATGTGCCACACCAAAGATACTTCTGTTTTAATTTAAATTTGCAATTACTAACTTAACATATTTGCACACTTAAACAATACAATGCAGCTTAACACCTATATACAAACCTGTACAACTGTGACCACAATATTTATGTTAAGTGCTGCTGCCTTGCCACGAGAATACAGGTGTGTGAGAGAATGAATCATGTTTCGTTTAAGAACAAACAGAGAGCAATAGTGAATGAAGGACTGAACAGTCTCATACAACCAGTTTCACAGTCTCTTTGTCCTATTGTCCCTGCGACAGAATGCATACATCTTCTCCCAGTCTCCTTCAGCTCCTTCCTTAGGGAAGAATTCAAAGTTGTGCTATGGCAATCATTCCATCACTGAAAGCATTTCAGCTTGCCAGGTGGAACAATCCCCTCCATGTACTGTTCTATGGGTTCTTCTGGAAACCCCACCACCACCAATTGTGGGGAGGCAAGGGGAGAAAAACCCTGTTGTGCTAGCATAAGCCCTCGCTTCTGCTAGTGGGACTTGTTAGCTGAATCTGTTCCCTAATGTTTTGTCTTCAGTAGATTGCAAACCTGCAGCAATAATGATCTTATTCCATAGCACTTTGCAGTAGTAGCAATATAATTAGCTCATAATTTATAAACTCTGGATCAGCTGCTTCTTTTCCCAATTCCCACACCGAAAGATGGAATTCAGTATGAAACTTGAGATCTTTTAATCCTATAGTAGTACCACAATAGGATGAATTGAAACTCTGATCAGTTAAGAAACCCTAAATATTCTCTCCCACCTCATGTGTTTTATTTTTCCTCAGATATCATAATACCTTAGCATCTCCTTAAGCAGATCTATATCTTACCTGTCCAGATCATAAAGGGTATGCGAGTTCTCCATTATCACTGATACTCCAGCTTCTTTAGCCAGCTTCACTATAGCTGCATCTCTCTCTTTTCCAAAGGGCTCAGAGTCATATTCAAAGGTAAGACGTGTCACTCCCCATTCCTGCAAGAAACCACACAATATTACCCCACTACAAATATGAAATGCCACTCTTAGCTCACCATAGAAGTCTGAGAACTAACACTTTAAAGGTAGGCTGAAATCCAAAGACAGAATTAGGGAAAGGATCCCATTTTAAACAATAAGCATTAACACATACAAACAAAAGATAATCCACTAACAACAGCTGTTCTCACAATGCATTAAAAAAACTTTGCTTTTTAAGAGTAGTTTCTTAGTGTCTCAGGTCACTTCCCTTCCTATCCTCACTGAATATCAAAAATAGGAACTCTTTGGTTTGCTGCTGACTTTTTGGTGTGCGAGTGTGTGTTTGTGCGCTTCTCTGTATATGTATATATAAACGTCAGGACACACAACATTGTTTAATTACAATCATAGTAACGAGAAACTTGATTAAATTGACCTTTTTTCTTGCCAGTTCAAATAGTTATTTAAATAATTCCAGTCTGCCTCTGTGTATCCCAAACAGCACTATAAGCCACCTGTTCTAGGATAACTAGACACCTGAACCAGAACACTCCCTTTATGGGATAATGAAACACTGCAACATGGTTGCAGCTCCCAGTTGCATGTTCATGTTAACAATATGTATTATGTATTAAATTGTGAAACCACAGTACAGTCGTACCTTGGCTCCCGAACACCTTGAGACTCAAACGTTTTGGCTCCCGAATACCGCAAACCCGGAAGTGAGTGTTCTTTGGAAGCTGAACGTCCGACGTGGCTTCTGCGGCTTCAGCTTTTGTGCAGGAAGCTCCTGCAGCCAATCAGAAGCCGCGCCTTGGTTGTCAAATGTTTTCGGAAGTTCTGGAACTTCTGGAACGAATTCCGTTCGATAACCAAGGTACAACTGTACTTGCATATTGAACGCCATCTATGACCAATCTAGTAACACAATATAGGACCTTACATCAACCATAGAAAACACCACAAGGGAAAGCCTATGCTTCGCATGCAAAAGATTCCACCAGTGAAAAGGAGAACAGGTTTCAGGCCAACAAAAACTAGTCAGAGGATATAATGACAGCTTCACAGAATCTAACAAGAAATTGAGGATCTCACGTTTTAAAATTTTCATATACCAATTTTTGGGAGAGTGCTGGGGTGCCAGTCACAAAATGGCTTCCATGGAAAGTGTGGCATAACACAAAATTTGAGAGATAACCACCCCTGACAACCTTATGCTTACCATAGGAAGTCAGCTATGTACTGATTGTGGAAATCACACAATACTGATTATATATACACACAGATACACGCTGATGGTGTTGCTGTCTAACAACAACAAAAGGGAGTACCCCTCAGTACCAGGAAAAATATGCAAGGTAGTCACATCACACTCACTTTCATTTCACATGCCCCATGCCTTTCTTTCTAGGAGAGCCAGAGACTGACTTATTTTTAAAATGAAAACTCAGAGCCTGAGGAACCTGCCAGGGGCACCAATGAAAGTGTTCGCATGTGCTGGGTTGGCAACCCCCATTCTATTCAGCCAAATTAAAGTCACCATCATTTGGGGGGGGGGGGAAATGCCTACAAGTTATGTAAAGTTTTACATCTAATTACAGTGGCCACACTACAATTTAGAGATAAAAGAAGGATCAAGAGGCTACAAGAGCCCCCATTCTGATATTGTAGGTCCCCAGCCGGACAGATTAAGTTCTTGAGAAGCTTGTGTTGCATCTAATGCTCTGCATGTGTAGTTCAGCTAGTGTAACAAGACTTCTGTTCCCTTTCTTCCCTCCTTTTAAGGGAAAGTGTGAGCTGGAGTGGGGAGGAAAAGGAAGAGGAAGCTGTTGTGCAAAAGGAGCTGCAGCACTGGATATGACCCATGGCCCTGCAAATATACAGACAACCTAGAAAATTACTGGAAGAAGCACCCAGCAAACATCCCAGAACAGACAGAAGTACAAGAATTTCTACCCAGTGTGGTGCAGCCCCTTCAGTCTATTCATAAGACCAGTTTTTTAAACATGAAAGTTGAATGTTACTAGATAGATCATGAATAAATCGTAAGCTGAATGGTCAATGCACTGGAAAGGACAATATAAAGAATTCAAGCATCTTTAGAACCTTAGCTACAGCTTTTTGCAGCATCTTGCTCTTCAAAAACATGGCCTATTTTCTCTGTCAAAATGTGTTAGATGTAATTGGTTGCCACAGCAAGCATCCTAAAAATATGACAAAGGGAAGTGTGTATGATGCAGAAAACTCTGCTTCACACAAATCAAGATCTAGGTACAATCAAGATAAAAGCATAAGGTGGAAACTTTGGCAAACAGGTGCACAGACTATTTGGAATTGAGTCCAACACGTATTTGCTTTACACAACCATTTGAGATAAAAGTTATCATGTAAATCCTCAACTTGAAAAAAGCAAGGTTTCTCTATTCTTCACGCAAAATTCTGCATGATCTTTCCCATTCATCATGCTATGCTGCTATATACATATACAACTTAAGCACAGAATGGTACACTACACTGAATTTCAGCATGACCAGTAGACAAAAGATGGATACTTTCTGCTCCACATAAAATTTCCAACCACAGAAATGGCATAAGCCCTCAAAAAAGTTACTTCAGTTCCTTGAATAAGCCCTTAGGGATAAGATGTTAAGATATCAATGAACTAGTTTAAGCAGCCACAATCAGGGTAGAAATAGTTGTAGTTTTGATGCAGATTTCCAACTGACAATTTGAAAAGTACTGAGAAAGCAAAAGATGCAGATGTTGTGCCGTTCCCCCACCCTGTCTAGTTTCTTATGTGGCAAAACTAGAACCCTGCTTGCTAAAATAGGCAGCAGAGATGTGATCAGTGGAGGAATGGAAGGCACAGCAGCTGCATGCTCTCCCATCACCTCCAAACATTTATACATCATCCAGGGGCCAAAGTGGCCCTCCAGGCCCTTCTATCTGGCCCCCAAGGCTCTCCCTAGGGCACACCCCTCATAAGCCCTGATTTCAACCCTCCTTAAATGTTTTTGTCTGGCTACAATCAATGTAAATATCAATGTTAGTCAGAAGCAGCTGAATGAGGCATGGGATTTTAGGGTGGTATTCAACTTTTTGAGGTAGCTCCTGGATTAACAGTAGTGCAAGCAGATTCCCTCCCTCCCCCCCAGCTTTGCTCTGGAGAGTTGGTGGTACCCCCAGAACAGATTTAGGGAGTGTGTAGGAGAACATTCTGTCACACAAGGAGAAATCCATGTGTCAACATAACACTCACCTTAGTGCTACACTGAATACAAACCTAATTTACAGAAAAATTCACTTTCCTTTAAAACAGGCTTCCTCAAACTCGGCCCGCCAGATGTTTTGAGACTACAATTCCCATCATCCCTGACCACTGGTCCTGCTAGCTAGGGATCATGGGAGTTGTAGGCCAAAAAAACATCTGGAGGGCCGAGTTTGAGGAAGCCTGCTTTAAAAGCTTTTCACACAGAGACATTTTCTTACCTTAAAGAGTCTTGGGAAAACATCAGTAGGCTGCCCTCTTACTACAAACAAGCGAGAGTTGAGTTTTCGTAAACTGTTATCCAAATCTTCCAGGGACTGGAGTAAAAACCTATGGAGAAGAAGAAATGAGATGGCATCAGCAGCTGTTGGGTCAAGTAGTTAAGGGTCCTCAAACTCCAAAGCAAAGAATTCAGTTTCTTATCTATCAGTGCTTGGCAGTCCTTTGCCAACACTTATATTTTATATTTTCTTCTCCTTAAGAAGAAAAAAACCATATGGCAGAAATACAAATCAGAAAAAATACCAGGTTGTGGAATCAAAAGTTTATGTTTATGCTAGAGAATAATTCAATTGCATGAGCTCTTCCATCATCCTTGATGAACTCTTCCTCTACATTTTTGTCTTTGAGCCAGGATACCAGGTTGGAATCAAGCTAGGCAAAGCTACCTTTGGGCACCCTCTGAAGGATATATAAGGATTGTGGGAGGAATGTTTGGAGGTGTGTGAAGAGAAAAGAGACATTTAATTGCACTAGAGTAAATCCTCTCACATAACACTAGATTCCGCACAAATATGTGCACAAATCATACTTTTCATACAAATCATACTTTTCATTTCCATGCATTTAATTTTCTTAGTCGATTTGTCTTCCAAATAAATTCTTCTTTCCCATTGCTACATCTAAAAAATGATTCATGTGACAATTTACTATCAATCCTTGCATACCCAAATCAGGAATGAAGTGTGTACACACACACACACACACACACACACACACACACACACGAACTGCCACTTTTGCATACATCTATCACTGTAAAGGTGAATTTTTCCACTTAAAAACAAAACAGAGAATATAAACAGTTTAATTTTTGACATTTTACATTACAAAATGTAGAAATGCAAGACTTGTTGCTAGCGTGCATGTTCTAACTCTATACAAAAGCACTGAATTTCAGAATCACATCACATATCTTCCTTGTTGCATTCAAGTGGAAAAGTCAAACTACCGTTATTAATTTAGGCTTTTCTCCGTAAAACAATCAGATCATAGAAGAAAACAATGGTGTGTACATGCACATAGGGCTAAAAGACATAGAAGAAATTCAGCAGACTTTAATCCTAGATAAACACATGCAATTAAAAGGTTGAAAGATGCACCTCTTAGCTTAAAATAAAATTGTAAAACATTTAAATAAAGTAGAAGGCAGCAGCCCAGGTGGTAACTGGTCTTGCAAATGCTAGAATATATAACATTATGCCAAAAGCAAGATCTTGGGAAGGTGTTTTAACTGGATATTATGCTTAACTGATTTTCTGCCTCACAGACTTGCAGAAGCAAGGTCAGTCAGATCCACATGATTGCTGCTTGAAGCACTGATAAAGCCATTAACACTAACCCAGGCCTAAAAAAATCTTAACCAAAATATTATTTTCTACCAACCTATATTCCAATGGCTATTAGAGTAGTAAAATGTCCCCAAACCAATACCAATCTTAAGGACCTTGTTGTGATCAACTGGGTGTGCACTTTGAGGATAAAAATAAACTGCAGATTATCTTGGCAAGAGCTAGATTTTGTGGGGCTGCCTCTAAAAATGACAGTGCTAGTTAGGACAGAGTGTCTCCTAACAGGGCATCATGTTTGTAGGGGGGTTATTGGTTTGATTTTGTTTTATTATGTATTTTATGTTCTCGTTTTGTGAACTGCCCTGTGATCTTTGGATGAAAGGCAGTATACACATTCAATAAATAAAAAATATTAATAATGATGTTGACAAGCTGTTTGCAGGGCTACACCAGACCATATGTCTTCTTGTTCCCTGTCCCAAGCTAGCATGACTGCATCTGAATCACGAGTAAGAATTCACTGTGTAACCAGTTGTTGCATACACCTTGAAAAAGGTGGTGGTATGGCCACTCCTTGAAGCTGATGTTTTGGATCAACTACAAATATTCCCCATTCTGGAAAGTAGAGATGGTTATGGCAAGGCAACTGCAGGCATTCTTGGATGAAATCTACACCCATTCCAATCTGGGCTCAGACCTGGCCATGGGACAAATCTGCCCTTGGTTGCATTGAAGGATGGCCAGTGTTGACAGCGGGCGACAAGGGGATTACAACCTTGCTCCTGCTTCTTGATCTTTCTATCGTTTTCACTATCATCAACCATGGTATCCCCTTGGCCTGGCTTAATGGGATAAGAATTGGGGGAACTGTGTCGCAGTGGCACAATTCAAAGAGTAGCATTGAGAGAGTGCTTTCTGACCCTCTGGCAGTTATGCTATAGAGGTGCTACAGGGCATTATTTTATCCCCAATGTTGGGAGCAGACACCAGGAGATTTGGGGCATTAGTATGCTGATTACACTCTATTTCATTGTAACATGTGAATCAGAATAGGCCATGAAGGCTCTGGATAACACAGTGCCTGGATACAGTGGTGAGAGGAATGAAGGAAATTAACTGAGCTTGAATCATGACAAGACAAAGACACGGTGAGTAAATGGTTCCTGTGTCCAAGAAATCGGTCAGTTTACATCCACCTGAAGGAGCAGGTATGCATTTTGGGATGGCTTCTGAATCCAGCTTTGTCATTGGAGGTGGCCCCAGTAACTAGGAGCACCTTTTATCAGCTTCGACTCATACATAAGCCACGGTCCTTCCTGGACAAAGACAGTTTGACTACAATAGTCCAGGCACTGGCTTCCCCTCTGGTTGGTCCAAAACCTGCAGTTAGCACAGAATGCTGAACCAAATAGCTAACAGGAGTGAGACCTGCACTAGCTTCCCATTTGTTACTGGGCCAAATTCAAGGTGTTAGGTTATAAAGTCGTCAAAAACTTGGGATCGGTTTACTTGAAGGATCACCTTGCCCAATCACTTGACCATTTTAATCTACGGAACTAGTGCTTTTATAAGTACCACATAATACTCATTTTGCCTTTTGAGGAATATATCCTTTAGTGTGAAGAACGTGCTCTCTGGAACTTTTAATATTAGGAAGGCCCATTCATTGCACCTTTCTTAATGGCTGCTAAAGTTCTGCTCACACAATCAAATGAAAACATGTATTTTTATTATATACAGTCATACCTCAGGTTGAAAGCGCTTTGGGTTGAGCGTGTTCGAGTTGCGCTCCGCAGCAACCTGGAAGTAACGGAGCGCATTACTTCCGGGTTTCGCCACTTGCGCATACGCAGTTGCTCAAAATTATGTCACGCGCAGAAGCGTCGAAAAGCGACGCGTGCATGCACAGACATGCCGTCGCTAGTTACGTTTGCTTCTAGATGTGAACAGGGCTCCGGAATGGATCCTGTTCATATCTAGAGATACCACTGTACATTTGTTGTGACTTGACTTTAGCTATATTTTATTATGTATACTTGTTTTTCAGTTTGATTTTATGGGTATTTTCCTATGACTATTTTATATTATTTAATCTTCTTAGAGAGTTTTAAAATTTATTTTGCAGCACAGTATATAAATCTTGTTAGTTAAAAAATAAATCTGAAGGAAAAACTGTGCCTTCAAAAACTATGCAAAAAACTCTGGAAGACAGTTAAGCCTCTTTCTGTATTAATGATGTACATGTAAAAGAGTATGTCCAAAATGTTAGCTATGTATCTGTTGCAAGTGATATTCTTCTGCTCCAAATGAACTCTCTTAAAGTAGTAGCCAAATTACATCTCAAGTCTCATAAGGTATTTCTCTGGCTTAAACATAGAATAATCCTGAGCCAAACTAAGCATGCCATAACAGGGCTTTCCCAGCTTCTTCACCTAGGATTCTGTATGTTGAAACCACATTAAGTATACACTGCAGGTATTTCCAAACTAGTAGAACAAGAATGTCCTATTAGACAAGGTGCAGCCTATCCTCAAATGACAGCATCATTCCAGCAGCTATGCCAGCTACCACCAACAGATTTACTCCCTTTTACAGCTGCTCCAGCACATCTCATTTTTTCCATATTTTTTTAGAGGGTGAACATATTCACAGCTAAGTGGTGGTTTTCAAAGTGTATTATTCTGTTAGAAGTACAGAGGGGGACACAAACGTAACACAGGAATTACTCACAAAACTACTCTCAAATTACAAACAGCCTAAATTATCTTACATGGGTATGGCCTACTGAACTTACAGCACGTATGGAGAGAATTAGTTTATGTTCCATTTATTCCATTTATTCCAGAGCAGTGTTTTGTGTATTGTGACCCTAACAAGCTCCCTGTTTTAAAGATTAAAAGAAATTTAAACAAAGCCACGCAACATAGCAGCTAGTACAGTGAAAAGGCATTTTTAGATGATAATATTTGCTTTCCCTTAAAAGCACAAGCAAAATAAAAGTATCAAGGGTGGGATTCATTGTTGTACTATTACAAACTTCCCACCCCTGCAAGCATTTCAGCTTGCCAAATGGAACAACCCCCCTTCCCCTCATGTGCTGTTCTGGGTGTTCTCCTTAAAAAGGTAAAGGTACCCCTGCCCGTACGGGCCAGTCTTAACAGACTCTAGGGTTGTGCGCCCATCTCACTCAAGAGGCCGGGGGCCAGCGCTGTCCGGAGACACTTCCGGGTCACGTGGCCAGCGTGACATCGCTGCTCTGGCGAGCCAGAGCCGCACACGGAAACGCCGTTTACCTTCCCGCTTGTAAGCGGTCCCTATTTATCTACTTGCACTTAGGGGTGCTTTCGAACTGCTAGGTTGGCAGGCGCTGGGACCGAACGACGGGAGCGCACCCCGCCACGGGGATTCGAACCGCCGACCTTGCGATCGGCAAGCCCTAGGCGCTGAGGCTTTTAACCACAGCGCCACCCGCGTCCCGGGTGTTCTCCTTACTCTGATCCAATTTTGGAGGATGCTGGGGAGGGGGGGAGAAGGGGGGTGCCCTGGAGCTCAAGGGGAAGTCCTTGCACAAGACAGGGTTTCTGTTAAAGGGGATCATTAGGTGAATCCCACGCCTAGTTTCAACTTGTTTTGTTGCTGTCATATGTTATAAAAAGATTAATAGCCTCCATGGTTGCTTAAATATTGCTTCAAATGTTTTTTGATGTATTTAGGCAGTCAGAAAGGATGCCAGAGATGATTCAGTTGTGGGGAGGAGAGACATCATTGTCCTTAGGGTAGTGGCAATCGAAGGGGCAAGTAAGGTGCTTCCCTTAGTTGGTTTCCATAATTGTGGGGGGCGGGATGGGGCGGGCTTCTCTTTAGGCAGCATCAGTGAAATAGTATTTGTTCAATAACAGCCTTATATTTAGGCACTAGCCTAGTAGCTACAGGCAACTAGAAATTCCATGCAGATGAGTGCTTCAAATTCCATGCAGGTGAGTGGGCTGGCAGAGGACAAGAGCACTTTATCCTTCATCCATGTCCTGGACAAAAACAAAGCAGGCTGCTGGACAAGGAAAGTCCTCTTCCCCAGGCCCAACACAGCAATGCAGCTCCATCTTTCCCTGCTGCCAATCCCACAAAATGGCCAGTAATTTTTTTAAACCTGCAAGTAACTTTCGTGAGCTTATTTTCAAGCATGCTCCATTAACCTGACTACAGTCTTTGGGCAGTGAGGCCATACATGGCCTTCCTTAACAGACACAAGGCATATTAACTTTGGAAATAAACAGTATACAGTGGTACTTCGGGTTAAGTACTTAATTCGTTCCAGAGGTCCGTTCTTAACCTGAAACTGTTCTTAACCTGAAACACCACTTTAGCTAATGGGGCCTTCCGCTGCTGCCGGAGCACGATTTCTGTCCTCATCCTGAAGCAAAGTTCTTAACCCAAGGTACTATTTCTGGGTTAGCGGAGTCTGTAACCTGAAGCGTATGTAACCTGAAGTGTATGTAACCTGAGGTACCACCGTACTCTATGGCAAAAGAACAGAATCCTTGGATGCTCCAATTTACTTGTTGAAATCCAGAAAAGAACATGATGCAAGAAATCTGAAGTGTAAACACCAGAAAATCCTATTGGATACTGTACTTGTGATGTCATCTTTACAACAACACCACTCCCCCCCCGCCCCGCCCCTGACGGATAAGTTCAGCCAAAGGCAACTAGGGGGTTGCAGCACTCGTCTTGCTTTCAGGCTGAGGGAGCCGAAGTTTGTACACAGACAGCTCTCCGGGTCATGTGGCCAGCATGACTAACCCGCTTCTGGCGCAACATCTACTAGCACTGGCGTGCTTTCGAACTGCTAGGCTGGCAGGAGCTGGGACAGAGCAACGCGAGCTCATCCTGTCGCGGGGATACGAACCGCCGACCTTCCTACTGGCAGGCCCAATCTAAACCACTGAGCCACCCGCGTCTCTCCCCCCCCCCCGTCCGTAGACACACGTAACAGACGCATAAAAATATATGCAGCGCTGACACTCCTTTTGGTTTCCCCTCATTTTCTGCTCCTTCTTCCCTTCCTCCGGTATTTCAGACGTCTTTCCCGCGCCCGCCTGCAGCGACACACTCCGCGCGCCTGTTATTTAACCGGGTGAAAGGCTTCGCCCAGGCATCGCTGCGAGCCTCCTACGCGGCTCCTAACACCAGCAGGCCGGAGCCGAACCCGCAGCCGAAGAGAGCTGCGTCTGGAAGTCCCAAGCTCAAGCCTCGTCCCCACTGGGCTTAACCCCCCCCCCCCCACACAAGGCGCCCCCCATCGATTCTCTGCGCCCTGCCGCGCAGTTCTCGCGCCGCTTAAGTTATCAATTACTCCCACGGGCTCCACGTCAGCAAGGCGACCGAGTTAACCTGCAGGGGGGCCTTATAGTCCAGCTAAGTCTGGGGCGTTTTACAGTGGTACCTCAGGTTACATACGCTTCAGGTTACAGACTCCGCTAACGCAGAAATATTACCTCGGGTTAAGAACTTTGCTTCAGGATGAGAACAGAAATCGTGCAGCAGCAGCAGCAGCGGCGCGGCGGCATCAGGAAGCCCCATTAGCTAAAGTGGTGCTTCAGGTTAAGAACAGTTTCAGGTTAAGTACGAACCTCCGGAACGAATTAAGTACTTAACCTGAGGTACCACTGTATTTTAGGCCACTGACGGGCGGAGCTTCACCTTTTCTTTTCTTGAGCCCGCTCTCCTGTTTCTCAAAACTTTACACCCCCTTGGGCACGTCGGGGCACGGGGGTGAGAGGCAGCCTCTCCTCCTCGCGCCCCAGCTCGCGCCAATTCTCCACCCCCAACTCCCCCGCCCCGCGAACCCCGCGCGCCCACTCGCGATGCCTCCCCCTCCCCTCGCTCGCTCACCGCCAGCGGTTGATGCCCACAGCCGAGGATGCCGCGAACCAGGGGTCCAAGATGTAGATGCAGCGCACGGGGCCGCCCTCTCGGATGGCCGCCTGCAGCGCGGGGTTGTCGTGGAGCCGCAAGCCGCGGCGGAACCAGTGCACGGAGCAGCCGCCGGTGGTGCGGGCGTCGCGGCCGCCCGAGGACCGAGAGCCTGGGCCCATTGGGAAAGCAGTCGCCATTCCGTCAAGCAACGCAGCCGCCAGAAGCACAACCGCCGCCCGTGTCTGTCAGGCGCGCTGTGCCCTGCCCGGTTCCCAACCGCCACACTTGGCGTGGCCCCTCCCGATCCTAGCTCGCGCGCAGAAGCTCCGCCCCGCGAAGCCCATTGGCTGCCCGTGCAACATAACACGGCCAGGCCCCCCCTACACGTTCCAGGGATGCGGCGCCGCACGTTTCTGCGGCGTGTAGCTGCCGGGGGCGGAGGCCGCGCCGCACAAGGGAGAACCTCACCAAAGAGCAGGCGGGGCAGGCAGGCGGGGCAGCCCCTCCGAGATCCCGAACCGTACATGCATTTCGAGCTGAAGCGCTGGTTGAAACATAGCTGTCAACTTTCAGATTTGAAAATAAGGGATCAGTAGCCTCACCTGTCCCGGGGACAGTCTACGGGATATCTAAGAATCCGGGATAGCAGCGGGAAACGGGGCTGGAATAAGGGAATTTCCCGCAAAAAAAGGGAAGGTTGACAGCTATGGGCTGAAAATCTGGCCGGTTTTGTGTGTGAAAACGTGCCCCGGACTAATATCCATCCTACGGGATAGTTCAGTCGGTAGAGCATAAGACGCTTAATCTCAGGGTCGTGGATTCGAGCCCCGTGTTAGCCATTGCAGGGGGTTGGACTAGATGACCCCTGGGGTACCTTCCAACTCTAAAGTTCTATGATTCAACAACAGACCGGCGTGTTTTTCGCAAATGAGGCAACCCACAAAAGTGCCTCGCTGATTCATTTCTCCCTTCAGTTCCTTTCTGTTTTGAGGTGTGCTTAAAGCGGGCGCGCCTAACCCTGTCTGCATGTGTACAGTCTAAAACTGGGGAACGGCACACAAGCAAAGCAGTCTAACTGCTGTTTGTCTCCGGCATCTGGTCTTCAAAGGCACACTGTTGACACATGGAGGTTATGTTCCCAGCTATTAGCATTGGCTCGTTGCCTGCAGCAGGTCTGTCCGTGCATTTATGCAATCTTTAAACGCTGGTTATAAGGTCATCACAACATCCTGTAGCACTCCTGTGATCAGTGCAGTACCTTATGTGGACAGGGAAGGGTGCAGGGGGGGGGGGGGGAGAGAGAACAGTATCTAGGAAAGGCATAAGAAAATAGTTATATCTGAGATCTATGCATAATTCTTTGAAAGTTAATGAAACAATTTTTTTTACTTCCAGATAAACTTGCTTATAATTAGATTGGAATATTAAGGGCATTTTTCACATTAACAGCAAGGCTGTCTTCCTGTCGTATACACTTTTTGGGGAGTTGATCCCAGTGAAATTTACTTCAAACTAAATATTAATGGTGAATACGAAAATATAAAAATACCCTCCTTTTGGTCTGACGTGTGTTTGTTGTGATCGCCATCCTATATCTACTTCACTGGGAATAAGTCTCATTTAAATCAACACATCTTATTTCTGAATATACAAGTGTAGGTTGACACTGTTAGGTTGCAATTTTAAGCCTTTAAACTTTGTAGTGTCTTTCAACAGAGTCTGGTTTTCGTCTTCTCCAGTAGCTTAATGTGCTTAATTAAGGCAACTGTTTACTTTACTTTATGTTGGGTTGCTGACTGACCAGAGGGGAAAAAAGCAAAAACAAATTGCCTGGCTTGCTCTTGTGACTTCAACAGGAACTCTGTGTGCAGAATCAGCTGGTGAAGTTTTTCACAGCATGGAGAGGAACATTATTGCCTATTGATATCTGTCCATCCAGCTGCTTTTAAAAACAGTAAAAGCAGTGACAGTCTGAAAAGTTAGGAAAACTAGTTTAGTGAACACCTGGATGATTTGGCACATGTGTGAGTTATATGTGCTAGTCCATGCAGGAACTAATCCAAGGAAGATCCTGCCTCAGGATTGGAGGCTGGACCCAGTGGCTTTCAGTGATTTGCCAGCAGAGTTATAGGTTACCTAAGCCTTTGGTTTGGTAACCTGTAATCTGTTCCTATGGTGATACAGGCTCATTTAAAACAGGGAGTAGCACCTTCTCCTTCCAGCAAAACAAGGAGTCATTGCAAAGGAGTTCTATTCAAGGCAGTGTCTGAGCTGTGGGAACTAAAGGGATTCCCTTCCTAATGTAGGGTGGGACCTTTAACTGCTGCACAACAAGCTGTAGTGAGGTAATCACCTGCCAGATTGACCCATCCTTCTTAAAGGTGCAGGATCTCTTCCAGCCTCCACTCCAAAAATTGCCAGCCTTATTCCTGATGTCAAGGAACACATCATACATGAGATACACCCAGGTGATATACATAGTTGCACCCAGAGCCAGCCAAAAACCATTTTGCTGCCAGAGGCAAAGGACAGGCTGTCACCCACTCTCCATTCACAGAAGCCCACCAGCAACTGAGCCTCACCTGAACACTGACACACAGACTAGCTTACGGGGCACAGGGCTCTGTCGTTTAATACCTTGCTGCCACTTGCTCATCAGTCTGCTGGGCGGCTCCTAGTTCCCTCTCTGACAAATGGTGCAACACAGCAGCAGTGGCACCTGCACCCATCCCATGCGCAGAACAGCAAACGTAACGTTCACGGTGCCTGGCAGAGTATGTGAGCTGGGCTGGTTGCCCCTCTGCCTGCTCACTTGGTCAAGGGCCTTGTTCAACGACACCATCATATTTAGAGAAGGCAGCCCAGGCAAGCAACACAAGCGAGCATTGCCATGACCAGACTCAGGAGGATGGGAATGATTAATGGGGGGCTGTAAGGGAATTCCAGAGAATGGCCGGAAGGCGGCCACCTCATCTGCTGCCACATGGTGGGTTTGATCAGGATTAAGTCTTGGATCAACACTGCTTGCACTTTCAACTGTACCCTTCTTGCTGCCTTCCTTTCTTGGCTCCACATTTCTTTGTGCTCTCAGTGGCGCTGTGGGTTTACATACAGTAGAAACTTTATTGTTCACCATAAATGAGTGTTTGCTCAGCTGAGGCCTCCTATAAATGCTGTCTTCTGGCAAGGCCAAGAGCAATAGTGTGTCCTCTTCCTGCAATCATCTTCTTTTAACAGCTTCGACTTGAGCTTTGCCAGCAACAAAAGGGCACATATCCATTGCCTGCAAGGAGTCCAAGACAGTGACAATCCCAACCTTCAGGTTAAAAATACTAATGAGACCCCCTCCCCATGCATTATATGTGCTGGATTCAACCCTGTGCAAAGGGAACATCCAATAAGTCAGGGCAGCAAAGGAGCACAGAGAGAAGTATGTGTTCTGCTACAGAGGTTACTCAGTGGCTCCTTCCTTAGGCATGGGGAATGAAAGTGCCCCTCTTGGCACTCAAAACGCTACCCAGATCACACCCTGCTTCACACCTTGAGTGTTTTTACCCATCTGGGATGTTTCCTTAAAGTCTGAACATGCCTCTTGCTTGCCTGGCTAGAGGCTAGAGGTGTGTGTCTACTGTTCCAAGATAAAATTTGCATTCATTACTTCATCCGCTTTTAAGGTGATTTTGGTGTTACTGTTAAAAATATTAAAGATGCTTTTTCCTTGTATGAATGTCTGCCATGATATTGTAAATTCTCCCTACACTCAAAAAGGAACTTACATTGAGTTTTGGCAATATGCAAATGTAAGCAAGTTGATTTAAGTAAATAACTAATAAATAATGGCTATATGCTTATTTAATGATGGGCTTGAAAGTGGGGTGGGATAGTATAAAGGCACAGCCTGTGTAAAGATTTGATCTGCATTAATTCCTTCTGTGGAAAAATGCTGTCTCAAGTGATGCTGGCCAGTGAACAGTGTTTGCCAATTTATGACAGGTCTCTTGAACGTTGTTTCTAAGACCTACAAGAAAGATTTAGGAACATAAGAAGAGCCTGTTGGATCAGGCCAAATGGCACATCTGGTGCAGCATCCTGTTCTCCCAGACGCCTGTAGGTAACCAACATCTCAACATCTTCCAACATCTCACTTCCCTGGATGTCTACTTCAAGAATCCCTACTGTCATTTGATTAGAAGTTCAAAATGTCGTGAGCTTTTTTGAGCTATGATTTTAGGGAGTTGGACTCATGTGACTCTTCCAGAAGTGTCAGTGGCCTTGTTCTGACTCAGGTGTGGTACTGGTCTATCAACATGCGGCTCAGAAGTTCTCGTGCATGGCTTCCACTGGCAGGACTCAATGCCCTAGTAGGTACACATGTTAAACGGGGATCACCAGCATTTGGAATTTTGAGGAAGTGCACGATATGGCACAAAATGACTGCTACATTCAAAAGAGCAGGAAAAAAGACAGGGCCAACCCCCGACCAAAAACAAGTGCAGCCATTTCCCCTCCTCCAATTAATTCAGCCACCACCACACTTGGGCACTGAGAGAAGCTCTTTGTGTTGATTCACTGGCATCCAATGAAATATGGGCATGTTTAAAGGATGTGTGTTCAGTATAGCAGAGGCAGTGCTGGTTCAAACAGGAGCTGAACAGGAAGAGCAAACAGTCTCTTCTGCATTGCAGATTTTTGGCAAGATATTTACACAGGAGAAACTGGTGCCAGCAGCAAGGGGTCACTTTCACGATCCTTGAGATAACATATGCTAACACCAGTAGGCTAGAAGCGAGTTAAGGCTTTAAAAAGAAAAAAGCCTAGGGTTTAGTTTACATGAAATCCTCTGCTTGGAGCCATCCGTGGCCTCCTTTCACTTTTTATCCCATTCACCTTACCATTGTCCAGCAAGCAGTCAAGCCACTCAAAATAGTAATAATGGTGAACCATACTTTTAGTAAATAAATGTAACAATCAAAGTTCCACAGTGGAAGATTCGTTTCCCAATACAAAATCATAGAAGATTTGGGGGGGGGGGCACAGACATGAGAAAAAGGCAACAAGGCAAATGTGTGAAACATTCCAATGAGACGTGGGCTCTTGGAGCCCATGGGAGGGTCACTCAGTAAAGGAGTGCATATGTATCATTAAATCCTATCTCTCTGAAGAGCAGTGGGCATGCTGCCATTTTTGTTTCTTCAGGGCCCATTAAATGCAGGTCAGGCCGGCCACTGACATACTTTCTTTTATCAGTGATCCTGGGGAGAAGAGTCGGGCCTAGCATGACCGCTACTCAGTTAAGAGCTGGAATTTCTCAAGGAATTGTGGGAAGGCCAGACCACCACTTTTCAAAACTCCTCAGGCCCAACTCCTTTTCCCGTGAGTCAGCCCTGAGGCCCAATGACACTCCACTTAGAAATGAACTTGATGAACAAATGGCGCTGTTCGAAATCCTCCACAACCCTCACTAAACCCAAATGCATATTCTTTGGTGTCCCTGGGGGTATTTCCACTCACCGTTGGAAGGCGGTGCCCTCATATTTCTTGGTACAGATTTGCCCCACGGGGGCAAAAGGGGTTAATGTCCAAGAGGTTAGTCCTTCAGCAAGCACACCAGATTGCAGTGTGTGGGAAGACAATGTAGAGATGCACCTTCACAGAAAGCCCACTCCCCTTGGGACAAACATAGGCAGAATCCCTCTACTCTTATTTCTTTCAAGTCTCCTTCCATTGGTCCTTTAACAGAACACACACACCTTCCTTTTACCAAGGGAAAAGCAAGGCGCACAAAGGCAAGTAGCTGGTAGTGATAGCAGCCATTTTTTCAGGAGCGACTTGACTGACCACAAGTCCCTTATCTGAGCTCCCCAGCCCCACCACCAACCCTCGTCACCTCCGTGACAGAAAACCAATTGTGAAAATACCCCCTTGACCACGATTACCACAGCAAACTGTATCTGTGGAGGAATCTGGCTCGCATATTTGCAGCCACAGGATTTCCCGGCTTTGCGGACTCCAAGCCCTGGCTCTCTCCTCAGCCAAGCTCCACTGCATCTATGCACGCAGGCTGCAAGTGCAGACAGTGAAGGTCCAGCCTGGGGCAAGTTTAGACACCAGTCTCATTTTTCTCATTTGCTTTGGGAATAGGTTCCTCCTGCACCTTCTTCATCTCCAGCCCTTTCACCCAGGTGTAAGCAAAGGAGCCCCCGAGAACCATCATGTTACTAGTCCACCATAGGAAGCTCTTGGTTTCTTCGTAATAGCCGACAGCTAGCACGGTCTGAGCACATGCTTTCGCGGTCCCGGAGACATTGTGAGTGAGCGGGCTGGTAAATTTGATCTGAAGTCCTGTCACATAGCCGATAGCGAAGCCGAACACCCCGCTCAGAGTCATCATGCCCCAGAAGTTGAGGCTCCCCAGTTTATCAAAGTAGTAGAGTGTATGGAACTCACCAGAGAACAACATGAGCGGCAGGAACAAGATACAGGCATTGATGTTGTTATAGAACGTCAGGCGCCAGATGCTGCTATCCACAGCAGGCAGCACTTTTTTAGTGTAGATGGCATTGAGTGAGACGCAGAGGCTGGCCAGGATTCCGAAAACTATGCCAGCCCAGGACAACGTGCCTTCAGCTCCCTCCTGGTCTATACCGAGCCAGAAGCCGCCTGCAAAGCAAAGAAGACTGGTGACCTACTGGCCAGGCAAGAAAAGCACAAGAGGAGCCTCAGAATTAGCAACTTAATCCTTAAAATGCGAGACTTTGACAACTCAGGAGGGGAGAGCAGTTTCTACTCCCTTAGTGTTGTTTATCTTTGGAGATTTGTGGACGCTCATCAAGACTGTCCTGATTCTTCTGGGGATCATTGAAAAGGAGAACTGGGAACTCCCGCAGAGCACTGATTACAAGGAAATGTGTTTTTGTTTCTAAAACTTTAATGTAGAGTCCAAAATTTCAACACAATATTGCATTTGAGTAAGCGTTTTGCTGCTAAATATCTTTAGGGCTGGCTCAATCAGCTGCCCTCCCTTACTGAAATTCTGATTCTTATTGGGCTCTGCCTCTTGATTTTTAATTCTCTGTTTTCTAAACTCTTCAGTTTTATTTGGGAGAGGCAATTGTGTTTTGTTTTTATTTTGTTTCTAGGAAATGTTATTGAGTGTTGTTGTGTTTTTATGTAAGCCACTTAGATATTTTTATTATATTAAGACATATAATATTTTTGAACAAATAAATACCTTTGTGGAAGGAAGAGGAGATGGACTTGTGGGGCAAGAAATGGTAATTGTAGAGAAATACTAAGCTCTGAAAGCTGCTCAAGCTTCTAGCTTTGACACCAACATCTTTGCTCAGTATTCCCTCACCCAGCTCAAGTCAACTTCTTACCAATTCTTTCCACAGATGGTGACCATATGTTGCTAAGTTTTTCTGTATAAATATAAGAGCTTAAAACTTTTATGTGGAAAAATAAAAGTTTATGTGCAAGCCACTGGATTTTTCTCCCATGTGAAACGTAAGCATGTATCTTCCATGTGCTATCATAAGTACTGTATGATCACCCCCATGACTAATGGAGATTAGAAATTTACATGCTATAACTATCTACCAGTTTAGAATAGGCAAGCATCTCTCAGCTTGTAACAGACCTAAACATCAAGTGTTCCCTCTAATCCTTACAAGTAATACTGTGAGTGAAACCAATGGTACCATCCATCATACCCATGGCACTTACACCTGTGATGTACTTAATGTCACATTGTCCAACAGCAGTTTGCATTGGACAAAAGGGCCTATCCTTTTTAGGCACAGTAACAAATCAGATAAAGAACAAAGCACTAAGGGACCCATGAGTGATCATGGAATGCAACAGGGACGAACAGGAGTTCATTCGGAAACTTCACAGTCTTAACAAAGGCTATGGTTCCTTTGCACGCCATGAAGAATTGATCTTCATTACTGTTCCTTTAAGAACTACAGAATATTTCCTTCTGGTCAACTTTCAGCAGACTTTTCTGCCTTACCTTCCCCAGTTCTAAGACAGCACCTGACAAATTAGATTGTCACTTATGAAAGCTTTATTTTTTTAAAAAAAAAAGCTCCAAAAAAGTTAGTCCTAAAGATATTTTAAAAATTTCTCTCTGCGTGTGTGTTATAGAGGACAAGAATACAACTTTCACATTTTATACAAGCTACAGATCCGTGAGGCTAACAGTCTAATTCAGCAGGGGAACGGCCTTTCAGTTGTTACCAATAGAGCTGGCTCTATCATTAGGTAGAGTGAAGCAGCTGCCTCAGGCAACAGTTGCTTGGGGGAAAGTAATGGCAGCAATTCCAGTTATTTCTCCTGAGCCATTCCCCTCTGCTTGAGGGCAGCTGTGCACGCCACACCACCTGCTCTGCAGCCCTACACTAGACTGCTGCCGAGAGGAGTGGTGGAGAATGCTATCCCAGTATTGAAATGAGATTCAACTACCAGTCCATTAAACTTCTGCATGTGGTCTGACCGAGAAGGGAATGGGGGGGGGGCATGTTGTCTTTCAGGCAGCGAAACTTCCAAGGCTTCCAAGACTATTGACAAACAACTGAAAGTTAGAAACCATACTGCAAATCATCCATAGACTCTTCTGTCCATCCTTGCCCTAAGGCTGCAATTCTAGGCATGTTTTCCTGGATTAAATCCCAGTGGGATTCAAGGGGGCTTCTAAGTGAGAGTGCATAGGCTCAAAAGGCACTGGACACAATTATTTGTAGAGAAGTAAAGGCTCGGGGGGGCGGGGCAGGAATGGGAGACGTTAGGAACACGAACCCATTTTTTCCCTGGTGGTTTGGGAAAAACGGGGGAACCCTGGGGTTTCTTCCACTTTGTGGGTGGGGAAGAAACCAGTTCCCCCCACTCCAAAATTGTTCCATTTCCCCCACTTCTCCATTTGCAAATTCTACCATACTAGAACATACCACCCCAAGGTGCTTCTCTGCCATACCACTAGACCCTACTCACCTATGATGACCCCGCAGGCCAGCAGGGCGTACAGAGAAGTGGTCTGCTTCAGGAGCAGGTAGGAGAGCAGCACATTGAAGACGGTGGTGAGGGAGCGCCCCACGTTGTAGAAGGCCACGTCGACGAACTTGAGGCACAGGTTGTTGAAGGTGATCATGCCGATGAAGACCACGGAGAGGGGCAGGACGCTGCGGGACACCTTGAGGTCCATGCGGATGGAGGGGAAGTCCACGACGCCGGCCGGGCAGCAGGAGGCCACGAGGCTCAGGACCTTGCAGATGAGGACGGTGACAAGGCACTGGTAGAAGGTGACGAAGAGCGGCGCTTCGAAGCGCAGCGAAGGGCTGCCCAACAGGTACTTGTTGAGGAACACCATGGTGATGGAGATGAACCAGTAGAGGGAGACCACCGTGGCGATGCGCAGCGCCCGGATTACGAACGGAGGCTGCTTGCCGCCGCCGCCGTCCTCCCCTTCCAGGTGCTGCTGCTGGAGCAGCGGGTCCGAGGATCCGCTGAGGGCCATCTTGAGGATCGCCGAGCGCTTCAGCTGCACCCTGTTCATGGCGGAAAAGAAGCAGAGGAAGAAGCTCAAGGGAGGAACGAGGAGGAGGTGCCCGCGGCCACTCGCGCCCCGACGGCCCCGCAGCCAGCAAAGGGCAGCGCCGGCAGGTTCATGGACGGGATCCCCGCGCCGAGAGCAGCAAGCCGCGGGGCAATCTCGGGGATCGCTGAAAGGATCTGGCGGCGCCGGCGAGAAAAGGCAAGGCACGCAGCGTACTTTACTTGCAAGGAGGACCCATTGCAATCGATCAGTGGGTCGCGCCTCCAAGAAACGTGTTTGGCTCGGGGAACGGGAGCCAGGTCCGCGCAGAGCTCCGGCCTTGCTAGGTAAAGGTTGCGCTCAACCCCGGAGCAGGGAAGGGGACGCCCGTTCGCTCACTTCCTCTCTGCGGGAGCCCACCAGTCCCCGAGCTCGGCTCCGCCTGCGAGGGGCCGGCCCCGGCTTAAAGGAGCCGAGCGCTCCGGATTTGCCGAGGCAGCTGACGTGTCGCGATGGCGCCTGTCGCAAGATCAGGAAACACCCGAGCGAAGTCGGTGGCGCCTTCTGCGCGGGCCAACGTGCCTTTGATACGCCTTCCCCGATCCCAAGCACGGGGTCACCCAGGGAGCGAGAGCTCGGGCCAGCGGGCAAGCAGCTCCTTGCAACTTCGCCGCTGCTCGCCTGCCCAAGGCCGCCTCGACTCGCTGCCTCCCGGTCGACAGCGGTTAGGATCCCCTTCGGACGGTGCTACGGCCGAGGCTTCCGCATGGCAAACGGACAGAGGAGGGAGTTTGAGAAGAGCCGCAGCTCTTGGACCAGTTGCCCCGAGTGCAGAAGGGCACTCAGTTGCATCTCCCGGTGGAGAACCGGTGGCCCACCCGGTGTTGCTGAACTATAATTCCCATTAGCCCCAGCCACTATGGCCAGTGTTCAGGGATCATGCAACGTCGTGAAGGCCACAGGTTCCCCACCCTGGTGTGGACCATACAGAGTAATGGTCTGGGTATCTTCCTATGTGCGCGGCTACCACAGCCTCCATGCCTATTTGCTCCTCTTGACCCTCTCATTTCCCTCTTCTCTCTGTCTTCCTGGGCGGTGCTGCAGCTAGGACGTTCCACTTGTGCTGTCTCGAGTGATGCAGCCGTGAGAATTGCATCCAATGGCCTGTGTCCAACATCATACAATTGTAGAATTGGAAGTGACCCTGACGGTCGTCTAGCCCGCTTGCGATGTAGGAATCACAGCTGATTGCTGCTCCTTGCAACTAGCACTTGCTTCCCTGCTTTGTTAGGTGGGTAAGTGGCACCTCTGCCACCTCCCTCTGACAAGGAGGGGAGACTGTGTGTATGGAGGGGAGGGAGGGAGGGCACAGCAGCTATTAAACACCCACTCCCCAGACAGCCCTTCACTCACCTCTCACTTAAGCAGCAAGCAGCTCTTCTGCCTTCTTGCAACAACAACCTGTACTTCCTGGATCGGATGTTTGCTTGTTTCCTTATCTACTTTTTAGTACCACCCATCAATGAAAAATGCTCATGTGGCACCTACAATTTTTTGGCTATACAGGCAGGAAAACCAGCAGCTACAGCTTTTTCCATCACTGCAACCCCACCTGGAAAGGGTCCACATGCTGAATTTCTCTAGCAGCCTTCAAAGACAGCATGAACTCTGCTAGAAATTATGTTTTGTAACCTTGCTTCTCCCCTCTCCCTTTCAGCTGCTCTTGTTTAATTCAATTAATTTTCATTTAGTACAGTTATAGCCCACCTTTCATCCCTTTACCCCCTCCCAATAAAATACCAAAGTTAATGGACATTGCCATTCAAATGGTGTGCATGCTCTGTGACGTGATCAATTATGCAGGGTGGGGCTTACCTGCCCCCCCCCCCAATATTTTATTCAAGTTGGCACCCCTGTAGACCAGTGTAACAGTCAACCAACATCTCAGCCTCCAGCATACCACAATGGTACCTTAGGTTACAAACACTTTGGGTTATAAACTCCGCTAACCCGGAAGTAGTGTTGTTGTTGTTGTTGTCCGACTCTTCGTGACTCCATGGACTCTTCGTGTCCGACTCTTCGTGACTCCATGGACTAGAGCACGCCAGGCACTTCTGTCTTCCAGTGCCTCCCACAGTTTGGTCAAACTCATGCTGGTAGCTTCGAGAACACTGTCCAACCATCTTGTCCTCTGTCGTCCCCTTCTCCTTGTGCCCTCAATATTTCCCAACATCGGGGTCTTTTCCAGGGAGTCTTCTCTTCTCATGAGGTAGTCAAAGTATTGGAGCCTTAGCTTCAGGATCTGTCCTTCCAGTGAGCATTCAGGGCTGATTTCCTTAAGAATGTATACATTTAATCTTCTTGCAGTCCAGGGGACTCTCAAGAGTCTCCTCCAGCACCATAATTCAAAAGCATCAATTCTTCGGCGATCAGCCTTCTTTATGGTCCAGCTCTCACTTCCATACATCACTACTGGAAAAACCATAGCTTTAACTATACAGGCCTTTGTTGGCAAGGTGATGTATCTGCTTTTTAAGATGCTGTCTAGGTTTGTCATTGCTTTTCTCCCAAGAAGCAGGCGTCTCTTAATTTCGTGACTGCTGTCACCATCTGCAGTGATCATGGAGCCGAGGAAAGTAAAATCTCTCACTGCCTCCATTTCTTCCCCTTCTGTTTGCTAGGAGGTGATGGGACCAGTGGACATGATCTTCGTTTTTTTGATGTTGAGCTTCAGACCATATTTTGTGCTCTCCTCTTTCACCCTCATTAAAAGGTTCTTTAATTCCTCCTCACTTTCTGCCATCAAGGTTGTGTCATCTGCATATCTGAGGTTGTTGATATTTCTTCCGGCAATCTTAATTCTGGCTTGGGATTCATCCAGCCCAGCCTTTCGCATGATGAATTCTGCATATAAGTTAAATAAGCAGGGAGACAATATACAGCCTTGCCGTACTCCTTTCCCAATTTTGAACCAATCAGTTGTTCCATATCCAGTTCTAACTGTAGCACATAGAGATTTCTCAGGAGACAGATGAGGTGATCAGGCACTCCCATTGCTTTAAGAACTTGCCATAGTTTGCTGTGGTTGACACAGTCAAAGGCTTTTGCATAGTCAATGAAGCAGAAGTAGATGTCTTTCTGGAACTCTCTAGCTTTCTCCATAATCCAGAGCATGTTTGCAATTTGGTCTCTGGTTCCTCTGCCCCTTCGAAATCCAGCTTGCACTTCTGGGAGTTCTCGGTCCACATACTGCTTAAGCCTGCCTTGTAGAATTTGAAACATAACCTTGCTAGCGTGTGAAATGAGTGCAATTGTGCAGTAGTTGGAGCATTGTTTGGCACTGCCCTTCTTTGGGATTGGGATGTAGACTGATCTTCTCCAATCCTCTGGCCACTGTTGAGTTTTCCAAACTTGCTGGCATATTGAGTGTAGCACCATAACAGCATCATCTTTTAAAATTTAAAATAGTTCAGCTGGAATATCATCACTTCCACTGGCCTTGTTATTTGCAGTGCTTTCTTCTTTTTTAAAATATTTTTTATTAAGTTTTCCATTTAACAATCCAATCATATCACATTAGTTATTCCAAATTATACCAATACATATCAAAAAGTCCAAATATTTTGCCAAATTTTAAATTTTTGTTGGGGGTTCCCATGCTTCGAGTTCAGTAAGGGTCCGATCATCTCATATTTCTGCTGCTTTTAGATTCACAAGTCCCATCTTTCGATCTTGTTGTTATCGTTTTTCTTCTTAATAACCTCTGAGTTGTTTCCACAAGTGAGTTAAGGCAAGCATTATTATGTTTCTGTGTAAGGCTCTCCCCCCTTTTTTAAAAGCTGGTAAGTCTTTTGTTTGCAGTAAATCATCACACACTGATCCAAAAGTCCTGCTCGGGTGGCAGGCACCATTTTTGTCAGTTCCGATGAAATAAAATCTAAGTGTCTGCTCATTAATTTTCACAGACCAGTTGCACCATAAATCAGTCTTTCCAGGGGAGATTTTGCCAAGTCAAACTTACAATCCAAACATGATAACAAAGCATATTTGCAGTGCTTTCTAAGGCCCATTTGACTTCACTCTCCAGGATATTTGGCTCAAGGTCAGCAACCACACTACCTGGGGTGTACGAGACATCCATATCTTTCTGGTATAATTCCTCTGTGTATTCTTGCCACCTCTTCTTGATGTCTTCTGCTTCTGTTAGGTCCTTACTACTTTTGTCCCTTATTATGGTAATAACTTTGCCCCAGGATGAGAACAGAAATCGCGTGGCAGTGGCACAGCAGCAGTGGGAGGCCCCATTAGCTAAAGTGGTACCTCAGGTTAAGAACGGTTTCGGGTTAAGAACAAACCTCCGGAATGAATTAAGTTCATAACCAGAGGTACCACTGTATAGCAATGTTGCCACAATTCTGTGTTCACAGTCATAGTCCCCATTTGCAACCCTTAAACAGGATAGATTGCACGTGACAGTAAGTGAGCAAACTGGCAAGTGAGTAAGCAGTGGCAAACCGGAAGCTTACTACTTACTTCCTTATTACTTGGCAAGTCCATTCAGATTACTAGTTGGATACATGCACACCATGGCTGCATCTTCCTAGCCATTCATTTATTTATCCATCTAATCCCTTGCATGCTTTTAAATACATTACAGTGGTACCTCGCAAGACAAATGCCTCGCAAGACAGAAAACTCGCAAGACGAAAGGGTTTTTGGTTTTTTGAGTTGCTTTGCAAGACGATTTTCCCTATGGGCTTGCTTCGCAAGACGGAAACGTCTTGCAAGTTTGTTTCCTTTTTCTTAAAAGCGTTAATACAGTTGCGACTTGACTTCGAGGAGCAACTCATAGCACGCGGTGTGGTAGCCTTTTTTTGAGGTTTTTGAAGACTTTGGTGATTTTTGAAGCTTTTCCAAAACTTTTCCGAAACCGTGCTTCGCAAGACGAAAAAATCGCAAGACGAAAAAACTCGCGGAACGAATTAATTTCGTCTTGCGAGGCACCACTGTATCGACTTTTACAATATATTCTGATCATGTCTTTCATGGACTAGTTGAACCTTTGGTTATCTATAACCTTAAGATATACTGCACTACCACCATGGGTTCATGGGTTTCAGATGGGCTATTAACTTCAGAATTCAAATAAATATCTGCCATTGACAAAGGTATTTTAGAGCTGCCTGCAGTTGTGCTGCTTGCCACATGCTGCCCCCTGCTGGTGGAAAGCACACACACATTTATTTATTATGTTTTCTTTTCTCCTGTCGAAAGTTAGCCTAAGGCTACAATTCTAAGGACACCTGTTTGGATATAAATCTCGCTAAATTCACTGGGAGTTGCTTCTCAGTATTTTCTTTTTTTAAAAAAATTATATCCCGCCCTTCATCTGACGATATCAGGGTGGTTCACAAGATAAAAATACAAGATAAAAGCACAAATAAATAGTTAGAACCAAAACAATAACCTCACCTCCCACAAGCACCTTTAAATGGCCATAGAATATTAATCAGCCAAAGGCCTGGTTGAAGAGGACCGGGCCTCCCTGGTTCCAACCAAGCATATCGCAGGGAAGATGGAGACACATAGAAGGGCCTCGGAAAATTTTATTTAGTTAAAATATTTATTGACTGTCTTTCTGAGTGCAGCTCTCAAGGCGGCTTACATGATCAAAATCCAGAAACACAGTAGTAATGCAAAAACTTAAAAATATGATCTCAATAGCCAGGCAGTCTCAACAGGGCGAAGGCAGTCCTAATCATTTAGGGCTTTTATAGGTCATCGCCAGCACTTTGAAGTGTGCCAAGAAATAAATGGGAAGGCAGTGCAGCTATTTCAGTAAGAGAACCATATGCTCCCCATATGCAACCCCTTAAAAATCTGGCCAACACATTCTGGGCCAACTGTAATCTCTGGGTACTTGTCAAAGGCATGCCTGTGTAGAATGCATTGCAATACTCCAGACATGATGTGACTCTGGCTTGGTACATGTCACCATGGCCAGGTATGCGTTCTCCAGGAATGGTACGGTTGGCACACTGGTCTCCATTGAGCAAAGGCACTCTTGGTCGCAGTCAACTCCTGGGCATTTAGTGTCAAGGTCGAATCCAGATGAACTCCCAAGTATGCACTGGTTAATCCTCACAGAAGGCAGCGATGGCTGCCAACTTGGATGGCTTTAAAAGATCAGTTCATGGAGAATTAGGCTGACGCTCTACTGACATTGAGCATCTTTGTCTTGTCTGGATTGTACTTCATTTTGTTTGCCCACATCCAGTCGATTGCCATCTCTAGGCATCAGTTCAGGACCTCCACAGCTACCTTAGAAAAAGATGGAAAGGAGCTGGGTATCATCTGCCTGTGGATGGCACCAAACTCCAAATTCCTAATGACCTTCCCCAGCAAGGGACACGCATTGACACAGTTCAGCCAACTGAAATATTTCCCCTTCTCCTTCTATATCTTCAGTGTCCTACGCAGAAAAGGATGTAGGTGCCAGATTTGAGGATGGGAGGGAGAGGAGGTGGGGGAAAGTTTCAGAAGAATGGCAGCCTGGTTCTGCATGCACTCACTTGGAGGTAACACCACTGCATTCCTTATTCCAAGAAAAATGAGCACAGGATTGCAGCTTGAGTCAAGGAAAGTAGGATCACGAGTGCAACAGAGTGTAAACTGAGCTCTTATTTGCAGGGCTGGAATTTCTGATATACCATTGTCTTACGGATTTTAGCCCTTCTGCATTATGCCACGGGTCCACCTCACTCGGGGTGGGATGAGGAATCTTTTTTGGCCCCAGGGCGACATTCCCTCATGGGCCACAATCCAGAGGCCAGGGCCAGAGGCAAAAAGTGGATGGAGCAATAGATGTGACTCCTGCAGCAGGCTGCATTCCAGACGTGCCACCTTCCCACACACATTTCTCTACTCAGACAAACAAGGGGCATGATCACAGTGCAGTGACACATTAGCAAAAAACCAACTAAGCAAGGATGTGGATCTGGACCAGAGAGGGGCGTGGCCTGGGAAGAGTCCCAAAGGCTGGACAGAGGCTCTGGGACCTGGGGTTCCCCACCTTGCCTAGCCCAGCATTCTGCTTCCAGCCGTGGAAAGCCGGATTCCTCTGGGAAGCTTGCAAGTAGGGTAGGATGTAAAGATAGGAGGCCACTTCCTATTTGTTTATTTTTTCCTCCACATCAAATCTCTGAGTTTGGAGGTTCCACTTATCTATAGTTCCTGATGGCTCTTGAAGCACTTCTTCATATATTTGTCTAAACTTTTTAAAAAAGAAAAACAGCAGCAACAAATCAACAGTATCACCACATCTGGTAGTACAGTGGTACCTCGGGTTAAGTACTTAATTCGTTCCGGAGGTCCGTTCTTGACCTGAAACTGTTCTTAACCTGAAGCACCACTTTAGCTAATGGGGCCTCCTGCTGCTGCTGCACTGCCGGAGCACGATTTCTGTTCTCATCTTGGAGCAAAGTTCTTAACCTGAAGCACTATTTCTGGGTTAGTGGAGTCTGTAACCTGAAGCGTATGTAACCTGAGGTACCTCTGTAATGAATTCCATTTATTATTATTTATTATTATGAACACATGTCCCTTCTACTTATCTAGATCCCTTTCTATTCAAAATATACCTCTGTTTGCTTACAAATAGCATCCCCCTCCCAAGATATATAATAAGCGGGGATAGCAAGGACCTCTGTTGTAATTTATAGCATGGATGGCAAAACCTGTAGCCCTCCAGATGTGGTGAGACTCGCATCAGCCCCAGGCAGCATGGCCAATGGTCAGGGATGATGGAGCAGAGACATCTGGAGGGCTTCATGTTCTTTATATCCAATTTAGCTTGCAGTTCAAATCCCTTGCCTCCGGGACCTTGATGATTGGCAGCAGAGCTAATGGCAGCAAAGGTGGTGGGACAGATTGGGCGTGATCTCTTGCACAGTGCATTCATTTTGTTTTATTTTATATATTATACATATATCACCTTTTCTTCTAAGGAGGAGGTGATGATTCTCCCTTTTGCTTCTTATCTTTTTTAGTCTCCTTTTCTTTTTCTTCCAGAATCAGGCAACACACACATACACACACACACACACGGACAGTTTTCTGTTCCCTATGATAACTACAAAAATATCATTTTTAAACGGAAGTTTCGATTATGCCACATATTGATATCTCTTGTGAGGAAGTCACAGTGTTTGACATGCACACAACAGTTGGATGGACTTGAGAGTAAATTAACAGCATAATTTACTATGGAGCACGGTGGTTAGTGAATATAGCACGAGAGGTCATCCTGACATGGAACAGTTTCCTTCTCAATTACAGAGGTCACAAGATGGTAATTGATGCTGGAGGAGACATAACTTCTGGCACCACATGGTGCCGTTCCAGCAACTTCGTGTTCTGCATGTGGCATTGCAAATCAATAAGGGCCTTGTCTATTCAGTGGTGCTGCAGGTATTAGCTGTAGAGATCATTCCCAGCAACACCAAATAGCCTGCTCAAAAATATACAGGACCTACAAGTCTGCTGCTTATACATATAACCAGGTCACAAGTTCACCAAGAGGGCAGAGTTTTTCACCTGAGCTGCACTCCGTTCAGGCACATACCTGGTTAAACAGTGTAAGTAAAAGGGCTTTAACTCTGTGTGGTTGGTGCTGCTGTATCTCGACTAGGGGCATGAAAGTGCTTGACTAGGGAAGAGGAACGTGTAAGGCTCATACAGCAGACGTCATATGTCTTGCACTAATGCAGCCTTTCCTAACCTGAAGCCCTGCAGATGCTTTGGACTACAACTCCCACCAGTCCCAACCAGCATGGCTGATGGGAGTTGGAGTCTAAATCATATTTAGCATACCAGGCTGGGAAATGGTCTACTAATAGTAACCTTATTTAGACACAAAAGCAAATAGAATTGCAAAAGCCAAAACCCCCAAACAGACTGAAGAATGCTTATAGGGAATCAGGCCTGGAGATTTTGACTTGCTTCAGTACACATATCCAGGATTTTGCAATCATCTTGCACCAACCCTTTTATTATAACAGAACAATTCCATACACCACAGTAGGCAGAGTATTATGGATTAATCCAGGCAGAGCCATCTAGTCTCTTAACCAAAGATCATCCATTTACATGAAATCAGCAGGGCAGGCAAGCATAACAGGAGCAGAGACTTTTAGCAGCACAAAAGAAAACAATGCATATGTAATGTGTTATGCTGCTCCAGACTGGTGTCACCATCTGTAATAACAAAGCAGCACAGCTTGCAAATATATGTTATAAAACAATATGCATTCCATAATGCCAAACAGCTCCCTCTTTGGCTCAGATCTGTTCTTGCTATTGAGATGGAAACTCTTTCGTAGCTCTGAAGGACCACATCCCTGCCTCATACACATCCTAGTTTCTGAACCGTATGTTGTTGTTGTTTAAATGCCAGTAGTGTCGCTCCACTTTACTCCTTCTGTGTACCTATCTAGAATGAGACCACCCTCCAGACTGGTCTTTTACAGTGGCTGTATTCAGCAACAAGCGTATACACATTCCATGTGTACAGTATTATTAGCGGTTTTGTTCTGGGACATCTTCTCCTCTTGCTTCAGAAATGCTCTCCTATACTGCTGCATTATTGACTCTTCTCAATGCTCAGTAGCATTGTGTCCTTCACTGGCACCCACTGTGTGTGTGGGCTCACATGCACCAGGTGGGACCAGGGGCTGGGCATGGAGAGTAAACAAAACCCACTGCGCCAGCCCAACCCACGCCGCTGGGAGTGCCAGGCAGACAGGCACAGAGGGTTCATGGGGCCATGCTGTGCTGTGTCACTTGCCCACCTAACAAGCTGGAACATGTGCAGAGAAGGGCAACCAAGATGATCAAGGATCTGGAAACCAAGCCTTATGGGGAATGCTTGAGGGCGTTGGGTATGTTTAGCCTGAATAAGAGGAGACTGAGGGGAGATAGGATAGCCATCTTCCAATATCTAAAGAGCAGTGTCACGTGGAAGGTGGAGCAAGCTTGTTTCCTCCTGCTCCGGAGGGGAGGCCCCAAAGAACTTCCTGTTTGACAGTGGAACTGACTCCCTTGGAAGGTGGTGGACTCTCCTTCATTGAAGGGTTTTAAGCAGAGGTTGGATGGCCATCTGCCGCTGATGCTTTGGTTGAGATACCTGCATTACAGGAGGCTGAACTAGATGACCCTTAGGTTCTTTTCCCACTCTACAATTCTATGATTCTAAGACCTAGACAGGGAAATTAACTTACATAAAAATGCATTTTGGGGCTTGCTGGTCTGGTCTACTTCTTATTGGACCTACAGGTCCATGAAACGTTTCTCCACCCCCCCCCCCTTAATGTTTGGGACCTGCTTATACCTCACCCTCTTAACCACTGTAGTCTCTCATTCCAACAGTATGCTGGTAGAAACATGTTACGTTAATTTCACAAACAGATCCTCTGGAACAAATGCTTAGGACGGGTGGGTGGGTGGGAGGCGTGAATCTGTTTGCATTTTAACAGTGCATTCTAGCCTTCTCTCTTTCATAGAAATACTATGCTCCTTACAATAGCATTCTAGTTGGATATAGCTTTCACATCTTTCATTTAATTCCCTTCATTGTCCTTTTCCTTCATTAGCATAATGTAAGTGCAGCGGTTAGAGAATGCAAAGTCCCATTGTATTTTAATCTTCTCTGTTCCCCGCACCCCACCCCGACAGCTTGTTTCCTGCACAATTCTCTGCTACAGTCTTGCCAAGATTTCTTTCAGAGAAGTGGCCAGGTAAGTGGGAGGGATGTTTACCACGTTCAGTTTTGTATGCTTATGGTGCCTTAACCAGGTATATAAAGTGCCTTGCACTTTGGCAGAAGCGAGCTATCCATAAATCAAAGAAAACATGAGAAGGTACACAAGCATGGGAATTTAAAACATGCAAGAACCTCTGGTTTTATGTTTCAAACTAGGTGATGATGACACATGTCCCTGTCCCATTGGGTACCACAACTCTGCCTGGCATACTATACTCTGTCCATCTTATAACATTTATTTCCTTTTCTTCAGCAAGCTTAAGGTCACGTACTATAAGTAAACTGTTTTGTCACAAATGTGGATTTTTTTTTGGGGGGGGGAGTGGGGAATCTATGACGCAGCACCTAGTAGTGGGTTATTTCACCATTCTCTAGCTTGAACGTTAGCCCACTTTTACTATATCTGTGCATTTATACTGCCAAAAAGACAGGGTTGCGTACACATTATAACTTTATAGCCCATTCAAAGCTCATTCTTTCCTTCAAAGGATTGTAGGCACTGTAATTTACCCCTTGCAGAGTTGGAATTCCAAGAAGACCTTAACAAGCTGCAGTGCCCAGTATTCTCTGAGGGAAAGAATGTGCTTTGAATGTGCTTTAAAGATACACTGCGCACTAAGACTGTATCTATACTGCAGCAGTGTAGTATAGGTCAGTTGATCCCAAACACTTTCCCGCACTGACCACTTGAAAATCGTTGTGGGTCTTGGCAGACCACTTAATTGATTTTAATGCTGGTTATAGCAATTGTAATGCACTGAGGTAGATGCAGTATGGTTTTTAATTGTATTTCGTATTGATTTCTTTTATTTCTTATTCAAATCATAATACAATAAAATACAGTATAAGAAATAAAAGAACCAACTGACACACAATTAAAAATAAAGATGACTATTTAATACAGTGGATGTACAGCTTCCCGTTTTCAACTGCAAATCCACAGACATGCCACAAACCACCTGACTGAAGTTTGTGGACCAGTTTGGGAACTCCTAATATAGGTGAACTTTGCTGGGCACACACTGGCTACCGTACGCTGAATTTTGCATGGATCCATGCAACTTGCATTCTTGGCCCAGTGTCTCTGCACATTTACTTTGGTGTAGAAACGAGCAGGACTGAGCTGTGCATCAGGAAAATGGCCTGTGTCAATTGCCCCTAAAAATGTGGAATGGAACTCAAACCTCTTTCTTGTATAGTATTGTTTGCTTTATTTTAATTTGTTACAGCAGCTAGCGAGAAACTTTTAAAAGAAGTTTAGGGTGCCAGCCAATCCCCGGTTTGCAATACTTGTGCATCCATGATCAATTTATCAAAAGTGTTGGAGGACATTCATTTCATAGTACATTTTGTCCGATATTTAAGAGCAATTGCGATAAACAGCCCTGATATGAACAACCGATTGCCTAATGCAGGCTGAAATTCAAGGCAGAACAATGAAAACATTGTTGAAGCCTGCTGAGAATGCCTATCTTTATCTACATATCTAAAATGTTTCCCTATTGAATAGTGTATTTTCCCATTACCTCTACATTCTATATCAATAAAAGAACTAGATGTGTGTAGATGCTAAGTTAGATATTGTGGCTAAGCTTGTTAGTGAGGGTGTCGCCTTCCTGCAGGACCTTGTTGTTGGAACAGCTGGGATTTGTGTAATAAATAATAATAATAATAATAATAATAATAATAATAATAATAATAATTATTATTATTATTTTATTTACACCCTGCCCATCTGGCTGGGTTTCCCCTGCCACTCTGGGCAGCTTACAGCATATCTAAAAAAATTAATAAAACATCAAGTGTTAAAAACCTCCCAATAAAGGGCAGCCTTAAGATGTCTTCTAAAAGTTGTGTAATTCTTTGTCCCCTTGACATCTGAAGGGAGGGCCTTCCACAGGGAGGGTGCCACTCTCGAGAAGGCTCTGGTGCAGACCTACACAAGCTGTGAGCCATCAAGCTGAAGAAATCACACTAGCCCGGTAATGTTGTGGCCAAGGTGATCTGACATTAGTCCCAGGAAGGCAGCTGTTGTCAAATTTTTACAAGAGCTCTAGGGAGGAACTGCTCCTCTAGTAAGAACAGGAGCATGAAAAAAACACATAACCACAAGGTAACAAAAGTAGAATCATAGAATTGTAGAGTTGGAAGGGACCCCGAGGGAGTCAACTAAATCTCAACTAAAGTACCCTGACCCATGGCCATCCAACCATACATTGGATAGAAGGCCTTGACTGCTGCCTTTCAGAATCAGTTTGCCACATATACAATGACAGCAGCCTTCTCTTCTCCATTCACCAAGCTAACTCCATTTTTGTCTTCAAACCCAGCTCTTCATGAAAGCATTTCTGGAGCCGCGTGGCTGTACCTCCATTGCTGTCTCTTCCCTATGCCTTTCTCAGCACCCATTTGACAATCTCCAGCATCTCCCTCCACTCCCATCTAGTATAGAGTGTATAAATTAGGATTTGCCAACCTTTTGGGGTCAGTGGACACATTTGGAGTTTTGAGAAAGGGCCACAGGCAAGGGTCACAGTATGGCTGCCATGGCTGGTGTAAAGGTAAAGGTAAAGGTACCCCTGCCCGTACGGGCCAGTCTTGACAGACTCTAGGGTTGTGCGCCCATCTCACTCTATAGGCCGGGGGCCAGCGCTGTCCGAAGACACTTCCGGGTCACGTGGCCAGCGTGACAAGCTGCATCTGGCGAGCCAGTGCAGCACACGGAACGCCGTTTACCTTCCCACTAGTAAGCGGTCCCTATTTATCTACTTGCACCCGGGGGTGCTTTCGAACTGCTAGGTTGGCAGGCGCTGGGACCGAGCAACGGGAGCGCACCCCGCCGCGGGGATTCGAACCGCCGACCTTTCGATCGGCAAGTCCTAGGCGCTGAGGCTTTAACCCACAGCGCCACCCGCATCCCCTATGGCTGGTGTAGCATAGCACAAAATGGGTGCCACATGTAACAGAGCAGAAACACAGGTAGTACCACTGAAAGGTGTGGGCCTTCTGCTCCTCAGTCTCCCATCAGTGGGGGAAAAGGCACCTATTTTAGCCACCACTATGCTCATTCACAAAGAGATGCTTTTTTCTGAATGGAAATGAGGGTGAGCTTCAGTCCTGGCATCCAGCAAAACTTGGGCATGTCTGACAGGCCATTTTCAACATAAGAGGCCAAGCCAGTGCAAGAAGGAACTCAGCAGGGAAGCGCAAACTGTCTCATGTGCACCATAGATTTTTCAGGATATATTTATTTATTGAATTTGTATACCACCCTTCCTCCAGAAGGAGCCCATGGTGGCGAGTGAGACCTTTCATGGGCGCCATAAGAGGTACTGGTGGGAACAATGGCACCCATAGGTGTCACCTTGGTGACCACTGAAATAAGCCTTTTAGGTTTCACTTTTAGGTTCTGCCAGCTAGGACCAACAACATGTAGAATACTGACTGACATGATGATATTCATTATGCACTTCTTGCAATAAAAGTACTATATACAGCTGATAAATAAACATTCAGTCCTGTGTTGTGATTTTTGGAAAACAAAACATGCTGCTATAGTCAGATAGTGACACTGGAGGGCACCAAAGTGCCTGCTATCGGAAAACTACATAGCAGGTGTACAAGCCGAAGCTTCTCATTGATCCAATGACCATTTCATACATTTATGCAGCAACAAACCTCAGTTTGTAACCAAAAGAACTCTCAAAAGGGAACCATAGCCAGTTCTGTCTCCTTGATGAATGGTTTTACATTTTTAAGGTATACACCTAGATCATCATACGGATATAACCCCCCCCCCCATAAAAAGGTACTGTTAGAGGCAGGGAATCAGCTCAAACATTTCAGAAGTGTAATGAAGAATGAAGAATATAAAGAATTAAAAGTTTTCTTATACAGTTCTAATTTCTCAAGGATCTTGGTGAAGCTGCTAAGACCACAACTGTAGGAGGAAGCAGCCTGTACAGCGGAGGGTTTCTAAATATTACTAATAGGAAGTGCTGCTGGGGATAAATATACTGTTACCTACATGCACCTCAGTCATTGAGCAGTGAGAGATTTCAGGGATGTCAGCACATACCTTGGGTATAGTTTTCTTGAAATGGCAATGCTTGGAAATGGAGGCATTGTCTGTGATATAAGGTTTATTCACACATATAGACAGGCTGAGCATAAGATGGAGAGGTCACAGCATTAGTACTGTAACAGATCCTGCTATAAAATCATAGGGCTCAAAGGGATGCCAAGAGGACATCCAGCCAAACCCCATTCTTATGGCACTGTGTTGTTGCCATCAACATATGCACTTGTGGGCAGGGGGCATAACCACCAACGAGCCATTGCTAACAAACGGCCATTACACAGTTCAGTAGATGTATAATTTCTGAAGGAGATCTACATCCTGTGTCACAGATGTCACTGACCCAGTCGCAACAGATCCTGTGACAGATGTGGGCCTCTATAGTTTCAGTCTACATCCTCTTGGGCACAATGTGTAGCTGGTGATATAGATTTGTCAGAGATCTGGATTCAGTGTGTTCCATCCCTTGTGGTGTTTCTCCTATTTGAGAGCACTGTGTACCACTGACATTATTATTTATTTACTTACTGAGGTTCATTATTTTATCATCAAAACAGGTGACCCGCAAATATCAATATGGGCTGTCTGTATAATACTCATGGAACGAAGAATAAGAATAAGAATATAACAACTACAAAAATCAGTATATGAGCACTGCAAGAACTATGCAGTAGGAGGTACGGGATTCAGCCCTCCAGATTAATATCAGAGGTGGAAGCTATCATTGGGTGCACTTCATTAATTTGATCTCCTTTTTGTTCATAATAATCTCATGGCCTCATAATAACCTTAAAATATAGGTTATTATTGCTGAGGAATTTAGGGTGGGACAGTGAGATGTCAAAGTCCCCAGCTGTGTAGGAATTTGAACCAGAAGGCATGTCCACACAGCACATGCTCACTTTAATTTGCTATGGAGCCAACCTATGCCACTTTATTTAGCACCATATAACATATCAAGACACTAGCTCCCTAATAATGTTCCAGTATTCAAATCATTCCCTTGCCTCTGCAAGATGGTTGGGCTACTCTTGTGCATGGCTATGGCTCCTAGTTTCCACCATCCTCCTCCATGTCTGCTTTCCTTGTTTAAAACACAAACAGTTACTCACTCACTCAGTCACAGTTGTCCAATTATGCATTCTTCCAGCTTTTGAGTATTTTATTTCTCATCATGAAGAGCATTGTGGCTGAATAAACACTATTATGTGAAATTTAAATAATGATAAAAGGGGGAAAATACAATCATGCCCTGAAAACTGTGATTGCATCTGCTCCTATTGTATTTTCATATTTCTAATCATGGCGATTATTGAGGTTGAACCTGAGCTATCAAAGCCCCCTTTTGCAGCATTCTATGCATGGGAAACGAACTCATTTTCAATCTGGTAGGACACGGGCCAGATTATGTCAGGAGCTTACAGGGATTCATTGCTGATTTTAAGCAAATGTACCTGGTAGTTTATGTGGCACATCTGAAAACTGATACAAGTCTGCATACAAGTTGCACAAATTTGAAGGAGGTCTGGCTTCAGGAAACAAATTCTAGAGGGGGAGCCATGCTTTAGTGATGAAAAACAACACCCCTGAGAGATACTGTACAGAGACAGGCATGGATCAGGTTGTCAAAGAGGACAATAGCAGGGATGAGGTAGAATTCTTGTTCACTTCAGATTTAAAAAGTGAATTTTCCTAATCTACACTTTATGAAAAAAATACATGAACTGAAGCACCATCCTGTAAAATTTGCACTTCTCCCAATTTTGTGTACAAAAATGCATATGCAGTGGTACGTTGGGTTATATACACTTCAGCTAACCCAGAAATAGTACCTCAGGTTAAGAACTTTGCTTCAGGATGAGAACAGAAATCGTGCTCCGGCGGCGCAGCAGCAGCAGGAGGCCCCATTAGCTAAAGTGGTGCTTCAGGTTAAGAACAGTTTCAGGTTAAGAACAGACCTCAGGAACGAATTAAGTACTTAACCCGAGGTACCACTGTACTAAAGTTTGCCTATAAATGTCCATATTAGCGAAGACAGCATACAAAAGTGTTATATTAGGTAACATTGTTTTGCAAAAATGGGTGTATTAGGCACAACTGCATACAAAAACGTGGCACATTGGCAGAATGTCGCATTAAAATGCTGATGAGTTTTCACAAGGACTTTTTATTTATTTATTGCAGACTGAATTTAAGACTGGGAAAATGAGAAACTGAAATTGCCCATCCCTAAGAGACTGGGAGGTGATTGGAATGGAATATCTTGGGAAAACAGCATGTTAGAAGCTGTCTGGGCCCCTGAACAGGAGCACTCCACACTGCCATGTTTTGTTCCGTGTCACTGTTTAATTTGAACTACTTTCCATTACCACCCACCTATTCTGCTTTCAATATCACTGGCAGAGATGCTGCTTTTTACTCTTCAGAATAATCAGTAATCCATAGCCAGGATAGGGATGGAAATGAGTGAAACCAGGTTTGGAGAACAGAGAAGGGAACAGAGTAATTAGAAGGAAGATGAGATGGGGGTAGATCAGGGCCGATCCAAGAAAGTTTGACCCCTAAGGTGGACCTCAAGATGGTGCCCCCCTCCCTGCCAGGGAAGAACGTCTGAGAGGAGAGCATCAGGAGCAAGGTGGGGAAAGGAAGATTGACACCAGAACCCTGTCGCCCCAGGCAGTCCCTTCTCTTTGCCTCATGGGTGGGCCGGCCCTGGGGTAGATCATGATAGGAATAGAACAGGGAAGTTTAGGATAAAAGGGCTAGAAGATTCACCACCCCCAGCTCTGCCAGAGGCAGGGAGCACAGAGTCACTAATAGGATGGCAAAAACTAAAGTTACCACTACAGACTCAAAGGGCCATGTGAATTAGTTTTGGTAAAATCAGATTGATCAATGGCTATTTGGGAATGGCCAGTTTCTTAGTTGCACAAATCATCAGATATGATGACCCAAACACAAAACAAGATAAATGGAAAACATATTTGTATAAGCTGCTGCTGTGTTGTTTCTGTCTGCAAGTCTCTTCTTACCTTGTCCACCCCTTTGCTGGCACAGACAGGAGTAGTCCCAGGAAAGCTGAGATGGAAGAGAAGGTAATAATAGGCTTTGTTTAGGGAACCTTGCAATCTTTCACCCGGGAGACATTTTCTTTGCCACTTAATTTCCTTTGCTGTACAAGAGGCTGCAGCAAAAGTGACCAGCAGGTATTCCTACGATGATAAAAAAAAGAGGAGAGACAGCCAATATGAGAGGTGACTGGTCCTGCCTCCCATTAAACCCAGAATCATGCTGAGAACCATCCCAAAGGAAGTGCAGTTCTATGCCAAGCAAGACAGCAAGCAAAAAAACCCCGAGTTCGAGTTCTGTGGGCAGGTTGCTGCCTCATGATTTATCACCCGAGCCCTTGGAAGCTCTCGAAAACCCGGGGCCTAAGTGTTCCTGAATAGTGGCATTAATTACTATTAAAAACACACATTTATATCTCTCTCACCTGCTTTAAATCCTGTGAAATTAGATTTCCCACCCCTCCCCTCCAGCCTCAGTGGCAGCCTGGGGTGCTTTATGGGCCTATAAAGCCTTACAGTGCCTGCAGCCTCTACCGGCTTTTATTTATGAGGCCTATAACAGGCTTCCTGGCTCCACTATCAGTGTCCCCTGATGATTTCATTTCAGTTTCCCTCAGATGAAATGATTCCCCACAGCCTCTGCGGCTCTGAGAGTTTTCGGAGGCAGGGTAGCATAAAGGGTATGCGGAGCCGGCAAGAGGCTGAGCAAAGTGATTTGCTGCAAGCGCCGGCACAGAGTCACTTAGAGTGCCACAAACACACTTGGAGTGTGTTTAGAACGGAGACTTGTGGTTACCTGGCAATCCTTTACTATCAGCGGCAATGGGAATAAATGTTTTGCCTCCTGCCTAGATTAGATTAGGGAGGCTCAGGAGCGCCTGCTCTTTCCCCTGTCGTTCCTTCTAAATAGCAAACTTGGGAGGGTGATTGCCCATCAGTTTGGAAGCAAAATGGAGGACACCCCCCCAAAGGTAGTGGTTCTTTAAAAACTTTGGCAGTGGGGGTGTGTCCTAAGTATGCATATTTGTAAATTAAAAGGATTTTAAAACAAAGCACCAAATGGCCTCCTCACAAGGGCCTGCCAATTTTGCACAGAAAATGTTGGTGTCACTTCAGGATAGGAGATGGGGGCGAGGGAAAAAAACTAGAATTTGCCTGCTCCAAACCCCTAGCAGTCTATAGAAAATATCCTGGAAGGGAGGGGGATTTGAGAAGACAAGGAAAAATCCCTTGCCTGGACTGCAGGTCCCACTTGTTCTATTTTATTATTTACTTACTTAGATATTTATTAAATCTATATCCCACCCCTCCTTCCAAATGAGCCCTGGGAGGCAGACAACAAGTAATAAAGCGTCTTAAACATTCCAGTACAGATGGAGACTGGGAAAGTTCTCAGCTCAAAAGTCTTCAGAAACTGTAGTTTGTTAAGGGTGCTGGGAATTACAGCTCTGTGAGGGGAAAATTTCAGTTCCCTTCTTTGAGGGAAGTCATATGCTTTAAATGTGTGTTGGATGCGCTTTAAATGTGTGGTTTGGATCTGCACCATAACTGGTTTTGGTGAAAAGCAGGGTTTGCATGTTTTCATGGCGCTTCAAAAACCAGCAACATCAGTTTTGTCAGATGGTGGCGGGAGGAAGAAAATACCGTAAGTTGTTTTTGCAGTCCACGGCATGGTAAGGGTTAACTTGCCTGTAATGGGAGAGCCTGAGAAAACAGCCTAACCTGGAGTGAGGCTTCAATGGACTTCTTCTTGCCTATGATAGCAACCTGTGAAAAGTGAGATACTTTTTGGGACTCGTTTCTTTAATTTTTCTGGCACTTGTTATGACCTCAGAACACTTCCACTTCAGACCTTCTAGACTCTCCCTGTGGAATTGGCCACATTTGTGCACAAAAGCCAGCCTCCTAGATGGAAATTGATAGATCTTTGCCTCCACTCTCCTCAGGCTGAGCATGTTAATTTATAGATTGGATCTGTCACTCCTGATATATGATATCCCTCTTCCTTAATGCAGCCTTCAAAATGAGTTTTTAAGACTTGGTCATCTGGAGAAACTGTGTGTGTGGAAGGGGCAACTTCTCTTGCTTTGAAGCATTCAGAATTGGGTGTTAACACAGTGGTTAAGAGGAGAAGTTCTTTGTTCAAACTTTATCTGACCATGGGCTTAAGGAAGTCACCATCTCTGGGTGCCAGCATCAGCGCTGGCCCTACTATTAGTAAACTGTTTCGAGGTGGGTGGTTGTTGGTTTTTTGCAGTCAAGTGGTATATAAAATACTGTGAAATAAAATAAAGAAGTCAGGCTGCCTCAAGAAGCAGATGCTGAGGGCTGGGGAGTGGCCAGCCTGCTAACCTCAGGTGTGGTAGCGGATGCCATCCTGGCACCAGTGTTAAAATAATTTTCAACTGCCAGCCCAGTCAGCTTCTGTACCTGGAGTGGAAATGGGTACCATTTTGTCCTTTGCTTCGGGGAGCAAAGTATCTTGGGTAAGCCCTGTTTACTGTCCCTCCCAGTGATATGTAACTTAGTGATGATAACATAGGCCTACTGTAACATGGCAGCTGTAGTGATTTACTGTGGTAACGTATGGGAAGCTTTTTTGGTCTTAGGAGCCGTTGGCAGAGCTGCTGCTTATTGGGATGCTGCTGAGCTCAGAAGGCCAGGACGAGGTCAGGGTGGCATTCCCACTGGTACACCTGCAGCACCCTGACTTTGCTGCTGTTGTGCCCCACTCTGGCCAGCGGCAGTGGGGCTTCTGTCAGGATGCTGTTTATGTGTCCACACTCCACCAGCTGCTCTAGCCTCTTAAGCACCCGACACATCACTTCCTTCCCAGGCTGCTTTGCAGTTGTTGGGTGGCTACACCTGCTGCTGAACACCAAAAATCGCCTGAAGTGGAGCTGAGGCGTATAAAATGGCTTGTGGTGAATGGTCAGATGCCCTGTTTGTCACAGGCTGTGGGGCACCATGAGTAGGGTGCAAGTGGCCATCATAATCTGAAAGGTTGAACTTTTGGCTCCACAGTGTGCTTAATAGCTGAGCAGGGTTTGGAGGTTATGAGGTCTTCTCCTTGCCTTGCTGCTGCAGTTAGCTTTATTAAATAGGAACCCCAAAATTTGGGATCCCCATCGGTTTGGAGGGGAGTCCAAATTTTGGGGTTCCTATTTAATAAAGCTGCTTCAGTTTCCTGCTGTATAGGCTGCATTTCTGGTGGGTAGGAAGAGTCTTTAGCAACCCTTCCCTTCCTGCAGATCTTCCCAACAGCATCTGTTTGCAGAGATATTTACCTTTGCAGATACTGGGTATTTATAAAATACATGGACCAGAATTGCTAACGCTTCGCTTCCCCACTTAGGGCATTCAAAAGGCGTGAATAATCCAAAAGTACATAGCATAGGTAGGCAAACTAAGGCCTGGGGGCCAGATCCGGCCCAATCGCCTTCTAAATCTGGCCCACAGATGGTCTGGGAATCAGCGTGTTTTTACATGGGTAGAATGTGTTCTTTTATTTAAAATGCATCTCTGGGTTATTTGCAGGGCATAGGAATGCGTTCATTTTTTTCTTCAAAATATAGTCCGGCCCCCACAAGGTCTGAGGGACAGTGGACTGGCCCCCTGCTGAAAAAGATTGCTGACCCCTGATATATAGTGTCTGGTTGGGCCATTAAAATTGATTTAGGTCACTATTTTTTCTCTCCTCTAGGTGGCACCAACAGTGCTCGAAGGGTTTCCCCAACCTCACCACTATGACTTTTACCATATCTCTAGTATGATGATGTGGGCTTTTCTGGGCGCTGATAAGGGTTATAATGCTCAGACAAGAGCTTGTGATGCAGATGGAGCAATTCTCATTTTGGCTGGGCAAGGACAGGTTTTCTAACAGGATCATGATGGTTCGGGAGATTTAAACTTGGCTGCCTCAATAATGACATTTTTACTCCTCATGCTTTTAGGAAGACTGTAAGATCTTTTGAAAGCTGGTGTTTTACCTCCCAAATGTCTGTATCTGAAGGTATGAACTAGTATTAAGAACAAATTAAGCACTTAGCAGCACCTAGTTCACACACTAGGAAATACGTACCACATTTATTAAACAGGTACAGACTGAGCCTATGCTGTTATGGGAAGCATTCAAGATGACATTCCACTTCAGGCAACAGAACTTGTTGACTCCTAATAGCCTGGGTAATTAACATACAGAATACATACAGAATACTTTTCCAAATATTTTCTCTGAAAAACAGGAATAATAATAATAATAATAATAATAATTTATTATTTATACCCCGCCCATCTGGCTGGGTCTCCCCAGCCACTCTGGGCGGCTTACATAAAAACCAAAAATACAGTAAAATCACATGTTAAAAACTTCCCTGAACAGGGCTGCCTTAAGATGTCTTCTGAATGTTAGGTAGTTGTTTATCGCTTTGACATCTGCTGGAAGGGCGTTCCACAGGGCGGGCGCCACTACTGAGAAGGCCCTCTGCCTGGTTCCCTGTAGCTTTGCTTCTCGCAATGAGGGAACCGCCAGAAGGCCCTCGGCGCTGGACCTCAGCGTCCGGGCAGAATGATGGGGGTGGAGACGCTCCTTCAGGTATACTGAACCGAGGCCGTTTAGGGCTTTAAAGGTCAGCACCAACACTTTGAATTGTGCTCGGAAACGTACTGGGAGCCAATGCAGGTCTTTCAAGACCGGTGTTATATGGTCTCGGCGGCCGCCCCCAGTCACCAGTCTAGCTGCCGCATTCTGGATTAATTGTAGTTTCCGAGTCACCTTCAAAGGTAGCCCCACGTAGAGTGCATTGCAGTAGTCCAAGCGGGAGATAACCAGAGCATGCACCACTCTGGCGAGACAGTCCGCAGGCAGATAGGGTCTCAGCCTACGTACCAGATGGAGCTGGTAAACAGCTGCCCTGGACACAGATTTGACCTGTGCCTCCATGGACAGCTGTGAGTCCAAAATGACTCCCAGGCTGCGCACCTGGTCCTTCAGGGGCACAGTTACCCCATTCAGGACCAGGGAATCCTCCACACCTGCCCGCCTCCTGTCCCCCAAAAACAGTACTTCTGTCTTGTCAGGATTCAATCTCAATCTGTTAGCCGCCATCCATCCTCCAACCGCCTCCAGACACTCACGCAGGACCTTCACCGCCTTCACTGGTTCTGATTTAAAAGAGAGGTAGAGCTGGGTATCATCGGCATACTGATGAACACCCAGCCCAAACCTCCTGATGATCTCTCCCAGCGGCTGCATGTAAATGTTGAAAAGCATGGGGGAGAGGACAGAACCCTGAGGCACCCCACAAGTGAGAGCCCAGGGGTCTGAACACTCATCCCCCACCACCACTTTCTGAACACGGCCCAGGAGGAAGGAGCGGAACCACTGTATGACAGTGCCCCCAGCTCCCAGCCCCTCAAGACGGTCCAGAAGGATGTTATGGTCGATGGTATCAAACGCCGCTGAGAGATCTAGCAGAACTAGGAAACAGCTCTCACCTTTGTCCCTAGCCCGCCGGAGATCATCAACCAGTGCGACCAAGGCAGTTTCAGTCCCATGATGAGGCCTGAATCCCGACTGGAAGGGATCCAAATGGTCCGCTTCTTCCAGGCGTGCCTGGAGTTGTTCGGCAACCGCTCGCTCAATCACCTTGCCCAGGAATGGAAGATTTGAGACTGGGCGATAATTGGCCATCGTGGCCGCATCTAAAGATGGTTTTTTAAGAAGCGGTTTAATAACCGCCTCTTTCAGCGGGTCTGGGAAGGCTCCCTCACGGAGGGAAGCATTCACCACCCCACGAAGCCCATCGCCCAGTCCTTCCTGGCTAGCTTTTATAAGCCAGGATGGGCAAGGATCCAGGAGACAGGTGGTTGGTTTCACTCGTCCAAGCAGCCTGTCCACATCCTCGGAGGTAACAGATTGGAATTGATTCCACTCAACTTGAATACAATTATGATGTTGGAAGTTCCCAGTTCCTTATTTGCATGAAAGTTCAAAGCACGGAGCTCAATCTATCAACTTTATAAGGAACTAAAGTTTATATGCCTATGATCTCCAGGATAAGTTTTGACCTACTCCTTAGCGCCTGCTTTCATGACTGCAGGACTCTCCTCTTTGGAAATGGACAACAAAGCAATCATGAACTCTGAGTAGTCACAACTCAACTATTAGAGATATAGGCTGTGTACACACTGAACATTTAAAGCACATTGCTTCCTGCAAAGTATCCTGGGAACTGTAGTTTACCCCTCAGGAGGGATGGATCAGTCAGTTTTGGTTCTCTCAGTTTATCATTTTTCCAGTCTTAAATTCAGTTGCCCACATTTCTATAGCAATCTGCTTTAAAAAAAACAACAACCTAAAAATTCATCATCGTTTTAGTGTGAAATTCTCCTAATTAATACATTTTTGTATGCACTTTGAACCATCAGGTTCCACAGTCTCTGAGGGCGGGCTATCTGAACAGACCTTGCAAGAGGGAATTGCTGGTACTAGTATAAACTTCAGGTAATGGTCCAATTATGACAAGGGAGTGTTTTGCACACCCCTACCTTTAGTTCATCCCTCATATCACTTGGGGGTAAAGACGACATCAAGCATATGCCTGCTTAGTGTGTTGGACCAGTGAGCATCTGAGACACCTGCTATGGTTATCATGAAGTCCTGTGCTGGTCCAGTCTCCACATGGATGTTGAAGTCACACTGAAGTAGCAACCAGAGTCCTCCAACACCTTACTAGAGACCACCTCAGTCAGTTCGATCACGGATGCTACTGGGCAACAGGGCTGTTCATACACCAGCAGCTTTCCCAATCTGTCTCTGTGGCCCAAAATCAGGTACAAATCCTATCCCAGGATTATGAGTTTTTCTGTAAAGGAGATGGTTTTCTATGGGCAATAGTAACCCACATTGTACCCCCACCCCTGATTAGCCTAGTACCTAGATGGGCACAGCTGACTTACGTCAGGTCAACCCAACTCACCCATTCAAGTAATGCCAAGATAGCCCATTCATCCGCTATCAAGTCGTGAATGAGCATGGTCTTATTCTGGACTGATGTGGTATTTGGCAACAGCACCACCAGACCCAGAGGTGAAGTCTGCAGGTGATCCAGAGTCTGCATCAGATGTTCATTATATAATTTATGGCACAAATGAGCCCCACAGAACGAGAGAGTTCCTACGTGTACCACTATGTGGTTTAAGAATCAGGTCTAGAAAAGGTCTGATTCATAGGGGATTCACTCCAAACTTCTCCAGGTTTAGCATTCAGCCTGTGTTTTGAACTGTGTGACAAGGCTCAACGCTGCCTAACAGGGATTGATGGCTTTGTGTTTCCAGAGCCAACAGTGTGTGATTGCAGCTCCCAGCTGAACAGTGGTGGTGAGAAATGTGGGAGAGGGTGAGAAAAGGGATGGTTTGTTCCTTCTTTTCCAACTCTCCCTCCCTATCGCCCCACATTCTCAAAGAGGTGGGGATTTGGGAAGGTGTTTGCCTGACAGAAAGATGCACATTGAGAATGTGGCGGAATGGCCAGGGCTTTGTGGGGTAGGGTTTTGAGTTCCAGCCGGCCTGTCTGCCAGAAAGCCCTGCAAGCATTTGTTTTAGCGCAATGTTGAATTCTTCCCCCTATTACTGCACATGCTCACCTTCTGGGGCTATATTGAGGTGATGGATAGTTAGAGATGGGCAAATCTGTCAATTTCTCATTTTTCTGATCTTAGGTTTAGTCCTCCACATTTCCACATCAGCCTGGAATTTTTTGTAACGTACTCATGAAAATTCACCAGCAATTTAGTGTGAACCTTTCCTAATATGCAAATACTTATATGCAATTTTGTCTAATATACACATTTTTGCAAGGCTATTTCCCCTGATTTATTGCATTTTTGTATGTTACCTTCTCTGATACGTGTATTTTTATGCACACTTTACCCTAGAGTTGGAAAAGGTTCATAAAATTTTGAAGGGTGGTTGTGTTTTGGTTTCTGTATTGTTTCAGAAACTGTGAATTAGTTACTGTAGGTTCACCTTTAAATGTGAGTTGGATCAAATTTCTCTATCCCCATCGCTTGCCATATCTCAGATTAAACATTGCACTTAGTGTTTTCCTCTTGAAATACAAATGAAGTGTTTTGTTGTTGTTTTGTAAAATTTCAAAGTACAGCATTATTGATTAAATTTATTTTAAACAGCTCTATACTGTCCTTCATCAAGCTGATTCTAGGGTAGTCTGCTACAGTGCAAGGGATAAAAACCCAGTATTTTCAATGCAACATACTAAAACCAACCACAAATAAAAATAGTAGGTGACGGATGAGAAGCAGTACTAGAAATGTCTGAGTTAATAAAAAAGACTTTGCTTGATGCCATTATCTTCCCTTGGTACATGCTAGCAAAGGTGGGATAACCAGTTCCTATGCAAGCTGAGGATTTATTCAAGCCACATAGACATAGCTGGTTGGTTAGTCCCACTACTGTATATTCAGAGTAAATATTGTAGGGAAAGCAAGGTGCTGTGCCTGTCTAGTAGTAAATTTAGAAAATCTTGGGAATTGGTGTTGTGCCACAATTTGGTTCTCTCTGATGGCCTACTTAAAGTATGGTTGTGGCTGTCTCCCAGATCTTTCAAAATGAGACTGTTTGTAAGCCGAGTCACTGGATAGAGCTTCAGACTGGACAGAGCACATGGCTGACTCAGACTTGATGAGATGCCATTCACACATTAAGTAATTACGTGAATGGAGAGAAGTAGCAACAGAGGAAAGCAGGGCTATTTGGATAAACACTTCACCATCACAGTTAGGTGTTAACTCTGAAACCTAATGAGAGAGCCTTGATAGGTACCTAGCCTTGCAAGGTGCCTTGCTGCTAACCATTTTAAACACACAAGCAACAACAGCTTTCTCTTCTCCAAGTGAGCAAGCCTTTTCAAGATTTCTTAGCAGTCATGTCCCTTGACAGTCTGGTGCTCTCTGAATATAAAATCTTGCAGCCGACTGGGGGCGGGGGGGAGGGAGGGAATCAAAATTGGGCAAATGAATTAAATATATAATTGGCACCATCAATCCATTTGTTCTTTTATTTTCATTTTAGCCAGAGCTGCTCTGTACTTTACTTTCATTGAGCTGAACACTGAAGAATACAAGGGTCTTGTTTCAGGATATAGCCCATGATTTGCACAGAGTTCACATGGTCTTAACTACTATCAAATGCTTTCACGTTAGAGGCAGAAGCTCAGGTGCTTGAGGAAGAATGCCCAAACTGTTGTACCCCAGTAGCATGGGTGTGTGTGGGTGTCTATGCATATACCATAAGGCATTGCACCCCCCAAGATTCTTCCGATAAGATTGAGAAAATATCTCCCCTGGGGGAATAAAGATCTGTTCCCTGGTGTGTTATGCCAACGGCTGCAAGAGCAGTGATGCTGTCTAAAGGAGGCAGGCACTGTGGGGGCTGAGCCCGGGGGGGGGGGGGGTGAAGCTGCTGAGAGCATGCCAATGAGCTCACCTCCCTTCTCCTACCATTCCAGCCGACTGCACAGGGGCATTATCACCCTAATTATATTTGTACTTTTTAATCTCTGGCTGTCGTTGGAGTGACGCTGAGCAGCCTTGCGCCCAGAATATTAACCGCATCATTATATGGGGGAATTAAAAAGCCCAGGCATCCTGAGAAAGAGACAAAGCAAGGTAGATGGCAAGACCACAAAGAAGTAGTCAGGGTGGAGGCAGACATTGTAAAGTGTCTGTAGGTAAGGAAATGGATAAGAGATCAAGTCCTCCTTCCTTGATGGGCAGAGTGGATCGCAAGCTGGGGGAGATTAGTTTTTGGACTGAAGAAAAACACTCTATGTAGCTAGTCGTAGGTTAGTAGCATCTTGGGGCCATCTGTCCTTCTGAACTTCCCCTCATCCCTTTGTTCTTATGGGCCACTTTCTATAGCCATTCTTCTTTTCCTAGGTCCCCCTGCTGCCCTTGACTGGCTAGTTTCTCAGGACGCTGCATAGCCAGTCCTCTTTCCCTTAAGGTTTTTTGCTCACTCAGGTCTGCAAGATCAGAAGAGCTCAGCCAGTGACATATAGCAGCCCATGAAGTAGTTAGTGGGGTGTAGGGATGCACAACCTCTCTTCTTTCTACCCCATGTTGGTTTATTGCAGATGCTTTTAGCTTACCTTTGGAGTGTTCTGCATTGTTTTTCAACTACTGCTGTTCTAATGCTCTATTTTAATCTGCTTTTAATGAACATACACAATGACCTGTATTGTTATAAACTGCTGCTGTGTCAATGTTTTAATGTTTTGGTTAGTGCTGTGCCAGAAAATAAATTGCATTTGCAAATTATCCAAGTGGACAGGAAAAAACTGGTGGAATTCTCATGGGTGGTGTGCAGAGTTTTTGTCATGCTTACTTTACTTTCGAGGGGTATTTGTAAGAGCCCTTCCTTTCATTCAATAAATCATCTAATCAGTCCATCTACAAGTCCTTTCACCAGGACTTGCACTCGGTGGCCTTCCTGGGTGCACATGCTTCACCTAAAGCCCAGGCAAACTCCTTCCATGAAGCTTCTTTCAGACCAGAAAGTGTGGGCAGCCTGGGAGGCTGCAGGACATTTCTAGGAAAGGTTCTGCATGCAGGCTTCCCACAGGCATCTGGCTGGCCACTGTGAGAACAGGATGCTGGACTAGATGGGCCATCAGCCTGATCCAGCAGGCGCTTCCTATGTTCTTATGAAAAACCCTCTCTTGGACACACAGTGGTGGCCACCTTGCAATGATAAGGTAACCCCAAGACCCTTCAGCCACCCACAAACTCTGAAGTGCTTTGAGAGAAAGGCTGAAAAGCAGAAGCCACGTTTTCAGGGGAAGAAAACTTTCAAGAAACTGGAGGACAAATTGTGGCACAGCACTAACTTCAGTATGGACCTGTGCTTTTTTACTGGGTGGGGAAATGCAGGGGTACACATACCCCTAAACATTTTGTGAATCTAAATTTGGCCTCATTGAGGGGCAGTATTTCAATATGAAGGGACGCGGGTGGCGCTGTGGGTAAAAGCCTCAGCGCCTAGGGCTTGCCGATTGAAAGGTCGGTGGTTCGAATCCCCGCGGCGGGGTGCGCTCCCGCTGCTCGGTCCCAGCGCCTGCCAACCTAGCAGTTCGAAAGCACCCCCGGGTGCAAGTAGATAAATAGGGACCGCTTACCAGCGGGAAGGTAAATGGCGTTCCGTGTGCTGCACTGGCTCGCCAGATGCAGCTTTGTCACGCTGGCCACGTGACCCGGAAGTGTCTGTGGACAGCGCTGGCCCCTGGCCTCTTAAGTGAGATGGGCGCACAACCCCAGAGTCTGTCAAGACTGGCCCGTACGGGCAGGGGTACCTTTACCTTTACCTTTTTATTTCAATATGAGTAGGAAAATGAGAGTACCCCTAAACATTTTTTTTTAGAAAAAAGTACTGATATGGACTATGACTTATGTGATATTATTAATAATTATAGAGGGTTGTTTGTATTTTACTATGATGCAAACTACCTTAGGAAAGTTAGCCCTGAAAGACAGCATACAAATGCTGCAACAAGCAAGCAAGCAAACAACCTGTATGTGTTGTTGAGGGAAATGGGAAGCATTCAGAATCCCAAGTATGGGAGGTCTCTGTCTGAAACATGGGCATAGCCAAGGGAGGGGCAAGGAGGGGCAGCTGTTCCCCAAATCAATAAAAATACATAACTGAGGTTCTGTCCCCCCTAACAAAAGGCCTCCCCCCACAACAAAAATCCTGGCTATGTCCATGGTCTAAAACTTATTTTTAGTTAAGTTATCCTTTGGTGTTTGTCTCCAACTGCAGCAGAGAGGCCCCTCATTCCACCGGAGGCATCCTTCTCTTGCCCAGCCTCTTCTCTTGTCCCAACCTATGTGTCCCCTGGTGCGAAGGCGCCAAGTGTTAATTCCGCACTAACAGGGCCTTTGTGAGTCTAATTGCCTGATAAACATAATTGAATCTTATGGATTGCCCTGGTGTTATTACATGAGGCCATTTAAGGGAGTTAATGGGAGCGGAAAGTGCTGCTGTAATTCCTCCTGCCCTTGCAGTAGCATTGCAGAGGCTCCTTGGGAGTTGGAGGCAGGCTTTGCCTCACTGCAGGCCATCTCTCTCTCTCTTCCTTTGTTGCGCTAACCTCAGAGAGAGAGAGAGAGAGAGAGAGAGAGAGATAAGGTCTGCTTCTGGATTATGACAAGAGCGCTTCTTTGTACTTCAGAGCTTCTCTGTGACTCATTGAACGTTTGCATGAGAACTGATCTCTTGTAAGAACCCTGGAATGAAGCAGGCGACTTGTCCTCACAGAGGGGGATGGAGTGCCCAACATGGAGCTTAGCCATGCAAGTTGTTTGGATGACACAGTGCTTTTAGCCTGCATCTCGGCGTCTGAGGCAACTTCTTCAGGCAGACATCTATGCTTGTGTAGTTTAATTTAAGCCTTTTCATAAATGAGATCTTTCTCTCCTAAGTCATCCTTACTTTGTTCAGCATTCAAATGCAAACCCCAAGAGAATATCACTAGGCTAAAGCCAGGGCATAGGATCTTCTCAAAGAGCGAGCAACAACAACTATTCTCATTCTCATCCAGGCAGTTGAAGTAGAGCCAGCAAATCAAGATTCTGTCATAGCCAACCCACCTTCTGGGGAAAGGAGAAAAAGTCCAGGAACAAGGCAGACAAAGGGTGCTTCCAAAGTAGGAAGAAACATGGTCTTGTGGTCCAGATCCACTCTTTCCCTTTATGTGGTATGCTCCAAAATGGTGCCTGCATGTGCATAAGAGGACTTGAACTCCTGCCTGGAGGAGTGCCTGGGAACTGATAGTAGTTGCTGCCTATGCCTGGTGTGATGCAGGGAGGTGCACTTGGAACGTGTCCCCCAAAAGAGAACACCCTTCACCTGAAAAGAGGATGCTGATTTGCATAGGCTAATTTGTAAGTATAGGTGCTAATCTAGAAATAGCTGCTATAATTTAAAAAGAAGTACAATGCATCTCACCGTAGTGAGGAAGTCTATGATCAGGTGATTGATGTTCCTGCTCAGTGTGCTGTCCAGGTGCTGATTGTTGGACAGTTCCAAGGCCTCTTCTATTTCTTTATTCTTAAACTAGACTTGGGCCAGATAGCCCTTCAAACAGAGGACACCTTCGAAACAGAGGACTGTCCTATGGCACACAACTACCCTAGTATCCCATTAACCTGAATTCACCAGCTCCCACCATATGTGAGCGTCTTTGGCAGCACATCCCAGGAGTGGTAGCAGGGATACGGGGAATGCAGCTGTCATTTTAGAGCCATTCAGGGATTTTCTGAGTGGTATGTTTCTCCCTCTCCTTTCAGGCTGAGCATGGAAGTGATCAGAGGTGGTTTTAGGGCAGAGTGACTGTTACCCCCAACTGGACGCCGAGTGGAGAAGGTGCCAGATAAGTATTTGCCCAGCTACAGGAACGGGGTGTGAGGGCTCTGACAGGGTCCTAGAGTCCTTCCTCTTTCCTAAAGCCTAGTTAGCACTTGCCCAGCTTTGGGAAGGAGGTGAGAGGGCTCTAGGACCCTGCCAGAGCCCCTTGCCTCATTCCTAAAGCCTAGCACAGCGCAAGGGCTGGGTGAGAGGGCGCCAAATTTTGGCCTGGCTCAGGGCACCATAGTATCAACGCCACACCTGAAGTGATGGTGTACCTCCCACTGCTCCCTGGGGTATAGAAGAATAGGACCTGCAACTTAAAGGATCCACAACTACTTGATCCACAAGTTAATGGATTGCAAACTGCACTTATAGGAGATTCAGGATTAACTTGCACAGCACTCAAAGGATAGATGTTGGAGAACTGTACTCTCTGTCCCAGCACTATTACTACAGCCTCAGTTTGTAAAAGAACATATACAGGCACAGAAGAATAATTATGACAAAGGCTCAAAGATTTTTAGCTGTGATTCCCACATTGCAGGACTTTGGATTAGATGACCCTTGGGGTCCCCCACAACCCTGCAATCTATGATTTGCATAAAACCCGAGTCTGTAAAAGTGCAAAAATGACTGAGGCACATATGAGACTGCAAATTCCGATATGCTTTAGTCAGATGATGCAGCTGGGAAGAACAAAAGAGAACCGAGTTGTGAGCCAATAGTGGATGAAACAACAGAGAATGCAGATGTATTTACAACAGCCTGGGGTGTCAAAACAGAACAAATGAAGCTGTTGCAGTAGAAAATGTCAATGAAACTTCAGAGGGTGTTTTGAAGTTGGCCACAGATATCTGTGATTACATCAAGAGGCGATGTGAAGAAAACCTATTAGTTATAGAAACTAATGTTTTCTATAAAGGGGATATATAATGATAGTAGAAACTAAAATGCTCTGTGAGTGAGTAAATGGACAGAGAAACACCAGCAGAAAATTAACACATAGCACAGCAGCCATTCTGAGTGCTATTGTAATAAGAGTTGCATGACATTAACATTTGCTTGTTTCCCACTTCAGTTTGGCATCAAGGCTGCAGTAGTAAATATTATACCAGAGTTTTCCCCATTGAGGCCCATGAAAGCATGCAGCCAAGTCCTCCTTTGTTCCATTCCCACCAATCTGGCTTGTGCCATGCCTAGAATAAATGTAATACCTACCAACTGGAATAAGCCACTGGGAACTTGATTGGAATTTCCTGACAGCTGGAGATTTATTAGCTTAGGCCAAATCTTCTTGGCCCAGATTGCATCAGGCTGATCTCTCTGAAGGAGAAGAGGAGATGCCACTATACCCCAGATGTGGGCACAGATGTTCCATTTGCTACTTGGACGCCATCCTTGTTTTGGCCTCTGTCAGTTCCAGGAACGGACTGAATTTCTTGTCAAAGTACATCCCAATGTCAATGCTGAATTACTCCGCGAATACTCAAAACACCTCCTTTGCAATGACTAAATAAATGAAGAGGGGGAAGATGAATGTGTTATATACACATCTGATACCAATCACCAGAACAACTCATCTTGTTTTATTTCTGGAACAAAGTAACAGGTGAGGCAGTGGGTGGGGAGCATCTCCATTCTAAAGCAGATTCACATGATTTCTGCAGTGGATGAAGCCACTTGAAACAGCTACATAGAGAAAAGCTGCTAGCACAAAGTAGCTCCCCACACAGTTTGGACAGTTTTAATTACAGGTAACTCGCAACTTACACACATTTAACTTGTGCACACTCAGCTTTACACGCTTGGCATATATATATATAGGCAGAAAGTGGGCAGGCATCTGGGGAAAAATATTCCAGCAATCCTACCCACCGATGAATCCAATGTGTTTTAACTATACAGTATGTGGTTTTGCCTCTATGCGTTATCTTTGGAACATAACTCCTGCATAAGTTGAGAGCTGCCTGTATATCCTTGCAAAGTTGGGGGTTTTTGTGTGTAGATGGTATCCAAACCAATGAGAAGCTGCTTCCCACAAACAGAAAATTTCAGGACACCTTTCATCTGCCCCAGCTGCAACAAAACATGTCTCTCCCATATCAGTCCCTACAGCCACAGTAGGCGCTGTAACCTTCAAACAGGTTGACTTCACCCCCAGAGGCACACCCCTCCATTGTCTCCCAAGATGCATGGATGCCAACAGCAAGATGGTGGTCAAACCAATGAGAAACTGCTTCCTGCAATGTCATGAACTGGCATGACACAGAGGAAGGGGAGGAAGATCCCAGCGAGGGGTGCAGCTGCAATTGGTATATACCAGGACAAGCAGGCCTTTTTTTCAGCCAAACTCAGTTCTGGCACGTCTCAGGTGGGCGCAATTGCCATTATAAGAGAACAAGGGAGTCGTTCATGGTGAGTTCTGGCACCTCCTTTTCTAGAAAAATAACACTGGCGAGGAGGATGTGGTTACTCAGTTGGATTAGGCTCAGGCCAGCTGAGGATCACATGTTTCGTCAAGTGGAGAGGCACAGCTGCTCAGCTGGAGCAAACTCGGGTGCACCAATCAGGATTGGGAAGGATAAAAGGGAAGCAAGTCTGCTCAGCTTTCTCCATTGATGGACCACGGCTTGACTGCTTTGGGAAGTCTACTGGGTGGTGACTTTAGGATTGGCTCCAGGTATCCAGTCCTGGATCTTCTGCAGAGGTGGGAACCTGATCTTATGGATTGACCTTGGACCTTGCTCATTGTGTTGGACCTGGACCACTATTTGATCACTTGGACTGACTACTCTTTAGCATTGCCCTTGGGACTGTACGCACTCTCACAACACACAGAGAATGCCACATAATTCGGTTTCAAGCAACTTAGCAATGCCACAGTGCAGGCCTGTGCAGAGAGGGGGGAACCGGGTACAGTTGTCCTGGGCCCCAGAGAGCTAAGCTGGCTGGGGTTCCCTGCCAGGGACCGGCTGCTTTTTTGTTTAAGTTTGAAACTTTATTCTAACCAGACTCCCACCCTGGGCCTCAGACAAGCTCTTGACAGGCCCGCCACAGTGGCAGCAATTTATGTAGCTCCTTCCTTCTTTCTCCTCTTCCTTCTGGATCACAAAAGAAATTGGTGCAGCTCTCTTTTCTAAATGTTAAGGTGTTAATTCTGTTATGCCAGAATTAACTTCTCTGTGTCCTGCCTCTGAATTCACTTGCAGCAGAATGTAGCAGAGACAGATGGTATGTTTGGCAGCCAAGCACTTTGGGTATAAGGGGGGAATCAGGCCATCAACCCAAAATTGCACAGCTACATTACATCTTCTTACCATATTTCAGGTGCAAGTAGCCAAGCTGTAGCAGTGCTAAAGAGCGGTCATGTGGTGGTGGTGACAGCCCCCCTTGTGATCAAAAGTTCATGGAAAGCAATGCAGACTGCACTGCCTCTTCATCATTTATTTAAGAGCATATTGTGCAACAGCCTTCCTGTTTTATTCTTAACGAACCTTTGGTCTTCTTTCCTTCCTTTGGTATGTCACTTTCAGCTTCCAGATCTAACCTGCTGGCCTGGACAGTGGTTTTCTCAAATCTCATAGTGGCTCAGCACTCTTTCATGTATTGGGTTTTCCTTTATCAGAGAAACCTTTGGGAATATTTTTTCTCCAAAAAAATAAACTGGTCTTTGAAGATGCTAGTTGCCATGGCAACCTGCTTCTTTAAAGAGGCACTTCTTTCCTTGCTTGATGTTGAGAGTTCTTGTTACCATAACAACCAGGCCCCTCTCAAACCTTGGCTTGGGTTCTGTGTTGGGCTGCAGCCCCCAAATCAAGGGCCCTGTGACTTTCTGAGAAGAGCATCAGAGATCTGAGTAGTGGTGGTGGCATCTCAAAAAACAGATAGCTCCACAGCCTCTTCCCCCATGAACCTTAAGGCCGCTGTCTCCTGAAAAGAACATTTCTTGCTCTAATAACATTAGGATTTAATCTGACAGGACTATCATCTAGTTCAGGGCTCCTCTAGGTGACCTGTTTATTGAGCATTCATCCCGATCTGCTTGCACAAAGCTTATGTGGAGATTAGTTTATATCTGCTCTTTATTGAACATTCAATCTGATTTGTTTGTGGAGAGGTTGTGTGACAATGAACATTCATCCTGATTTGCTTGTACGGTGTCAACACATGTGCCCATTAATCATTTGTTCATTCCACACTTTTCAGTGCATCTCCCGTCACTTTCCTAACTGCAAAAAGCCTGTTTCTTTTCTTTAAAGTGGATTTGTTGTCCTGGGATGACAGAGTAATTTAACCCACTTTAATTGTGCATACCTAAATTTCTGGTACGCACTTGAAGCTGTCCTGTAGCAGTCTGGAGGCACCCATAGATACCTATTCCTGTATATTCAGATTTTCTCATGGGGTTAGCATGCTATTATCCTGAGCACTGTATGAAACTACGTCAGTCACTGTAATTTAGCAAATGTCAAAGAATATTTATACACAAGCTTTTATACACCGCTTGGTTCCAGCAGGAGTAAAGTGGTGCTGAGATGTAGGTAGAGCACCTATGCTAATGGGAACAACCCACAGGCTATTCTCTAGGGTGTTCTTCAAAGGCCATTATGGTTGATAAAATATTTTAATGTTAGATTCATAGAACTGTAGAGTTGGAAGGGAACCTGAGGGTCATCTATGTAAACATTTTTAACCAAAAGCAAACTACCGCCTTCATTCCTATCTCTCCCCACCTCTCATTCTATATAATATTACACTTCAACAAACTAAGTATTTTTCAGTACTGTACACATACAACCTAATAAATGAGGCAGTTTCTTCAAGCTTAGACTTCAACTGGGGGGAGGGGGGCCTTGTTGAGATTTCCATTCCACCTTAAGGAGCAGACGTGTGGAACTGTTGCATGTCACATGTCTGTTTACATTCTAGCACAGTTTGCTGGGAACTTCCGTTGTGTGTACAGTGGTGCCTCGCAAGACGAAAATAATCCGTTCCGCGATTCTCTTCGTCTAGCGTTTTTTTTGTCTTGCGAAGCAACCCTATTAGCGGCTTAGCGGATTAGCGGTTTAGCGGCTATTAAAGGCTTAGCGGCTTAGCGGCTAAAAGGCTATTAAAGGCTTAGCGGCTTAGAAAAAGGGGGGAGGAGCGAAAAAAACCGCAAGACTCGCAAGACGTTTTCGTCTTGCGAAGCAAGCCCATAGGGAAAATCGTCTTGCGAAGCAACTCAAAAATGGAAAACGCTTTCGTCTAGCGGGTTTTTCGTCTTGCGAGGCATTCGTCTTGCGGGGCACCACTGTATAGCTTTTTCTTTTCTGTTCTCTCTGAGAAGACGAAGAGAGAGAGACATGTTTCTTTGTCCTGATTTATGATTAATAAATCTGTAGTTGTAGTATGCTTCCATAAGCCTCATGCCTATTCTGTGTGTGCAGTTCTCTCTGCTGATAGTGTGCCCTGGCTTTGAAGCCCCGGTCACTGATTTTCGTCGGAGCAGAGGCCGATGGGTCTATGAAGTGGGACGGCTGGAAGGAGATGGCTCAGCTGCAGGTGCCATGTTGGCAAAAGCACGTGTTGGCAATACAGGGGCAGAGGAAGGGGGTGCGGTGGGGACGCGTCGCCCCGGGTGTCACCACTGGGGGGTGGTGGTGACAAAATGCCGGGCAGCACTCACCACGGGGCCTGTGGCGTTCCTGAGCCATGTGTGTCTCCTGGGAGTGACGCAGTGGCTTGGGTGCCTGCAGGCTTCGCGCTGCCCCAAATGGTCCGCCCACTGCCTCTCCCTCACCTGAGTGGGAGGAGGTAGGCAGACACCTCGGAGGCCCTGTGGAGCATCCTGCCATGGCTGGCCTCGCTCCTCAGATGGCTGGCCCTGCCCCTGTGCGCAGGGCATGCATGCCGGCCCAGGCACCTGATCGGCTTGCTCTGCCACTGTGGCAATACTGAGCTAGTTTTTCCGCCTGAGCATAGCATTGGCAGCTTTCATAAGCATATAACCGAGAAGACCATATCTGCAGTCTCATGCTTATTCACTTTGTTCGTTATAGAGAGCACCTGTTTCCTCCCTGTTAACATTTAGGGATCTTCTGCTGTCTGCTTCACCCCAGACAGGCCACATCAGCACGCACCGTCCTCAGCAGCATTCAGAGAAACCTCTCTCAGCAGCCATTCACTCTCTCTCTCTCTCTCTCTCTCTCTCTCACTCACACACACACACACAAAATAACAGAAAACAGTTAAAAACAACAGTTACTTGTATAACAGTCACAACAGAATGGAATGCCTGTCTCATGTAACTCACAGTCAGCCAATCACATGAGATTGGCCACTGCCAAAGGAAAGACCCCTTGTTAAAAATACACAGCAATTCAACATAAGCAAACGTTCCCATTTCAGGAAATTAAACCACTATCTATAACAGTCTGTAGCTAATGGCAACAGCTGAGGAGGCATCAGCACAACCTTGTTCTGACAATTATGGGGCACATCAGTAACATTTTTTTTGTTATTAAAAATGTTTTCCTGTGTATTGATATGAGGGTCACACCATAAACTCAGGTATTTTACCTGCCATTGAAGAAGAAGATAGACCGGATACTAAAGATAGGTGTATTCAGAAAAACATACATTTAGAAATACAAGCTGACTTGAACTTAAATTCTACAGTTCTCTTCATTGCTTTCACAGGGGGTGAAGGGTCTTGAAAAAGCCTCACCCACTTCAGACAGCCTTACAGTCCTCTTCACTGCTTGAATGTGTGATCTTTCAAAAACTCCACCGACTTCAGACATCCCTGGACGGAAAAAAGCACAGAGACAATGAAGGAGATGGCTACCATCCAATAGCATCATCCAGGCAGCTTCACTGTCTTCTGCCTGGCAACTTCACTCACTAACTTCAGCTTTCCAGCTTCCACGGGTTTCATCTGTTCATGAGTATCCACTAGTTGTCTTTCACACCTCACATTCAGGCACATGCACACATCATTCAGCGTGAGCACATCACAACCTCTCATTCACACGCAAAAGCATATTCCAGCTGACCTCTGTGAAGGATGCCAATGGACTTATCTTTCACTTGCCATTCGTTTGCATTCATACCCTGGCTCCAACCCACAAATATCCACCGGTTTCTGTTGAGCAGCTTCTGAAGGTGAATCCCAACCAGCTTACATCCACAAATATCAGCCTGCTTTTAGCCTTCCCGTATCCACTGGCTTCTGGAAGCGAATTCCACCGGTTTCCACCTACCAACACCTGCCACCTTTTGCCAGGTCCATGACTAGACATTAGCCAATTTCCAACCAAGCTGTGATCCCTGTCAGCAAGTAAAGTTGCCTTATTATTGCTCCAAAGCAACCCACAGCCAGATGATGGGCTCTGTCTGTCTGCCAATTCACCGCCTCCAAGTAGAAGTAGACAGGGCAATGCAGAATGTCACAGGTGTTGCCCACTGTGCTTTGTTGGGGAAGATGAAAAGGCACCCCTTTATATCCACCCAGCTGCCATGCACTTTTGTGATGGCACAGGTAGACTGTAGGCAATGGCAATAGCAATAGCTGAAGAAGCATCACAAGCTTGTCAGACCTCACAGTTGTGGTTGCCCCTCAGCAGTGAGTAAGTGAGTGAGTTATTTATTTATTGAATTTATATACCGCCATATACCTTTGGGTCCTTGTTTATTATTAGAAATATTTATAGACCACCTAAATAAGAAATAGAGACGCGGGTGGCGCTGTGGGTAAAAGCCTCAGCGCCTAGGGCTTGCCGATCGAAAAGTCGGCGGTTCGAATCCCCGCGGCGGGGTGCGCTCCCGTTGTTCGGTCCCAGTGCCTGCCAACCTAGCAGTTCGAAAGCACCCCCGGGTGCAAGTAGATAAATAGGGACCGCTTACTAGCGGGAAGGTAAACGACGTTTCCGTGTGCGGCTCTGGCTCGCTAGAGTAGCGATGTCACGCTGGCCACGTGACCTGGAAGTGTCTCTGGACAGCGCTGGCCCTTGGCCTCTTGAGTGAGATGGGCGCACAACCCTAGAGTCTGTCAAGACTGGCCCGTACGGGCAGGGGTACCTTTACCTTAAATAAGAAATATGGATTTCATAATTAGAACATGTGTGTAATACAAATGTATAAAAGCTATAATTACCCATTTTCGGAGTACAGCTGGTGAGTCTGGTGGGTCCCACTTGACTTGTGGGCTGTGGGTTTCCCACTCCTGTCATAAAAACCCAAGTGCTATATCCAACATTAGTTGAATTCAGAGTAGACCTATTGCATCAATAGTCTTAGTAACTTAAATTTATTTTGATAGGTTTACTCAGAGTGTGAAATATTTGTATATCACTCCAATTATTAAAAGCACCAGCGGACAAATATGTTAAAAGAAAAGATGACGAAAATACCAGTTTCACATTTAAAACCCCCTGAAAAGTCTGAGAGCATTTCCTATTCAGGTGTATATAAGTATGATCAATATCAGTAAATTAACTACTATTCCCCTTTACGCATGATGTACGATTATTTCTGGTGTCAGTATTCCCCCCTCCCCCTCCTCCATTGGCAGGTGAGAGGTGTTCATAGAAATCAATGGATAAATCTGGGATTTTAGTGCGCCTATAATTGGATGGCAACTAAAACAAAAGGTGGTAGCAAAGACAGAACCTTCTTGTGCTCTCTAAATTGGGCCTTATTACATTAAAAAAAGGTTTGTTTATATTTACCATACTTCTCCATTAACACATGCTCACAGCATGGTTAGAAAGTCCTCAGGTACAGTGGCAGAGGATGGGCACCTCCTTTCCCCATTTGGGTTTTACCAATTTCCTCCCTTCCAAAAGCTTTCTTTTAAAAAAAAAACCTGCCATGAAAAAAACGAAGTTTTAAAGCCTTTTCCAGGAAAGCGAAGAGAGAAAAGAAGGGATTATTGGAGGCAAGCTGAGGGGAGTTCACCCATCACTGAGAAATCCATGTAAGAGCTGGTGATAAGTATTATATATGAAACTGTGTGCTTTCACTGAGAGCCCAGAGATTTCATGCCCCCTTGCAGCTTATGCCCAAGCTCACCTCTTTGTCCCCATGCCCCATAATAGTAACAGTAGGCATTTTTCTGCAACACTTATTGTAAATGCCTCAATTAAGCAATTTCTCTACAGTTCATTGAACAGCTTCTGGGAAGAGCTCAAAGGAGTTTCTGTATGCAACGTCTCCTTCGTCTCTTTGGTCTCCTCCAGCCAGCTGTGATCAGCCTTTCACAAGGCGCCACAGATGGCCAAAGCCCTGTGTCCTTTCAAAAGAAGTCCTGAGCTTGGAGTGTCTCAGGCAGGGAAAACAGGCACAAATACTATCTCCTTAGGACAGAAAGCTGTTTGATGCTTTCTGGTTGACTGCAAGCTGGGGACATGTGCCTTTTGGTCTCATAAAAGCCCCACTAATATTGTCAGCATTGCCAGATTGTCACTTTGCAGTCTTTGGCCTTGTTGATAAATACTTCTAAAACGTGCTTTATGAAATCATGTCTTAGCGTTATGTCTGAACCCAATCTATATTTTGTGATTGCATTTTTGGAGGTAATTGTATTTTTTAAAAACTACTTTTAATGGTTTTATTTGATCATCTGCGGAAGCAGACAAATGTTGGCTCCCTCGGCCTGTAAAGCGAGATGAGCGCCACAACCCCAGAGTCATCTGTGACTGGACTTAACTGCCAGGGGTCCCTTTACCTTTAATACAGCTTGTGGTTAACTTGTATGTGAATCCTTAGGTTTCAACTGCAAAAACCTCCCTCCCACCCAATAATAATAATAATAATAATAATAATAATAATAATAATAATTTTATTATTTATACCCCACCCACTCTAGGTGGCTTCCAGGGCATATAAAAACATAATAACATATTAGACATTAAAAACTACCTGATACAGAGCTGCCGTTTTTCTCTGAGAGAAGCCCCACAATACACTTCACCTCAGGAAAGTGCCTGGGAGCAGCACTTCATTTATTTAAAATATTTATTGCCCGCTCTTTTTCCCTAAGAACAGACCCAGAGAGGGTTATATCAAAAGTTAAAATGCAGCATATATTTCTCCCTTCTGTTTTATTATATATCACATCATTCTCCATAAAAATGAAAGCAACAACCGCAGTCGGGCATTAATATCCAGCAAATTCAGGAAGGAACCGGTGCCCCTTCAGCTGATGCCTAAAACACATATGGGTCGGTGCCAGCGGTATAAATATTGTAACCTGGTTTAACCCCTTAATCTATTTTAAGGGATGAAGGATTCCTGCTTCTTCTGCTCTTTACTTCCCCACCACTCCCCACAGTAATCTTTATGGTCATCTGCCCTCCTTGCTTCCACCACCAGCAGTTGCCAGTGGATGGAAGAAGCCCATAATCCCATTGGACAAACTGAGGAGGAAAATGGGAAGGAAGCCCCTTGCCCCCAGAATGAGGAGCTGCTGCTGCTGCTGCTGCTGCGGTAAAGGTTTGGGCACTTATAGACTGACCTCCTGCATTTCTTTGTTTTGGAAAATGTGGGTCACAGATCTGCATAGCATTTGGATGTGCTAAGTTATATGTAGAGGTGAAAATTTGAGATCCCACTGCCCTGTGATGTAACATTTATATATCTCTCATATTACAACAATGACCCAAGAATGGGCATATTCTGCCATTGCCCCTGCATCATGGAATGCCCTTCCTTTTGCCATACATGAAGCATCATCCATCAGTTGATTCAGATGTCTTGTAAAGGAAGTTTCTTTTTTGCCCAGGCTTTCCCTGACCCAGAAGACTGGACCCTGTTATGACTGTATTCCTGTTTTTAATCGAATAGCGCTTTGCTGGTTTTTATGTTGTATTTTAACGATACTCTTTTATTGCTGGTGTCTTTTTTAACAACCCTTCAGAGATTTTTTCAAATATCAAGCAGTTTAGAAATGCTTTCAAACAAATAAACATTTAATTTAAATGGAACTCTTGGCCATAGTGTGGAAGACCTGTGACCAGTTGACCTGGATGCCTGCTCAGTTTGTGGTCCAGGGGCTATTGGCTGATAAGCAGTTTCACCTTCCCTTCCTCTGGCTCTTTTTATTTAAACCAAGCCTGGACCAGACAACCCTTCAAATAGAGGACTGCTCCCTGTAAAATAGGACACATGGCCAGCAGTTGTGGTGGGTGGTGATGGGGTACTTGAACTCTTCTTTGCTCAGCAAACCCCTGCTGTCCGGACTGATGTAAAAACAGCAGTAAACTGAAAGGGCCATGTAATCTCTCCAGCCTTTCTGCATCTTCTCCCACTGATGGCAACTCTGGTACTTTCTCCTGTGCTACCCAAGTTAGTGCTGCACTGAACAACCCAGAATTCTTGTGTATTTGCATAAATGGTAAAGGGACCCCTGACTGTTAAGTCCAGTCACGGACGACTCTGGGGTTGCGGCACTCATCTCGCTTTATTGGCCGAAGGAGCTGGCGTTTGTCCGCAGACAGCTTCCGAGTCATGTGGCCAGCATGACTAAGCCACTTCTGGCGAACCAGAGCAGCGCACGGAAACGCCGTTTACCTTTCCACCGGAGCAGTACCTATTTATCTACTTGCACTTTGATGTGCTTTTGAACTGCTAGGTTGGCAGGAGCAGGGACCGAGCAACGGGAGCTCACCCTGTCGATTCAAACTGTCAGCTTTCTGACCGGCAAGCCCTAGGCTCTATGGTTTAGACCACAGCACCCCCCATGTCCCTTGTAAAACAGAAATAGGGACTAATGGGAGTCAGAATTCCATGATGCCTAGAGGGCCACAAGTTCACCATCCCTGGTCTAAAAAGTTTTGCACTTTGCATGGAGACGTTTGATTATTGTACATGTGTGAGTATTTGCATGCATTTAGAAATGGAGCAGCAAACCCAGTTCATTTCTACCGATTTGGTTTTCGGCCAACATGCTGCTGCAGTCATAGCTCTGGGTTCCTCCCCAGCAGCTGGAGCAGCTCTGCTTGTGCTTTGAATTCTCCAGCATGGGGTGTACCGACTGGGGCAGTAAACCTGGGAACAGCAGCAGCAGGAGGAGGAGGAAAAAAACCAAAGCAAAGGTTTACAGATTTCTTTTCTTCACCAGGTGGAGCTCTTGCACCTTTAAGAGCATCAGTGAGAAGAAAGATTATTTTTGTTCTGTCCGCTTCTGCAAGTGCCTCTTCTCCATCCCACTGCAATGCTGCGATGGTCTGCTCAGCCACTACTATGATCTGCAGCTGGGGCTCCCTTACTTTGTGTGTGTGTGTGCAGTACAGGGATCATGGTGGTGATTATGATCTCAGCTACAATTTCAGGTGGGCAGGGTGTCTACAGGATGAGACAACTCGAGTAATCTTTGAAGGTTATCAGATTGTTCTTCTCCAGGGAGATATTTGGAAACCTGGCCAAATCACTCCTCCAGCCGCTTTTGGCTTTGCTTCAGAATAGATGGTTGCCAAAATGCACAGTGATAAGAGAAAGTTGAGATGCCCTTTGAGATCTCCTTAGCCAGAGCATTGAATGTCTCAGCCCCTGTCCAGTGCTGCTTACTCGCAAAATGCAAAATAAGTCGATCCGTTTACAGCATGACTGCTGCTGGATGGTTGGAAAGAGACAATTGAAGGGTGGCTGGTGTGTTAGTTTGTTCCTTACCGCCACTGTCATCTGCAGGCGATAGTAGCACACAGAAAACCCCAGCATCCCCCCAGCTGCAGTATCTCTGTAGAGCTTTGTCTCTTCCTAGAATCCTACTGGTCCTGCTTGGCTTTATTTCTGGAGCAGCAAGACAGTGGAAAATTGAATCTGAATCCCTATGGATTCGTTTCTCCCATACTAGCTGCCATGGAGCCAAGACTAACTGAGATCGCATCCTTGGCTGCAGCAGTTCCAATTAACACAGCCCTGCTTGCTTTAGCAATTACCTGCCGATGGCTCACAGCCCGCATCCAGATGGAGATCAGCTGGCAGAGTTTTAAACAGGCAGGCTGAGGAGTTTGACTAACAACCAATCCTCTGAGGCAACTGTCTGTGGCACCGTGTTGATCTGGAGAAAGCTCTTTTCCAGACTGCACATGCCTGAGGTAACCACACAGTACATGCAGCCCCGCAAAATTACAGCAACATGCTCCACGTTTTTGCCTTTTAGAGAAGCAGATATTCTCCTGCATATACTGAAAGCTGCTTTGATATGGCCGAGGATTTCTGCAGAGGCTCAAATGACACATAAACTAAAGTACTCCAATTCTTTTCTGTATGGGTTTTTTTTTTAAAAAAAATAAAAAATAAACACAAATAGGCTGAAACAGGCTGCCTCTGACCAGAAGAAGCAAATATAGGACATGTTCACTCTGATTTCTTAGCACAGAGATTGCTTAACCCATTCCCCTTCAGTCCTTTTCCAGGTCAAAAATCACCCTCCCCAAGCTGTTTTTTTCACATGCAAGGGAAAAGGATATGGGGTCCCCATTTCTTTGTCTCTGGAAGTGAAAAATAAGTTTAGGAGGGTGATTTTGAGCAGGGAAATGACAAGAGGGGGCAAAAAAGAAAAAAAGAAAAAAGAAGCCATGTAGCATTCCCTCATGCGTTTTTCTGTTCAGACAAGCCTGCCTGAGGCTGCTTTGGATTTAAACAAGTTTCCTTTAACATGTCAAAACTGGGGCTGTATGATCCGGACTGAGTAAAAGGGGCATACTATAAATGGCGCTTAGTTGAATGCAGAATGTGCTCTGTTCTTTAAAAAAAAAAATACCGCTGTAGACTTTGAGGTGACCAAAAGTTGGATTGGGATTTACCATAGATCTCTGGGTGATTTGAAGTAGAGCGGCAAAAATTTCAGAGTCCTAAATATTGAAGGATGACAACAATTAAATGCCCCCCCTCCCATTACACTTCTTGCATGGAGAAGGTGTTGTTTGTGTCTTTTCAAGCGGTGTCACCAGGAATGGATTTCTGTGAGCTCCATTCAGTTTGGGCACTTTCAGAATTGTTTACCGGTAATTCTAAGTTTCTGTCTCCTGCACCTAACTGTGGTTCCTGGCTCTCTGGATTCTACTAAGAAACAAAGTAGATCCCACAAGTCTGCCCTTGCCTTGTAAAGAGGTCACAGTCTAAATGAGAAGATCCAAGACGATAGAGTGGCTTCTTAACAATATCTTCTCCAGATGTTTTCTCACTAAGAAGCCCTTTTCCCACATAGGGCCTGGTATCATTTCTCACATATGAAGGTGGAGAAAGACAAAAGTGGGGAGAGACAGCATGGGGGTGTGAGAAGTTTTTAGTGGAAACTGTGCCCCACTGAAAGAGGAAAGGGTTAAGACGTTCCTCTTCCATGTTAGCGTAATGTGAACAATGAGTTAAATTGCACGGTGCTTGGTCTCATGTCTTGAGGAGCATATCCCTCACATATGGATGTTCTGAGATAAGGGTGCCAGGTGCTTGGGTTACCATAGCAACACCAGCGAGGTTGAGTGTATGACTTGCTGAGTCATTCAGCCTCTCATTGGTTCAGGAAATAGGCCTACATGTGGAGATAGGTATAATAGTCTTGTCAGTCCTGGTGTCCTCCTTCAGCAGCCAGCCCCTCCTTGCAGTCTTCTCCCACCACCAAAACCCTGGCCCTGAGCCTCCCTCCTCTGGGGTTTCCCTTGGGGGTTCCTCAGCCACCTCTCCTCTTCGTTCAGCCAGTCCCTGACAGTTCTCTGGGGCATTTCCTTTCATTAGGTCCTCTCCTGTTGCATGTACTGTTTGCTGTCAGGCTCTGACTTTGAATCTGTGTAAGTTAGGGGAAGAGGCTGCGGGTTTTAAACATCAACATTAGCTAGCATTGTGATAGTTGGTCTTTCTGTACATATGTATCTTTACTTCAAAGACCAGAAGAACTGCATATAGTAAATCAGTGGTTCCCAACTGGTGCTCCTGTGGGGTCTGCAAATGGTACCATTTGCATAACAAAAACTACTATGTGTGTGTGTGTGTGTGTGTGTGTGTGTGTATTCAAAAGTAGAGGGTCCGTGGCTTGGCTTTTGGAAAACAGGTGGTCCACAGTACTTAGCTACTGTAATTAGGAACTGCTGTTGTAGATAGTAGTGTTTAGCACTGTCTTGTGTCTGGAGACAATAAGCTCTTTGTTACTTTGAACTATGTGGGAGAGGAATTTCCCCCCTTAACTGGGAACTCTGGAAGAAGCTGTTTTGCTGGGAGCAGGAAATCTCTGAAGACTCTGCTGGGGCTCCGCTTACTCTGTCGATACATCACTCTGGTTTAGGTGCGGTGAACTACCAACCGCTTCCACAAGTCATCAACACTTCATTCCACCCAGATCTTGTGCTTTAGATTGTAGTCTCCATGGCTGCATTTTGTAAATGAAGAGCCAGGCACAAACAGCATATAACAGACAGCCTCGTGCAGTGCTTTTTTCCTGGGGGGATGCAGGGGGACGCATACCTCTCAACATTTTGTGAATCTTTGTACTTTTGTCCATTTGTTGCATTTATTTTCCCTGATTTGAACTATAAAATGGTGATTTTCTTGAGTCAAAATGAGAGTAGCCCTAAACATTTTTTTAAGAAAAAAAGCACTGCCACGTGAAGTTGTCCCCTGTGGCCGTACTGTGTCTGACCCCCACAAAAATTGGCTGTGTCTGGAAGCAGGAGGCCTAGACCCAGAAATGAGGCAGGGGGCTCTATATAGAAAATGTGCTAAAACACATTTGTTCTGCAGTCATATCAATTTTCCAGCGACACGTGCGGCATCTGCAAAGGGTGAGAACAATATTGATGTAAGTGCCTGGTTTGTGCATTGAATAGGTCATAGGCAGATGATAGCACTAATCAAATATTAGCGTAATTAAACAACAGATGATAAGTTCTCCTTGCTGCACTGGAAAAATCACACCCCAGAAGGGAAAATAATCACTTGGCAGGCCAACAATATTGGTTCTGAATGACCTACATGCCCTCTAGTGAAAGTCCTAGGCATTTCCAAGCATTAACACAGAACAAGAATATAATCCCTTAGAACATACTCCCTTAGGGGTAGGGCTAAATTTATGCCCTGCTAACCAGTGCTGGTTGCATGTAAAGGTGGAACTATATGCTATGATATACTCCCCCCCCCCGAAAAGTCCCATGATTCTTTTCCTTAAGGGGTCTCTTTCATCAGGGAAAGCAGCTGCAGTTCCCGTTCAAAGCACTAGTGAGGGGAGGATGGGGGGCTGTTTAACCCTTTATTCCCCATGCATATGTCAAGACCTTCTCTTCCACAGCTGCTTTTTTCCTCTCCAAATAAATACAAAGATAATGGGACTGGTATCAGGGGCATTTGCAGGATATTTTTCTGGAGCAGGGACAGAGGAAGGTGAAGCTGCTGCCTGCACCTCTAGCAACAGCTCTGGATCAAGTAGCCTCTCCAGTTGCATACTTTATGGAGAAATAAGCACTCTTTCGTTCCATTCCGAAGCATGCTGCTTACATTTCCAGCGGCGACAAAGCCTTGTGGTGTATAACATCACTTTAGACGGCTGCATCTGTCATCTCCTCAGGGAAGGAGCCTCACCTCGCAGTCTGCAGGGCAATCCTGGCAGAATTTTGTGTCTATGAAACTGGTGAGCACATGGCAAAACAAGAGACACCTTGTTTGCCTGTCTCTGCGATGGCAGAGTTGCAGAAGGAAGAGCAACGATCAGAAGCATCTGGGCCGATTTTTGTCAGCCCACCAGATGCCTTTGCGCCTGACTCACCAACTGTGCTAGTTTAGGGATTTCTTTCACGAATGAAAGATGTTGAAAGAATTCCAGGTGGTGCGGCAAAGCAAGGGGGTTCAGGGGTTCAGAAGGAGGTGGTTTTTCCATTGGCTCAGCCAGCTGTTTCTATTACTCAAACTTCCTGATGATTTTTGGAACCTAGAAAGATCTCCTGATACTTGTAAGAGCCGTAATTCCATGCCCATGCTAAAAAGGACAGGGAGGCAAATCATTCTAGAAGCAGATGATTTTTACAAGAAATATAGTGTGATAAATTGGAAAGAGGGAAGGAATTTCAGGCTCGACAGGAATTTCACTGGAAATATCAAGCTATTGGTCCCATCAGTCTAGCACAGTGTCCTTCAAGCAGTCACCAGTCCTGTCCCACCATTGGCATCATGGTTGCTCTTGATACCAAACCGTTGAACTTTTTATCCGGAGATGGTTGGAGATTGAATCCTGTTGTCATCTTATAACCCAAGGATGTGTACCAGAAAACTGGTGGGCAGCATTATTAAAGATATAATTACCAAGCATATAGAAGGACAAGTCTCGCTGAAGAAGAACAATCATGGCTTCTGCAAGGTAAGACCAGTCCACCCCCTCATGTTCCACTGCAGAACCATCTACACTACGGAAGTAAAACTGAATTTACTACTGCTGCCCTGATGCTAAACACAGGGATGCAATTTCAGTTTATTATACTTATTATAATTTATTTATTCATAATCTGTCTTTTTCCCTGACAGGACTCAAGGCGGCTTACTGATAAAAATAAGAACTGCTAAAAACAGAGAAAATGACTAGGGGGAAAAAATTACCATCGATAGAATTAAAACGCTATACATATACAGTGGTACCTCGGGTTAAGTACTTAATACGTTCCGGAGGTCTGTTCTTAACCTGAAACTGTTCTTAACCTGAAGCACCACTTTAGCTAATGGGGCCTTCTGCTGCCGCCGCACGCCAAAGCCCAATTTCTGTTCTTATCCTGAAGCAAAGTTCTTAACCTGAAGCACTATTTCTGGGTTAGCAGAGTGTGTAACCTGAAGCGTATGTAACCTGAAGCGTATATAACCTGAGGTACCACTGTATAAAATCTATGAAATCTTATCAAATAATCACAATAAAAACAGCATGGCACCAGCCCTTTCATTAAAAACAGTCAGTTCCCAATAGCCTGTTGTAACAAAAAGTATTTGATTTCAGGCTGGTGAGTAAAAGAAAACATGTCACCTGATGTAATAGTATCGTCAGGTGATTGACGGCTGGGCAATGGGGGTCAGAATTCTCCACCCCTGGTCTAAGTCAATGGATGAGTGGGAGAACACTAAGCGGGAGGGGGGGGGGTAATCCTACTGTTTCACTTGAAAGAGCTACCAGCTATGGCAGCAGTGCTATGAAAAGTAGAGATCCTTACAAGCTTGGGAATGTCCCTTGGCCTGCTCCTTGGGCAGACTGCTGAGTAGGCAGGTTGTGTCTGACAAACTGGCGCTGGCACCAGATTGATATCCTTCTTGTTCTTGATAAGGATCTGAAGCCTCCTTTGGGTTTCACAAGCAATTCTTTTATCCTTCCTGATTGTGCCTTCCAAGCAGTGGAGAGTCCCTGGAGAAACATCAATCCTGGGACTGCAGGCTCTGTTGGCTGCTATTGACAGAGATGATGGAAAAGCTACAGGAGCAGCTGTCATTTCTTCCTGTTTGTGTTTTGTTCTTGGGCTATCAGCAGGACATTTTCCGCCAGACGCTCATCACTCTTCTGAAGTAGAGCTTGGTGCTGTCTTTCTGCCTGCTGAGAAGCAGGCTGGCCTAGAACCTACTTCTGCAGAAGACTCCCACTACCTTATCTTGGATGCAGTTCTATCAGTTAGGATTTGCGGCCCAGAGTATCCTACCTTGGGTTGCCGGCCCTGCCATTGAACAGACTGAGGCAGCCACCTCAGGCTTTCGGTGCCCTTTGACTGGACTTAACCGTCCAGGGGTCCTTTACCTTTTGCCTTACCAGTCCCAGATTCTTCTGATTAGTTTCCTATCAATCTGCTTTTAAAAAATAAATGCTTCCCTGGCAGTCTCCCTCCATCTTGAACAGAAATTTGGCATGAAAGGTCACTGAGCTGGGAGTTTACCTCTTTATTTAAAGCAGTTATTTAACTTCATTGTGAATAGCAATCCCAGAGTGGGTTACATAAAAAATTAAAAGACAACAAATATATTAAGAAGAGAAGAGGAATAGATATATCACATCACTCCCAAACCACAAAAAAATTAAATAATGACACCAGACAGGAATCCTTATCCAACTAATGATTGAGCAAGTAAGTGGATCTTCACCACATAAGAATGAGTGCCAGCCATATGTTAGAAGACAGGGAATTCAATACTTGAGGTGCCATGGCTGAGAAACCGTTCGCACGTATCTCGTAGTATATTTCAGATGGCCGCTGCACCACCAGAAGGGCCTTCCCAACATATTTTAAGGTGCAGGGAGGTTTGTATGGCAACAGGTGGTCCTTCAAGTAACCAGGTCCAGAGTTGTATAGGGCTTTATGAGTCTGCATTTGTGAATCAGAAAATTCAGAATTGGGCTTGGAAACCACTGCAATCTTTTCAGAATGGGTGCTGCAGTTGCACAAGTTGCAGCTTCCAAACCAGTTTCAAGGGCAGCCCCACACAAAGCTCATTACAGTTGGAGAAAAGGTACTTCAAGGAAGATGTACAAATCCATATGCTTCCTCCCAACCCCACAGCAGTCATTCTTTTGGGCTGTTTTGATCCTACTTCATACCCTGCAAGTATGCTGGGTAAAAACAGGACATCCCATTTTCTCGTGCAAGGCATGGCAGCCTCCCCACCAGTGTGCCTTTGGGGCTCTGTGATCTCGCACCGGTCATGAGACTCACGTGGGAGCATGGGCGGTGTTATGTACTGAAGTTCTCACCCTGGGCCAGCAGGGGGATACTGTAGATAGTTATGCAAATGAAGGATCGAAAGTGACGTTCAGTGATTGGATAGTTTTAGAAAGTTGTTACAGTAACGTGGTACTGGAGCTCTATATAAGCAGGCTGACTGAGCCCTTCAGTTCAGTTCTCTCCTGTCCTGTGAATAAACAGGAGCTGTTTGAAGAATCGCTGTGTCGTCTGATATGTTCACCCACAACTTAACAGGCGGGAAGACTTTGTGTCCTGGTTTGGGGGCTGAAGATGTTGGTGGGTATACTACTTGTGGCTGGTCTGTTTGGATCACAAACTGTGTGTCTCCTGTAGTGCAATGGGCCAATGTGTCTGGCTGTTAACCAGAAGGTTGGTGGTTCAAGCCCACACAGGGACAGCTGTGGTGTGGGCTGAATTCCTGCATTGCAGGGGGTTGGACGAATTGACCCTTGGGGTCCCTTCCAACTCTACAATTCAAGGATACTATGAATCCCAGTGCTCCTTGCTGGTGCCAGATGCACTCACTGAATTATTGTGCCTGACACATGAAACCTGTGATAAGAGGCCTCCTTAAATGAGGGGTAAGGAACCTGTGGCCTTCTAAATGCTGATGGGCTACAGCTCCCACCATTCCTGACCACTGGCCATTGCTTAATGCCTTCTGTTCGCTTCTCTTTTGGAATAGATGCTTGGCTTCACAGAGCAGCTGAAGGTGGATGGGCCTGATGGGGTGGTGGTTGTGGGAAGACCTCAGGTTGGCAAAAGTGATGGTTTTTAATCAGCAGGTGAACTTAAGCGTGAACTGATGTGCCAGCTTTCGAGTCTGTGTAGCTGAATTGAGATGCACATTCTGTGGCATGTTTGTGTGTTTAATTCCCTCTTTGAATTTCACAGGGAAATCCTAGGCGCTGGGCCAGAGCATGTCTCCAGAATGTGAAATATTCTGCAGAGTTGATCCCGTGAGCTTGTATATAGTGATGGTTCTCACATTGTTTAAAACTGTAGCAAATGTGTACGCATTAGGCTCTATGCATTTTTGTGTAATTTGTATTGGATTGTGAGACTGAAATCATATACAATTAACCGGGAGTAAGACCTGTTGAATTCAATAGGACTGACATCTGAGAAGACATGCACTCTGAGTGGCTTGGTTTGCACAGGATTTTAAACCATAATTTAAAATAAACTGCTTTGGCTCAGGTTTCATCTTGTCATGCTATTCCTGGCTCCATCAGTGCAGTAAGAGCTCAGGGCTCCTTCAGATGACATATTTATTGGCCATTCATTCCAATTTGCTTGCACAAAGCTTACGTGAATGTTAGATTATATCTGGTCTTGACTGAGTGCTCATTCCACTTCGTTTGTGTGGAGGTTATACAACAATGAGCATTTTATCCTGCATTCATCCCGATTTGCTTGTGGAGCATTTGTATGTCTTCCCACTTTTCCTTCATTCCACACTTTTTAATGCATTTCCCCATCACTTTCCTAACAGCAACAAATCTTGTTTCCTTTTCTGGAGAGCGCTTTAATCTGATTGAATTGCATAAACCCGCATTTCCCAGGATGCCCTTAAATCCCTCCCACAAAATACTGGCTGTCTGGAAGGTGCCCCTAGACTTACATCTGAGCCAACATACATAGGATCCTGCTGGAAGGCTGCAATCCTGGACCATCCACACACCATCTTCTTTTGCATTTGCTGTGGGAACATACATTGTGGCTAGCGGTGAGGAATATAGCAGTTATATAGTGCCACAAGGAGCCATGGTTTTAATTCTGCTTCTAGCTGATGGCAGAAGAGCAAGGCCTCAGCAGTGCTTAAGAGCCCTAGTGTGGAAAGGACCTCCACCTTTCATTCTGACGTGTTCCAGTCTTGTTTAGCTTGCTGGCTCTTGAAGTGGCAAAGAGCTGATGTCTTTGCAAGGAAAGCAAATCTGAAACCCATTGACTTTGCCTTTGCAGGAGCTATAAAGGGGGGCACGAGGCTGTCGCTGCTTTCCTTTGCACTGGAGCACTGCTTGGCTGAGGAGTCTGAGCGCAATTCAGTTGCTGCACCCAGCAAACCAGATGCTGCCGCCGCCGCCACTTCCACGAGCCCCAAACTCCCCAATGCAATTTTATCCCAATCCGTCCCACCATTACTTGTAATTAAACAAATAAATCTCCATTCTAATTAATATCTGCAATGGGATTTATGTGATGAGCCACAGCAGGATGCGTGTTTCCAGTCAGTTGCACAATTTATTGCGCCTTGTGGGTAAATATCGGCAACCTGAGTCAATAAACTTAATGGTGACGGAGATCTCCAGCCTCTGTCTTCCAGGACTTAACCCTCTCCTGGTGTTTTTGGTCCTTCTTCTTCCCATTCTGAGCTCCCTTTTGCCTCCTTGCATGGTACTGGAGTGTACATACTGGAGTGTGCTGGCTGAGGGCTAATGAGCAGAGCTTCATTCAGATAAGATGGAGGTGCTGTTTGGGGAGGGTTGTTCGTGTGACTAGGGAGGTGGCATTCAATGTGTTCTGGATGGGACCCTCCTTCCTGTTAAGGATCAAGTACACAGTTTTGGGGTGCTGTTAGATAACCAACCCTTACTTTGGGTGCTCAGATAGCATCTGTGGCACAAAACAGCTTTCACAAATTTAGGTTGGTGAACCAACCACAAAACCTTCCCCCACCCAGCAGATATAGCCTTGCCACAATTATTCATGCTCTGGCAATGTGTAGGCTAGGTTTCTGCAATATGTGCCTTGCCTCTGAAGACTTTGAAAAGCTAGTCAAGTAACATTATCCTGGGAGTCCCCCTGGCTGCAGGAAGCTCTCCAATGCATGTCCTCTATAGGAGCCAACTCCTAGGGGCTAAAGGGTCTTTGCCCCCCCTAAAATATTTGAGGGGTCCCCCCCAAAGGTTGATGGGAATTGCCATTCAAATGGTGTGTGTACACCGTTTCATGTGATCAGTTATGTGGGGCAGGGCTTACCTTGCCACCCCCCCAATATTTTATTCAAGTTGGCACCCCTGATATCCTCTGAATGTTCACAAGCCCTGGTGTAGCCACAACCAAGAGGATTACAGCAGCAAGTGTAAAGAAACTCTCTCAGGAGCACTGTGTGTGACAAAATAAAGGCAGTGCTCTTCCCACTTCACTCCCTGACAGGTTGTTCCTTTGCGTGTTACAGCAAAAGCTGGCACCCTGTGTTGCTTCATCACTTCTTCTCTGGAACATCTAAAGGGCGTTTATGTGCTTGAAAATATGCGCCCAGGAGAAGCCTCGGCCAATGACATATCTCTGGCATAACTCTGCCTAATGTTTTCAGACACACTCTCTTCAAAGAATATTAAAAAGAAGAATTGAGCTACAGTAGCAATTCAGGGACCTACTTTTTCAGCAATTGTGCGTCGCACCCCTTACAACCCATTCACTAACCATTGTTCCTGCTTGCCGCAACCTACCCTTCACTTTACTTCTGCCACTGATAACTTTTGTTGTCCCAATAGCCTTTTGCTGCTCACATTTCCTGTTGTTATCCTTACAGCCCCTGTCAATGAAAACCTGCATAATGGTTTGTTTCATAGCCTTTTCAGAGGGAAAACCGGAGATTTTAATCAGACAGCAGACATTGCCCTATTACGATCTATCTTTGATGCCGTGCGAAGAAAAGGTAACTTTCGCTTTAGACGGCTCTCTATGGAATTGGGCAGCTCTTCTTAATAGAAGCCCTGGAAAATCCATTGCTCATTATTTTCAGGATTATTTAAAGACACTATACCAAGTAAACACAACAAACAAATAGCCATTACTTTTTTTAAAACTGCAGCCAAGCTGGTAATAGTGTGTAATTGGTAAAGCATCTGTTAATGAATACTGTAATAAAATCTAGAAGCTCACAAAAGGAATGGAACCTATACAGGAATGCAGGGAGCTGTCTTCTGCTGAGTCACACTGTGGTCTATTTAGCACAGAATTGTCTCTGCTGACTCACAGTAGCTTCTCAGAGAGCATCTCTTACCTGGAGATGCTGTGGGTTGAACTGGAGACCTTTTGCAAGGCATGTGCTCTACCTCTGAGCTATCATCTAAGCAGAGTGGAGGAATGGTAATATGCAGGTGTCAATAGCACAACAACAACTACAGTAATGTTACACAACACCCCAATCTCCAAGTGATGAGAGAATCCAGGGGTTCCGGGCGCTTACCAAGGTTTGGCTTCCTTGGAATGAAAGTCAGCAAAGTCCAGGGTGCCTTTAGGATATATGGTTTTGTTTACACATATATACAACCTGAGCATAAGATGGAGGGGCTCGCAGCATTAACACTCCAACAGATCTTGCTTATCAATTTGTCACAGCTTTGGATCTAGAGAAGATCAGGCATGTTTCTGTGTGCCCAGCTTCCAGTCTGCTTCCAGCTCAGCTAGGTGAGCGGGCTGAAGGAAAGGCTCACCCGCTAGCTTGGAGGGCACCATCACTTAGTTGTAGCTCTTGCAGCCTGGTTCATTCTTTTGGGATGCTAATGAGGACACTTAAGTGGCCAGCTAAGGTCACTGTCTCACAAAAACACTTGATGAACCAGTTCATCAACCTCCTCTATTAGATTCTAATCCTCAATGGGCACAGGACTCCAAGAATGGGAAGGGATGCAGAGCATCAATCAGACTGGAAACACCCCCCCCCAAAAAAAACAACAACCCCTCACCATCATAGTCATCATCAGAATTTGAACCTGAGCCTGGAACTTAATTTCAATGCCTGGATCAAACTTAGACATGGCATATGGCAGCTCCACATCATATCCAGATTGTGGCATGGGGTGGGGGCTTTGTCTGCAGTCCATAGACACCAGTCCTCTGATTTCTAATAGCATACATGGGGGAGGGGGTTTACCAGATTGGGAATCATGACAGGGACAGAGGACTCAACCCCACCCCCTTATTCCAGCCTGGCTCATATGTGTACCAGTTTTTTCCTTCAATAAAAACCTTGCCCACCAGGGCAAACTGTGTGACAAATCTATCATCTAGCGGCTGCTGCTGTTGCTCTCTGTGTGGATGTGGGCGACTGGCTCAGATGTTTACATGGTGCGCATGTTATGATCCAGCACTCCAGGGATACATTGGCCCAAATAACAAAATGCATTCTGAACATTGTGCATCTAGGTAGATTGCCTGGGGGAAATTAACAATAAGGAGAGTGCCCCGAGGTCATTTAATTGTGAGAACATGTTTACCTAAGCAATTGTTTAAGGACAGTAAATGTGAGGATGAATATCTGAATAAACTCAATAAGGGACTGAAGGGGTTATTAAGAAAGCTCCAGGAATGCTAACTAAGAGGAATGTGATTGTTTTAAGAGTAAGAAGCTGCAGGGGAGTGGGGGAAGGGAACTCCCTAGGACAGAAGTTGTGGAATTATCCTGCAAGGTGGGTGTCCTAGATCAAGCAATGCTTAAAAATGAAGAAAGGCACATCCTGGGTTGGGTTCTTCAAGTGAACAGGATGAACAAATTGAGAGGAAGGTTGCAGTCCTAAATGCTCTCACTTGGGAGTATTTGCATTTGAATACAGTGGGAATGACTGACTTCTGACGAAACATGCAGAAGATGGCACTTTAATGCACTTTTCTTCTCTGCATTCTCTGACTCTAAGATTGAATTTGCTATATTGAGTTTACATTAGATTAATAAAAAGCAGGAGAGTGATCACAGGAACTCACTACCCCAGGGCCTTCGTCTGACAAGGCATGATCCATCTCTGACCTGGATAAGAGAAAGCCCGATTCCGATGCCTTGAGTTCCAGGCTGGGAAAATTGTGAGATATAAATAAATTGCAGCAAACGAGCCCCCTGCCCTGTAGGTAACAAAAAGACAAAATCACAGGAACACAATTTAGCAAAAATGAAAGTAATACTGCTATAACCATGGATAAAGTAGTAGAAGAATACAGAGAACTACAAGCATTACAAGCCAAGGCCATGATGCAAACAACAATACGGATCTGCAAATAAGATCTTTAAGATGGCACCTCATTTCATACTACTTCAAGCCACCAATGGGATAATATGCACAGGTGGCAGCCATTAACCCCAGCATCGCGTCAATGCTTCTTCCTAGATCTATCTTTCTTTCTTTCTTTCTTTCTTTCTTTCTTTCTTTCTTTCTTTCTTTCTCAAAAGCATCATCCCTGTAAATCTTTGCAACATACGATGCAGGGTGGGGGTGGGAATCACGGAAATACTGGAATGTGCAATATGAAACCACAATCAATAATATAATTAAAATGCCTGCTAAGATTCTGTAGAATGCTCCTGGGCACCAAAGGTACTGCAACTCTAAACACTGCAATATACAAAATGGATTTAAAGTTATGCTGTGCTGTATTGTAATCATATATATATATATATATATATATATATATATATATATATATATATTTGCTTTCGTAGATTTTCACGGATATAGGTATGCAGGTTTTGGTGTCCTCGGGTGTCTTCCCGTGTAAAAGTTGGGGTGTCTAGGCGACGTTTCGACGAGGTCTCACTCGTCATCTTCAGGCTGGTGCTTTCGGCTTCTTGTTACTGGAACAGAGCAGGATCTCAGTGTTTGAGTTCCTATAAATACTGTTGAGGGGTGTGGTGTATAGCCTCCAATGTTCTGGGCCGAGAGGAAGTTCCCAGGCTAGTGTGCCTTTTCTTCTTTTGTTCCTTAGTTGCTTGAGGGATATCTTGAGTGATTTCTTGAGTGATATCCTGAGTACCACTTAGGTGGGTCATTAGGTGTGGATTAGTTGCTAAAGCCTTTGTGTCTTGACCTCTTGAACTTTGTGAAGAGTTTTTCTGAGAAGATGGCTGTAGTTGTGCTCTGGCTTGGCTTCGTGTATAGGGGCGAGCTGTGGTTTTGTGGCCTGTGCCAGCCAGATCTGTGTAGGGATTGCAGGGGGGTGCAGCATCCGGAGGTGCCATCATGGTTTGGCTACTGGATGGTGTCTGTAATTTATCTGTGGAGAGGGTCTGGGTTTGGGTCTGGTGTGGTTGATTGGTGATGGCGTTCTGTGTGCCTCTGGATCTGGTGTCAGTTTTTGTGGGGAGGGCTAATTTCCAGATGTCTGGCAAGCGGGATGTGTCGTCACGCTTGTTCATGTTGTGAGGGTGTTTCTCTATCTCGATGGCTTCCATGATTATTCTCTTGTGGTGATGTTCCATGTTAGAGAGCAATTTGGAATCTGCAAAATTAATTTCGTGTCCTGTTTCTTTCATGTGTTGGAAAAGAGAGGAAGTTTTTTCTTCTTTTTTGACGGCATTCTTGTGTTCTGCGATACGTGCATTTATTCGTCTGTTTGTTTGTCCAATGTACGTGGCTGGGCAGACTTTGCAGGGTATTTCATAGACCCCTTGGTTTTCCAACTGGATTTTATCATTGGGGTTTCTGAGGATATTGGCTATCTTTTGGTTGGCGCAAAAGGCTGTTTTGATATTGTGTTTATGGAGGATTTTGCTCTTCACAAAGTTCAAGAGGTCAAGACACAAAGGCTTTAGCAACTAATCCACACCTAATGACCCACCTAAGTGGTACTCAGGATATCACTCAAGAAATCACTCAAGATATCCCTCAAGCAACTAAGGAACAAAAGAAGAAAAGGCACACTAGCCTGGGAACTTCCTCTCGGCCCAGAACATTGGAGGCTATACACCACACCCCTCAACAGTATTTATAGGAACTCAAACACTGAGATCCTGCTCTGTTCCAGTAACAAGAAGCCGAAAGCACCAGCCTGAAGATGACGAGTGAGACCTCGTCGAAACGTCGCCTAGACACCCCAACTTTTACACGGGAAGACACCCGAGGACACCAAAACCTGCATATATATATATATATATATATATATGAATTCAAATTCAAACCTCTGGTCCAAAAATAAGGAATTTGTCATTCATAGAAGAGGGGTGAAAATATACAAAGTTGCTTACAACATAAGGTTTGACTGAGGTCTGGGTGTAAGAGGAATGTTGCCAAGCCATGCATTTGCAACAGCAGTGAATCTATCAAGTTGCTTGCTGACTCTGAAGTATAACAATTGTTTAAAGGAAATATCAGCATTACTTTCATTTCTGCTAAATTGGGATATAAATAAACTGACGTGCAGCAGGATTCTATAATAACAAGTATGGGCCCCTCCAAACTGTTGTTGTTATTTGGGTATGTTCTGCAAAATGTGACGGACACAATAAGAGTGCATTAGTAATTGACTTAGTCTGGACCATCCACACATCATTCTGTTTTACTAGTGATTCTGCAAAACTTATCCAATGTTATCACATTACTGCTACCTGGAGAGGCACTTGCCTCTTGCACGATGGTGCAGTGAAAGTGGGTCAGAAAATAAATTGGGACTTTGGGGTACAAACAGTGACAAGATTTCATTTATTGATTGGAAATGAAAGCCTGAAACTTTTGCAGGCACGAACAGTACAGAATGGCAGGGTGTGTGTGTGTACATAATTGCTCCAGTAACATCATGAACACACAAGAAAAAGGACCACTTTTGTTGTACTCCTTCTGGCACCTGCTAAAAACATTCTTGTTCAGACAACCCTACTGAGACATGTAAAGTTTAATTGGGAATTTTAGCTTGCAGTGCAGTTTTAACTGTTCATTTTATTTATATTCTCATTTTTTAAAAACTCCTAAACTTTAACTTTGACGGGCAACTTTAACATATATGTTATATTCTTTAAAAACCACTTAGAGCTTTTATTTACAGTTAAGCTGCATGCAAATTCCATTAAATAAATAAATGGGATGTCCTGAGGGGCCATAAGTACCACTGAGCTCAATGAAGCTTGCTCCCAGGGAAGGGTATGTAGGAATTGCAGCCTTCACTGGTCAGATGACCCTTTGACTGTTTCGAACGCTGAAGTCTTTCAGGATTGCTCCTAGTAAAAGGAGTATCAGACAGAGAGGACGGCAGGGCTCCCAGATTTGAGAGAGTTGTGTAGAGGAGGCAATTTCAGTAGGTGCCTCTTTTCTGCCTCTTGCACAAAAAGCTATATCTACAGATACAAACACTATCCTACTTGCATTCAGCTGTTAGCATAATAAGAGGCTTGTCCTCTTTTGCATCAGGCCATCCATGGAAGGAACAACAAACACCCAAGAGACCCCAGAATAGGCTGTTTTGCATCCACACGGACGGAGATGATATTTGCCATCAACAAAGCTTGTGTTGTTTTCTTTTTTTCCGAGGTTTCCATGGTGTTTCACTGGGAGTGAAATAGCAACTTCTCGGCTCTTGCTCTAGCTAGGGGCTCCTTAGTATTTAAATCAGCTCATAAATATTCTATTTGGATTTCATGCTTAAGTAAGCCTGCCATAGACCTGACACCATGCTATCATTTGCTACATTGCGTTGCCCACAGTGCCATCACCCCCCCTCCTTCCTCTTGGGCGAGTCAGGATTCTAGAGAAGGCTTGGGGTGCTGCCACCCTAATCATGCTTATTAGTAGCCACCCCCCAGCCTGAATTTGCAGGTATGTGGTTGAAATTGGAAACACCCTGATTTTGTAAAGTTCTAGGGTGGGATTCAACTAAGGAGTCCCATCAGCAGATTCAATCAGTCAATCAATCAATCAATCAATCAATCAATCAATCAATAACTAGGGTGTGTGGGGTCTCAGGAAAAGCCACAGAGGCCTGTTCTTGTCCTGTTTTTTGGTTAGCCTAACTGATGCCTTTTTGCTTCTGTAAAAACCTGCCTGCTTTAGAATTTAGGAGGGTGAGCCACAAATATGTGCAGACCAGATAACGTGGCTAGGTGATTTTCAGGAAAACCTCCCTCTGCTAGGCAGCTCTCCCCTTCGAGGTCTCCAGGCAGGATGTCCTGTTTTGATCAGGGCAAGGAACCTCGAAAGGGGGAAGTGGGGGATGCCTATATAATGTATGAACAAAGGCTCTTTGGCATGGCTGCACCATCACACTGGTGAGTGTGGCTAACCTGCTCTGTTTTACTCAGCTGAATAGATGAGTGATTATGGGAATCTCCTCTGTCTATGGCATTTATTGGCTTTTCAGTGATGAAAGCAGCTTGGGCCCGATTAGCGGACCCCAACAGGTGGCTACATGCAAAATAGAGCAGGCATCTCTTCAATACATCCTTCTCAGTATGTAGAAGAGGGAATTAAAGTCACTCTTCTACACAACCTTTATTTTTTATATATATAATTATTATTAAATTTTCTGTTTTACAATTTAAAATACTCATTTAAACATCCTTAAAATATCAGTGACTTCCCTTCTTCTCTTTCCATGGTTCATTCTGCATATCATAAATCCCTGCATATTTTACAAAAACTAAACTGTTCAGTATTCCATTATTACATCGATCAAAACTTATTTACACTGTTGAATTTATCTTAATGCTGCCAACGTTTCCAAGTGTACACAATTTTCCCCCATATATTCAATAAACGCTTTCCAATCTTCTCTAAACGTATGTTCTTCTGGTTCTCTTATTCTGTATGTTAAGCCTGCAAGCTGCACATATTCTGTCAGCTTAAGTTGCCATTCTTCTTCTACACAACCTTCAAAGGTAAAGGAGCCTTCTTCTATTTTGCCTTTGCCAGCGCCTTTTATTTACAACCAGCAGTCCAAGTTGTGGGTGGGGCAAAAGGAGAATTCCCTGGGCTCTGCCTCTCGTTGGCTCTGGCTTCCCCTGCTGTTGGCACCCCGGCCTTCTGTCCTGAAACCCTGGCATCTGGCCACACTGCTCACGACTGTGAGTCCATGATAAGCAGCTGAACGATAAACAGCCGCTTCCTCCCATCACTGCCTTTCCATGCAGGTAAACGCTTCGGCTGCTGAATTTATCCCCGCCATTCAGCTGGGAACCTGGCAGTGAGGAAAACGGCAGCACCCTGAGTGAAAACCTGACCATCATGTTTGGGTTCAAGAGATTCAAAAAGTATTACATTGGTACCTCGGGTTACGAACTTAATTCGTTCTGGAGGTCCGTTCTTAACCTGAAACTGTTCTTAACATGAGGTACCACTTTAGCTAATGGGGCCTCCCGCTGTCACTGCGTGTGATTTCTGTTCTCATCCTGAGGTAAAGTTCTTAACCCGAGGTACTACTTCTGGGTTAGCGGAGTCTGTAACCCGAAGCGTTTGGTACCCGAGGTACCTCTGTACATGGAAACACAGCACCCCTTGGCAGACATAACACTGGCACATAGGCCACAGCCCAGAGGAAGGAAGGAAGGGCAAGTCCTTTTCTATCTAGCTAGCCTAAGCCTTTTCATCACGGTGGGAAGAATTCCCTGAAGCAGTGGCAGCCAGTCAGGCAGGTTGCTTACCGAGAGGGAGGAGGGTGAGGCACCGGGAGCTCAGCGTAATGCAGTGCAAGGTGGCAGAGCCAATGTGATGTCCCTGTCGCATACCCTCCAAGTGTACGAATTTTCCACGGACAGTTCCAGAATTACGGAAGCCACCCTGGCTTCTGATTTGATCCCTGAAGGCCCCCATTTCTCTTGCCAGCATCTCTAGCACTGAGCTCAGGGTGGAGGATGAGCTGGCGTATGTCCCAAGCGGTGGCGGCGGCAGCAGTGGTGGCTGCTAGGGAGCATCCAGCTGCCTCTCCATGGCCTCCACTGCTGGCCGCCTCCCTTGGGCAGCTTGTGGTGGCCAGTGGCGAGCGGGTGAGGAGGAGGAGAGGCTGCTGCTACCAAGGCCCAGCCAAGTGTAAGGCTCTGGCTCTGAGGTGCAGGCAGAGGGCGGGCTGCCCTGGGCGGGAAGAAAGGCGAAGTGGCGTGGAGCTCAATTACTCTTGATTTTTTAAATTATAAAATGTTTTGTGCCTCTGCCTCTAATCTTGTCCCTTTCTCTAATTTATTTATTGGTGTGTGCTTTTCTTTTTTATAGATGTACCAAAGAATGAAATGAAATTCTCTGCAAGGGGCGGGGGAATGGGGCCTTGAATGGGTCAGTTGCAGCGGGTGGGGTGGGGGGGAGAGTCAGAAATGTCCCTATTTTTACCTGAGGAATGTTGGAGGGTATGTTGTCCCCACATGCTGAGGCAAACTGGGCTCCTCACGCCTTGTCCCTCCCTGTCACTGTCTGGGCAGATGAGGAGGAGTGGTGGAGACCTCCACCTGGAGAGGCGTCTGGGCAGGAGGAAGATGAAGATTCTATGGACCCAGATTCATGGCGAACAGAACACATCCCAGAAGCAGCAGCAAAGTGTTGGGAAATAACGGAGTTGGGAAGCTGGGAGAGCAACAGAGCCCCACCCACAGTGCCTCTCTGCCTTGCCTGTAGTATGCATGTATATGGGCCAGGGGACCTGCCACCAGTCTACTACTACTGACTGTCAGTGGTGGCTGGTGAGAGCTGGACCTGGGTGGTGGGCAGGGCAGCTGCTAGGAGGTGGAGCCAAAGAGAGGGTCACTGGAATCAGAATCCACTTATTCTGGTCTTCTCCCCATCCTCCTCTCCCAAAAGATACCAGAGAGGACTCTTGGGAGTGCTTGTGTCAACCGCTCGTTTCATCTCGCTATTCCATCGTGAAACCAGGGCCTCAACAGGGTCACCCGCTTTCTCCATCAGAAGATCCCCTGAGCATTCCGGAAGCCTTCAGTTTTCATCAGTTACCTGGAGAGCTTCATTTTTAAAAGGAAAGACTCTGCCTTTTAGAACAAGAGACACGGAGTATTATCCCTAGTGAAATAAATCATATTAATGGCTAATAATGTGCAATTTATCACTGTAATTTTGCTCTGGAAAGGCTTTTTGCAGGTGCTTTAGACAGTGTGAAAGCCTGGATGAGCTGCTGCTGCAGTCGTTAAATCAAAAGTTTGAAAATAAAAGGTAGGCTGATAGTTGCAGTCCCTCTTCTGTGGACGGTTTTGAAATGGGATGGCTATGATCTGAATTAGAGAATATTCGCTTAAAGTCAGGGGCATTCGGCAGCTCTGACTTTTAAAAAGGGTACAAGAATGCAAGAGGAATCTAAAAAGTGGCTCGTGAATTCATAATTTGACTTGGATACTCTGTTTCAAATACACGTCTGAAGTATTGATAAAACTGTACGATGATGGTTTTTAAAAAATAAGCAATAAGCAATACATTAATCAAATTTGGAAGGTGATGGACTCGCCTTCATTGGAGGTTTTTAAGCAGAGGTTGTCATGGATGCTTTTAGCTTAGATTCCTGCATTGCAGGGGGTTGGACTAGATGAGCCTCCTGTTGGTGTAATTTGGAAAAATTGGTGAAATTGCACTAACGGCTTGGACCACGTCTCTCTGTCTGGTGGTTTGAATTATGGGAATGCTTTATGCGACTGACCATTGTACTAAAGTTCTCTACATTTCCGATTTCCCCTACATTTGAGGCTTATCTCTTTTGTGTGTGTGGGTTTTTTTTCTCTCTTTTGTATTTGGTGCTGCTGCTTCCCACCTCTCTCATTTAGAAATAATAATACAACAAATGTTGGGGCGGGGGGCGGGGAGGGGACGCAGTCAAATTATACACTCAACTCTTGTGTTCAATTCCTATCGGATCTTCATAAGAGGAGGCAGTAAAAAAATCTATTACTTCAGTCTTACAGCACAAATTAATTGGTTACAGGTGGGCTTCCTTTTTTAAAAATAAAATAAAATGTGTTTTTTCATGTTTTTAGTAACCAAACTATGGTTTGGTTTAGTAACCAAACACTTAACTATGTTAAGTGTTTACTGGAAGGGGCAGTGATGTTACAGAAGATGAAAAACAACCTAAAAGGACTTTTTAATTGTGAGTAGTGTTAGGATCCCGTGTCAATATAAGAGATATAGGGATAGTCATTTTTGTTTGTGTGTAGATATCAAAATAGTTCTGCAGTTAATTTGTAGTGTAAAATTCTGAAGTTAAGTGTGGATTAATATTATGAGTTCAGGCCTATGTAAATGTTGTCTATATTCCCTGGGGCTTATGTGTTATTTTTAAAAATAATAATTATTATAGGTTGCATCCAGCTAAGTCCTACTCAGAACAGACTCACTGAAATTAAAGAATGTAACTTAGCCATCTCCATTAACATCAGTGGGTCTCCTTTGAGTGGGATTAGTATTGAATACCGCCCAGTCAAACTGCTATTACTGGAACACATGGCCAAAACAGATGGAGAGGCTAGAGAAAATAAGGTAGAAAGGGAAACACATTACAGAGAAGCTTTCAACTATCTAAGAGATTGCCTTAGTCAAATATCTTCCAAACTGAAGGGGCAAGTGGAGGAGGATTACCTTGGATGACAAGTTATGGGTGATCTTTATAGTAACAGGCCAGAGATCTTAATATCTTCCTTACTGTGTGTGTGGGCAGATAGGGAGGTTAGAGTCTCCTTTCGTGCTGGAGGTGTTGAAGAGGAGGATGAGATCTGTTATAAATCTGATCATTTTGGGCAAATCTGAGCAGCGTGGGAGTACAGGAGCAAATGCTGGCAGGAGGCCTAGACAAGTTGGAAAGATGTTCAGCTAAGTATCTTGACAACAAGAGCAGCAGACTTGGACAGGTGGCCTGGACCAGCAGAGAGCTGTCCAGCAGAGCTTGGGTTGCAGGGGCTGGGTTAGGAAATGAATCTATTTTCGCTGGGTTTGGAGTCCAAAAATACTGGTGGGGCTTGACAATTATCCTTGAGGCATATCCCTTCTGCTCTTTTGTTACTCTCATTGGTGCCTAATGCTGCTAATCAGCAGTGGCTCTGTATCCTTTGATATGTCTGAATCATTGGCAGCGTTGGATTCTTCCAGCTTCATCTACAAACAAGCATTCAGGAGAGGAATGCAACCAGGGTCCTTGCTGGCCTCTCCATCTTCTGCCCAGATGGAGTGGGGAAAGTACAATGGGTTGTAACCAACTCATGGTGTAATACAAAACCCTGATATACATTTCTCCACCGGGTGTAATTTACACCCCTTTCCTATAGTTTGGATAACTTTGTGAGTCATACTCAAGAGTAGACCCATTGAAACCAATGGACTTAACTTAAGTTCTATGGGTGTGCTTGCTTATGATTTACTTGGATACAACCCTTACGGTAGAGGCCTTGCTCTCCACCAGAAGCACATTGGGCAACCAAATTTGTGAATCACTTACAAGGGGCCAGACACAAGCAGGAAAGTTCTCCCCAGACAGCACTACCTTGGATTGGGGTGGGAAAAGTTAAGATGGGTGCATCTGGACCCACTCCCTCTGCTGAGCTGGGACAATGCCACCTTAAATTCTCTATGCCAGCAGTCCCATCCTTCTGGTCTAAACCTCCACGTCAGCCGGCATGCAGCTCAGAGATTTGACCAGCATCAACCCAGCAAAGAGGAGTGTGCTGGGGGCAAGAAAGGGGTGAGACATGGGGAGGGTTGGGCTATGCCACATCCAAGTCCCACTCAATTCAAAACCCCACCCCAATAAGTGGGCAGTCGTTACACCAGCCAAAAGGGGTGATGCAACTTACAAAGCTCCATAGATGTCAATGGAATGGGCCCCATGCCAGAAACTTGCCTTCCAGCCACACCCACAGCAGCCCAATGCCATTCTCCGGATGCAGCGTAAACACCAACTAGTCAGAGCGCTAGAAACTATGCATCTACCAACCTCGCTTTACATGCTTCCTCTTGCAATGTAGCATGCTACCACATGAGCAACTCATGCATTCAGGAGAGAAAGCTCAGGGCAGCATGGTGAATGCCACTTTGAACTGTGGGGAGCATCCTGCACACAGAGGTGTAGCAAGGTCAGGCGGTATCCGGTGCAAATTTTTTTTTGTCACCCCCCTCACATTGCAATTTTTGGGAACGTTGCCCAGAGTTGTTGATCTTTTTTTAAGGGAAGGTATCCCAAAGTTGTTGACCTATTATTAGGAAGGGTTGGCCATGAAACAGATATGCCCACAGATCACGCAAATCAGACCGGTGGGCAGATTTTCGCAATTGGCAGGCGGCGCTCGCACCCCCGGCAGGCCAGCACTGCCCGCCAATCGCAAAAATCTGACTGCAAATCACGTAAAACCACCCACCAGGATGCCCGCTGGGGGTGCGAACGCCATCCGCCAGGGGGGTGCCAGGCTGATTGCCGGGCATATTTGCGCGACCAGCGGGTGGATTTTCACAACGACGATTGCGCCAATCATGAAAATCCGCCCGCAGGGGGTGTGAGCACCGCCACACCGATCCACCCAGAGGGATTTTGTCACCCCCTAGGCATGACATCCGGGGTGAACGGCACCCCCCTTGCGACACCCCTGCCTGCACAAACACCGGGCATTCTCAGCACTCTTTGAGCAAAGTTCACCCACAAGAATAAAAAAATGTGAACGCCTTTTCCCAAGCTTCTCTTTCCCACAGGAACTTGGTGATAGGCCTCAGGAGAACGAGGAACAACACCATGCACTCCCAAGGAGCAGCCAGGATGGAGCCCAACCATAAGGTTAGTCTGCGAAAGGGGAGAGGCCTCCCCAGGAAAACTTCCAGACCAGACTCATGGGGCTGGTTTACACAAAGAGCAGACACATGCAGCAAAGTTCTCCCCAGATAGCACTACTTTGGATTGTAAGGTGCAAGGTTGCATAGTTGAAATCCCTATGGGGGCGGGGGAAGCTTACCCTGTGCACAGAAAAGAGGCATGTCATGGAGAAGCCTAACCTGAACTTTCTTTTGTGCAAGGATGGCCCTTTCCCTTATGGCAAGTTTTTGGGCATGTGATGTAACACACACTCTAAAGTGACACAGTTCAGGAAAAGCTCTGCCATTGACTGTTGTGACTGTAGAGACTGGCCCAAAGTCTGTGTTCGTGAGGTGATCAGAATGGTACGGCAGCACTTTCCTCCAAAGTATACAGAGGAACACTGCATGTTAATGAGACGCAATGTCTGTAACCAGAAGCCAGCTGGGCTCAGAAGAGGGAAGTAAGGAGCTGGGGCACGGAATACACTCAGCAAAGAGATGGGCTAATGAAGCTCCTTGGCCTAATTATTTCAGACCAACCATTCCATCATCTCCAAAGTTTCCGAGCAATGTCGGGCTGGACATTACTCATTCAGTCAACTGTGACTTTACCCTCTTCGACTGATTTATTTTTTAAAAATTTTAAGTAGCAGTGAATACAAATAAGAATTGGAACCAGGGATAAGAGAAGAGAAGCCACTTACTATCACTCTCTTCCCCTGCCCATGTGCAGTGTGTGTGTGTGTGTGTGTGTGTGTGTGTGCACATGTACCGGTATGCGTGAACTTGGGTGCCTGAGAGCCAACAGGGAAATATCCTAGAAGAAGGTGTGGCTGAACAGGAGCCCTCCACGTGCAATGTTTTCTGGCAGCTCCCACTTCTTTCTTTCTTTCTTTCTTTCTTTCTTTCTTTCTTTCTTTCTTTCTTTCTTTCTTTCTTTCTTTCTTTCTTTCTTTCTTTCTGTATAAAACTCATTAATTGTATAGAATTAATTAAGCTCTTGGCTGTTCTGGTATGTTGATTTACAACATGCATTATTACAAAAAAAGTATTATCTAGGTTGTTGTTGCTGTTGCAAACTCTCCTATTGAAAAGTAGTATATAAATACTGGAATTATAATTTTATAATAATAAATAATAATATTTCAAAGCCCTCTTCTAGCTTTCATAACAAGTTTTTCTGTCCCATCTCCACCCTGCAAATGATTTCTGTCCTTGCCTTTCCACATCTTAAACTTTCACCTGCATAAATTTGTTCAACAGAATGCACAAAATATACTACTAGACAACATGATAAATATAAGGTAAGAACACCACTGTAGTCCTGTTTCCTTTTTTGTGTGTGAGCATATCCCATTTTAGAGATCCAGCACGTACACTTCATGCCAGCACAGAACAGATTAAACCCGTAACACATTTCCAGGCTTAGGAGCAATTAGTCAGTGTAAACGAAACTTTTAATTGCACCTATGATTTATTGAGCTGGAGCTGAACAATTAAGATTCATTCTCAGACATGATCAATGAGCTGCAGCGAATGACCACTTTGTGTGTGTGCGTGATTGAAGAGCCACTTCCATCAGGGAGGGCTCATACCACACTTGTTCCTCTGAAGGGGCCAGTTATGCACTCTCTTTCCTTAACCAGGAAGGCTGTGCCCTCCTATCTGATGCTATTCCTACAGGGTGCACCTACAAGTGAGGCAGCTGGGCTATGGTTTCTCCTTACCCATAATTCTTTTCTCAGGACCAACATGTCCCTTAAGTTTCTCCTCTTTAGAGTTTTAGAGGCACTGCTGCCAATCAGCCGAAGGATGTGAGGGATGGGAGACCTCTACAAATTATCTGTTCTCCCAAGAAATTGCTTACAAACAAGCAGATATTACCTCGTTTGGCATAGTCTGTGCTTCTGGGAGGCATTCTGATGATTGATTATCTTTTTATTTTGAAGAGGGGCTCACATCTCAATGCTGTGCATGTCTAGCCAACTCAGAAGTCAGTCCCATTAGAATCAGCAGAGCCTCCTCCCAGGTAGAGTTGCCTATAGGAGTGTTGTTTCAGATCCTTTGCTGCAATTAATGGGTATTTGAGTTGCTGGCTTTGATCCCTCAGATCTGAAGAACATCACAACATGTAGGAAAAGATGTAGGACATCATGTATGATCAAGGGTCTGGAAACCAAGCCTTAAGAGGAACAGTTGAGGGGGCTGGATATGTTTAGCCTGGAGAAGAGAAGACTGAGCAGTGATAGGACAGCCATCTTCAAATATCTGAAGATGAAGCAAGCTTGTTTTCTGCTGCTCCAGAGGGTAAGACCAAAACGAATGGATTCACATAACATGAAAGGAGATTTCAAGTAAATATTGGGAAGAACTTTCTGACGACAATGACGACGACAACAACAACTTTTTTATACCCCGCCCATCTGATTGGGTTTCCACAGTCACTCTGGGCTGCTCCCAATAGAATATTAAAAACACGATAAATACACCAAACATAAAAAACTTCCCTAAACAGGGCTGCCTTCAGATGTCTTCTGAAAGTCAGATAATTGTTTATTTCCTTGACATCTGATAGTAGGCCGTTCCACAGAGCGGGTGACACTGTCGAGAAGACCCTTTGCCTGGTTCCCTGTAACCTCACTTCTTGCAATGAGAGAACCGCCAGAAGGCCTTTGGCGCTGGACCTCAGTGTCTGGGCTGAATGATGGGCGTGGAGACGCTCCTTCAGGTATACTGGGCCAAGGCTGTTTAGGGCTTTAAAGGTCAGCACCAACACTTTGAATTGTGCTCGGAAATGAACTGGGAGCCAATGTAGGTCTTTCAGGACTGGCGTTATATGGTCTCGGCGGCCACTCCCAGTCACCAATCTAGCTGCCGCATTCTGGATTAGTTGTAGTTTCTGGGTCACCTTCAAAGGTAGCCCTGTGTAGAGCACATTGCTGTTTGACAGTGGAACGGACTCCCTCTGAAGGTGGTGCTCTCCTGCACTGGATGTTTTTAAACAGGTTGGATGGTCATCTGTCAGGGATTCTTTAGTTGTGATTCTTGCATTGCAGGGGGGTTGGACAAGATGATCCTCGGGGTCCCTTCTAACTCTGCAGTTCTATGACTCTCTGTATGAAAACTGTGTGAGTGCCAATTTTACAAATAATGATGCAAAGCATTTTCCTTGTGCCTTTTCCACAGGCCTCCATTGTCCTGCCCCATATTATGGCCTCCGAAAAACCACGTAATATGTTTAAGCCTGAGATAAGATTTGAAGTGAGGGACTCACAGCTCACAGCTCCCAACCACAACGGGACCCAAACACCTTTGCTATGTTCTGAAGCATCTCCACATCCATATCCTGTAATTTCCCCCAGGTAAGGCATTTGCAACAGACTTAGGTTGCAATCATTTACGCGCTTAACAGAGGCTCAGTCCGATTGAACTCAGCAGGAGTTTCTTTTGAAGAAACATGCATAGGATTTCACTGTTGCATCCCGTGAGTTTCAAGATGGGGTCTTCGTCTTATTATGTTGCTTTCCCTCAAGTTTTCTGTTTTTATCTCTCTCCCTCTTATCTCCCATAGAAAATCTTTGTATCTTGCCAAATTCTTGTCGCTATTTGGAGCTGGGATGAATCAGGCGTAAAATGAAAATAAATTGCTAATTCCCCCTAATAATGCCTGATTTCCTGATTTGATATCCCACATTAATTCTAATTACTTATCCAGAGTCAGGGCATTAATCAACATGTTTAAATGTCTTCTCATTTAGCAACACTGATGCGCCAAGCAGCTGGCACAGCAATGCACCCACGTGCTGGGGATGTGCTGTTGTTGTGCTGGCTTGCTTTAGACTGCAGCACTCTCCATGGTGCAAGAAGCCCTGTCAAGTGGTCGGGGATGTTAGCTTTCACTGGCAGTCATTGAATAAGTCACTGATGAGAAAGGTAACACTCATGGTGAGGCACAGATTTGTCTAGCCTGGCCAAGTAATCACTGAGGTAACCTATAAAGAAAACCAATCTGAGGTAGCAGCTAATATCACAGGTTTTGAGGGGAAGAGCTCTCATGCCAAGAGCACAAGCAATTTTAGGCACAACAGAATACCTGCATTCCCCCCTACAGTGCTATTCTCCTAGCCATCTGCTGGCTGGGGGACTGGACTGGTCTTTGGTGAAGCCCCCAGCACATGACATTTTTTTGGGCCAGATATACCAACTAAAGGCATCTGATCTGCTAAATAAACCTTGTGAGGACACACTGCTTATCTGAAGTTTTTGTTCTTCTTAAAGAACTGAAATGTGAAGTTGATGTCTTCTCACCAAAGATGCAATTATTATTATTTCATTTGATTTATAAATATTTTTTTTATTTGTTTTATAAATAAATTATATAATATCATTTATTATTGCCCAGGTTTCCCCAGCCACTCCAGGCTGCTTTCAGCATATATAAAAACATAGCAAAGCATTAAACAAGTGAGCAAGGAGGGACATGATAGAGGTATACAAAATTATGCATGTTATGGAGAACGAGGATTGATGTTTTTCTTCTTTTCTCATCATATTCTAGCCAGGGGTCATCCAATGAAGCAGAAAGTTAAGAGATTCAGGACTGACAAAATGAAGTGCCACAGAATTTTAGAGGTAATAAGCCCTTGAGTACCAGTTGCAGAGAATGACAAGTGAGGACCGTACTGTTGCACTCAGGTCCTGTTATGGACTTCCCATAGACATCTTGTTGGCCACTGTAAGAACAGGATGCTGGGCTAGATAAGCCATGGGACGGATCCAGCAGAGCTCATCTTACCTTATAATTATGAAGGTACTTCTCATCATGGTGAGCCATCTACGTGCTGATAGAAGCTCCATGACAACGTAGCTTCTCACAGCGGGCTCCAGGTGCCTGGACAAAAGTGAATTACTCTGCAGGGAAGAAATAACTCTGAAAGAGTGAAAGTGAGCTAAGCAAAATGCTCAGGCACTCTGGAGAACAGCAGCCCTTTAATGAGGCAGGTGATAGCACATTTTGCCATTACAGGAGCTGCTGGCATCCATGGGCAGTGGGATGAATATGCACCCAATGATGGCAAGTGAGAGGAGAAGCTTGTACACGGTTCTTCTCATTAGCTCATTGTTCAAGAAGACTTTAAGGACCCACCTGCCACTCACAGCCCTGCCTTTGCCTGCTATTAAGTGGAATCTCATATTAGAACAGAGCAAGGAGATGAGGGTTTTTGAGTGTCTGGCAACCTTACCTAGATAGAGAATGTACTGCAATTATCTTCTCCAAACTGCTTGGAATGCTCATTTAGTGGAAAAAGCAGTGTGTGCTCATGCACGCATATGTCTGATAGTATATATTTCTCCACGCAAACCACATTTCCTATATGCAAGCTTCTAGTATTTTAAGAATTCATTGCTGGGTAGTTTACTTCAAGTGTTTGAACTATCGTATGGTTAAAAAAAAAAAAGGTAAAGGACCCCTGACATTTAAGTCCAGTCGCAGACAACTCTGGTGTTGTGGCGCTCATCTTGCTTTACAGGCTGAGGGAGCCAGTGTTTGTCCGCAGATAGTTTTTCCGGGTCATGTGGCCAGCATGACTAAGCCGCTTCTGGTGCAACGGAACACCGAAACCAGAGCAGCGCATGGAAACGCCGTTTACCTTCCTGCCAGAGTGGTACCTATTTATCTACTTGCACTTTTTGGCATGCTTTCGAACTGCTAGGTTGGCAGGAGCTGGGACCGAGCAACGGGAGCTCACCCCGTCGCGGGGATTCGAACCGCCGACCTTCTGATTGGGAAGCCCTAGGCTCAGTGGTTTAGACCACAGTGTCACCTGTGTATGGTTACATGGGTGTAAATAAGTTTTATCTACATCAGTATTGGTCCATGTACTTCACCGCTTCTCCATATCTGGATGCCCACCTGGCAGGCAGCATTGGGAAGGTGGGTTGTTAGAAGGAGACTTGCAAAGGTTTCCCAAGCCTCCAGGATCACAGCAGCAAAAGGACTGCGGCAAATTAACAGCATTGTGAAGGCTGCTGCCTGGCGATGGGTCACAGGATGCTGAGATAGGCTGGCTGGCAGAGCTGTGTTTACCTCCAATGGATCTGCCTGCATTCGGTCCTTTTAAATTGACCATGAACTGGGAGAACCGACATATGTTCACGTCACAACCATTTTTAGCTTGGCCAGAAGGTCACACATCTTCCCTGCTCCTGTTGATAGCTAGACAAAGCCAAAGTGGCCTGTTAGTCCCATCTGGCTATAACTGTTAACATGCCCCTTCCTGTTTCTACTGACAGAGTCCCATACTTCCTACTTCAGAGTGAGTGCATCTGAAAAGGCACCTAGTGGGTTGCTTTATCTTCCATCTCCACCAGCATCTCCACAGCCTTGTCCTTTGTGCTACTGTTTGTATCTGCTAGCTGTGCTTTTGAGAGCCAGTGCTAGTCTCTTTGGCAGACAGGCATCTTTTGATCACCTCCTCCAGCTCTGAGTGGGCTAACCGCTTGGAAGAGATGGAAGCTAGTTTATTCCCTTATCTATTTCCCCCTGATATTTATCTTTCTCTTCTCCCCTTCTCTCCCCCCCTTTATGAATTTGAGAGCCAGGCAAAAGTTCATCCCGTTTACCCAGGAGCTCCAGAAATGAAGAGAGAGGTTTCATCTTTGCAGATTTGCACTTATATTTTGATAGCCTCATACAAAAGAAAGAAAGGTGGCTCTGCTTATCCATCTCAGAAGGGTGATTTTCATCTCTTTTGGCTGTTTGAAAGCTGAGTTATCCTCAGGGATATCTACAGTCCAAAATGCATGGGAGACTCATGAACACCGCTGTCAGCTAAGGTTTGCCCTGCAGAAATCAAAGAAGGTGTTAAGGAAGCTGCATCGCTGCAGAGCAACCAGAGTCTTTCCCAAGCACAGCGGTTTTCCCTGGAGGATTACATGGCTGTCACTAACCCACCCAGATTATGACACCTCAGTGAGCATTTCTGTTGCAGTCCAGTCCCTGATTCCTGCTCTCAAATGGCTACGGGTAAATGCAGTTTCTGGGAAATGGCTATTCTTGCCACAGCAAGTGCAAATATTGTGCTTGTTTTAGTATGGAATACTGGTTTGTGCTATTGATTCATTTATCTCAGTGGCATAGCATGGCTTGCTAGTGCCTGGGGCTGCATGAAGGGTTGGTGGGCACCGCATTATGTGATTGATTATGTGGGATGGGGCTTGCCTCGCCTCCCCATATTTTATTCAGGTTTCAGGAAGTGCCCACTTAAAAATCCACAGTGCCCAGCAGGCTTCCTGCTTGCACTGGCTCAACTTCTGCTGCACTGAACATGCCCTCATTTCATTGGATGTCAGGATGGACATCCACCCTCTGTTCCATTCTGAACAGGTGAGAGGTGCAAAGAGCTCTGAGTGTGATGGTGTGAGTGATGGGGGGGGGGCATGCCTGAGACATTTTGTGGTCCTATCTCCTTTTCTCTTTTCTTTTCTTTTCTTTTCTTTTCTTTTACATGTGGCAGCCATTTTGTGTTATGCCACTTATCCCGTGGCAGCTATGTTGTGACTCTGGCTCATAGCATTTTCTCAAAATGTGCTCATTGGCCCCAAATGTTTGGCAGCCCCTGACTGAGACTCTAACCCATTGTGAATGTCCTCTGATAGTACAATGTGAGATTTCAAATATTCAGTTTTCACATGGTGGGAATATTAATTTAAAAGTAAATAATATGAATAAGAGAAAAGGAAAGGAAAGGAAAGGAAAGGAAAGGAAAGGAATAGCTTGGAGTAGTTGGACAAATACATGAAGAAAAGTGGAGAAAGACTGGCGTCTTAATTATAGACACAGTTACTTGGAAGTAAGTTTCACTGTGCTTATTTCCAAGTTTTAGGTTTGCAGCCTTAAACCACATTCATTTAATCTCCAACAACCCTTTCAAGGACTGAAAGTATTCCTTCCCTAGAGAATATTCATGGTCTCAGGCAGGATGTTAGCTTGGGGCTCTGTCTGCCATGCATGCAAGTTCACACTGTTCTCCCATAATGAGTCAGGCAGCTGGGCTGGGAGAAGGCCATATCACAGGCCTCCAGATGTTTCTTGCAGGTTTGTTGTATTGTGAACTCAGCTGATCAAAGCTCCTTGTTACCTGCTGATGTGTGGATGCCAATTACTGAGGAGCCTGGAGGAAAGAAATGCCGCCTTCTCAAGCTGTTCCTGGGATTACTAGCCTTGAGCCCAAACATCTGGTCATCTTTCCCACCCCCAATAAATAAAAAATTAGATGGCTGTGCCAGAAAATAGGCAGCAATAATTTCCTCATCCTTGAGCCTGGGCTAGATGAGGTCACTGGCATTTCAAATAACAGCCCTGGTGATGATCAAGTGTCATGTTGTTGTTTTTGAACTTTGTGAGGTAGGTTGTGGTGGGATGCATCAAGTCAGAATAATAGTCCCCACAACCACCAATGAAACCTCAGTTCCATTCAGGAATAACACATCACTGGCCTTTACCTCTTCACTGGTCTCAGTCAATGATTGCGTTTGTTATGGCAGAATTGATGAAGCTTTGGCCTTCCAGTTGTTGTTGGACTTCAAATCCCAGCAGCCACATCCAGCATGGCCATTGTTTGGGTTAATGGGAGTTGTAATTTAGCAATATCAAGAGGGCCGAAGTTTCCACAGCCCTGTCTTATGATCTGTTATGCACATCTATGTCCTCTTTCTTGGTTGCCACTCAGTGTCAATCACTTAGGCCAATGAAGTTAACCCTTTATATAAGGAAACAAGCCACAGCTTATGCCTAGTGGTTTCAGCATCTCTTTTCATGAGGGCTTACTCCAAGGAAGCAGCTGCAAGGACTGAAGGTCCCCACCTTCCCTCAGCTCCCTAAGGCTCCTATCTTAGTTCCCTCCCCAGTAGCCTAAGGCTTCACCTTCTTGCTGCTCATTGCCCACCCCCTCTTCATTTCTCTTTGTGTTCTGGGAGAACAAGGGGGAGAACAGCAGGTCGTGGAAGAGCCTGCCTATATGCAGCCTCTTGACCCTCCCTCCTCTCCAGCCTCTGAGTCTGCACTGCTCTCTGCCACAGCCTCTTCCTGCTCACTAAACTCTGTTGCCTCTTCTGCTCCTCCCAGTGTGCTCCTTCTCCCTTTGACCACTCATCGCCATCCCACTGCTAATCCCCTGGTTCTGAGCCTTCTTCCTCTGGGGGTTCCCTAGCTGGTGCCTCCCCCTACCCCTAGCCAGTCCATGACACCTAGCTACTTTACTCGATAACCATTTTCTCCTTTTCAGATAGGAACACATTCTCATTATTGTTAAGTACTCATATGAGAGAGGCAAACAAATTGTGGAGCCACTGAGCCGCAAACAGTAATTCACGGCCCTGGCCTTGAGCTCCCTAAGTTCTTCTCTTTCTCATGGAGCTGAAATATACCCCCAGGATCTCAGCTATCCCTCTTATGTGTGCAGACTGGGAAATAAAAGGTGGGGTAAAAAAGTACATCTGACAGGAATTTAAAGGTGGCAGAGCAGTTTCTATGCAACGGCAGCTGCTGCCCAACCCCACAGTACAGTACTGGTAAAATATTCAGTCCAATGAAACATAGTTCAAGGGTGAGGAACAGACCACCGCTCCCCCAAAATAGGAACAACATGGATCTAGAGGCAAGGAAGCTAAAAGAAGGAAAGCATGCAAGTTGCAGTGCCCCTCAAAGAGGGTCCACCCTACTATTGTAAAATTCATGAAGGGCCCCATATGTCACCAGCAGTTGACCCTGCTTGCAAAGGTTCCCTCCGCGCAGTTTAACAACAACAAGAAGAAGAACAATTTATTTATACCCCGCCCGTCTGGTTGGGTTTCCCCAGCCACTCTGCGTGGCTCCCAAAATAATATTATTTTTCATAAAAAAGCGATAAAATATTAAACATTAAAAACTTTTCTAAACAGGGCTGCCTTCAGATGTTTTCTAAAAGCCTGGTAGTTGTTTATTTCCTTGACATCTGATGGGAGCGTGTTCCACAGGGCAGGCACCACTACCAAGAAGGCCCTCTGCCTGGTTCCCTGTAGCCCTCGGAGGAGGACCTCAGTGTCCGGGCTGAACAAGGAGCGGGGGTGATAGTTCCAGGATGGTAACACCTCTTGAGGTGCAAACCCAGAGCTGCCCGCTCTACTCAAGGGAATGGCCAACATATGATGAGCTCCATATGATGGTACCCTGGATCACTGCTGCTTTGGCCTCCGTGGTCCCATATTGGCTGCAGATGGCATAGCTCTGGGTGACAAAGCTGTCTTTTAATATTTGCTCATTTCAGTAACTTTCTGTTTTAGGCAAGTCTGCCTAAGGTCACGCTGAGTCTGCGCACAGCACTATAAAGTGGTGCATCTTTGGGCAGGATCTTCTTTTTATAAAAAACTGGAATCCAAAATGGTCTATTTTGCTGATATTGTTTCCTTTCACACATACAAATTTACTGTCTCTTGATTTCCCCCATTCTGACACCCCCAGCGTTGCCATAACAACAGGCGTTAAGAGCTTGTTGACATTGCCCTGTTGTGCTAATTGCACAATTTCCTGCTGCTGTTACGAGCCAGTTGTTCCTTTTAAAAAGCTGAAATTGCTTTTGGCTGGTCCATTTGTTACTTCGCTGCCTCCTTGGGCCTGGGAAGGGGCTTAAAGGAGAGAACAAATTAACCAGAAAAGCCTCAGGGAAAGGTTGTTGAGCCCTGCTGCGAGCAGGTCTAGCTGGCGCATGGCAGGCAAACTGCTCTCCAGCTACCAGCACCTTTCATACCTCCCAATGTATGAGGCTGGAAAACAGGTCCATTTTTGAAACATTAAGTAACCAGGGAATTCACATTGTGAAGAAGCCAAGTGAGAAAGCCACTTCTATAAATATTTAGCAGCATGTCCCATCAAATATCTCTCATTAAAGAGATAAAAAGAAAAACTTGTGGTTCAAAATTTGGTTTGCTAAATGTATTTATTTAGCAAATTTATATCTTGTCTCTCTTCCATCACAGAATTCAAGATACCTTAACAAGGAGTTTCCAGGAAGCCTCCCATCCAAGTACTGACCAGGTCAAGACCTGCTTAGCTTCAACAAGGTGACTATTCACAGGACTTTCTGAACCTGCCCTTTTGCTGAACTAATATAAGGATCCCAACTCTGCTTGAATGGGACTCCTCCTTCCTAATCCCAGTTGTGTTAGCATTGGCTATGATGGTGGCTCAGTGGGAGGGGATGCAGTTAATACCTTGGCACTCAAAATAAGTCTATATTTGCACCCAAGTGTGATCTGGCTCAGATTAAGCTTTGGGGTGGTGGTGCAGAACCTTCTGTCTTTTGTGCGGCTGGTAGGTAGCCTATTGTACAAAGGCAAAAGCCACGTCAATGGCTCCACTCATTTTTGCATCTTGCCCCACCCACCTCCTCTCTCTGGTCCTGCACACCTGTGGCATGTGGCCCCCGGAATGTTGTTCATGAGAGAATGTGGCCCACAGGCTGAAAAATATTATCTTCCCCTGATCTACAGGCTACCAGGAGAGCCTGATCATGTGGCAAAGGACCCAGCAAGCCTGGCATCATGAAAACAACAGGAGCAAAAATGTTGGCTTCCTACCAGCAGAGCAGAATGAAGATTAGAAGGAAACTAATCCAGTGGTAGGGATGTGGGTGGTGCTGTGGGTTAAACCACAGAGCCTAGGACTTGCCGATCAGAAGGTCGACGGTTCGAATCCCCGCGACGGGGTGAGCTCCCGTTGCTCGGTCTCTGCTCCTGCCAACCTAGCAGTTCGAAAGCACGTCAAAGTGCAAGTAGATAAATAGGTACCGCTCCAGCGGGAAGGTAAACGGCGTTTCCGTGCACTGCTCTGGTTCGCCAGAAGCGGCTTAGTCATGCTGGCCACATGACCCGGAAGCTGTATGCCAGCTCCCTCGGCCAAAAAAGCGAGATGAGCACCGCAACCCCAGAGTTGGTCACGACTGGACCTAATGGTCAGGGGTCCCTTTACCTTTACCTAATCCAGTCGTGCGATCTAATGCAACACCCTCTTCCTCTCTCTCATTATTTCTGCCTCTGACCAACATCGTCTATCCAGATCATCTTCCAATGTCCAGCATTTTATTTTAGAAAAAGAAAGGATGAGGAAGTAATGACCTGTGCTTGCTCCATTCCTCCTGATGTCCTTTTAGGCTTGAGGCCAGCTGGGTTTCGAAAGAAAATGTGAAGTTCAAGATTTGCAGGGGTGAGGTGGAGGGATTCTGCCAACAGGATTTTGTTACTGTCTGGTGCTGAAAGCAAGGCAGTAAAAGGAGAGGCTTGGAAAGCTATTCTGAGTTCTGCCTCCAGGCTTGATCGTAGAGGAAGACTCTATTAATTAGTGTCTGGCTCAAATCCACCAGCAGTGTCCACATTTTCGAAGGTTGCTAGATAGCCTCCAGCTCTCAGCTCACCTGATGGACTTCCTTCTCTGGAAACCTCTGGGCCTAAAATTGGCTTTGCTAAGACAAAAAAAAGAGTTGTATTCAGCATTTCTGAGTTAATTAGTCTCTCTTCTGTCCGAGACAGTGGACTGCTCTCTCTGGTCAAGATGCCAGAAGGCGTTTGAAATGTTAGTGAGTTAAGGAAACTATGGCAAGGTTTTGACATCAGCTTTTGGTGACTTTGTCTCTCAGCAATTTGTGTGAATTTTCCCTGAGTCAGAAGGAGAATGGTAGGGTCTGAGGCTCCTGCCCCAGCAGATGACCAGTGCTGCAATCATGACATTCTTCAGGCTAGTACGAAAAATCTGTTGTAGAGCTTGGCCAGACCGAGTCAGAGGTGGTTCATAAGTGTTTTTGTTGTCAAGAAACAGGCTCAGAATGCAAAATCCTGTTGTGGTAGTGGTGGAGGGGTCAGTCTACTTGGGGTCCATGTCACTTTCACCTGTGTCCATTCATAACTCTGTTCTGTCCTGATTCTGCATTAATCTGAGTTTTTTAATCCATACAAAAAGTTGCATTTAAACATTATCTCAAATACTCATTATAAAAATGCATTTGATACAGTTTTGTTTTAGCTGAGAACTGTGCCACATTAGGAAAAGTGCAACATGGATGTTCTGTTTAACACATTAGTCCGGGAGGTGCAGATCAGTTCATTTTTGTATGAGAATTCACAGAGATGGAACTATTCAAGTGCCTCCAGACATGGGGCTTATGCATCTAATGGGAGGGAGAAATGAAGAGGATGCATTTCAGGTGTGGAAGAAAAGGACTGGGACTCATGCAGCCTGTTCTTTAGCAGAGCTGCTTTCAGTCCATGTACCTCCCCCACCTTCCAAAAGGCCATTACGATACACCACTGGTTCCCTGCTGGAATTATGACAGCGCTCCCCCCCTCTCCCAATAATGTCAAAGGACTCAGTTCAGGTAACACAGAACTGGGCAACCTTTTTCAGCTCTAGAGCTGCAATTGGTTCTAGGCACATTCTAGGCCAGTGATGGTAGAGCCAGAAGCAAAAGTGGGTGGAGCAACACATGTAAATTTTGCCGTTTGTAGGCTAATTTCCTTCTTCTTCTTTGGCAATCACTCGTAGTCGAGTAAGATTGTCTTCCATAAACATGGTTTTAACAATGAGTCCATAAGTGACTGTGGAGGCCAGTTCTGGATCCACACATCCTTCCACAGTGGGGACATTGGTTTCCAGGTGGGAGTTGATCACGGTGTGGATTTGCCAGGCGTGCCTTCCTCCTAGCACGTTTCTCCCTTGCACCCTGAGTTTGAGTGTCTTCAAAGCCCATAATACCTTTGGTAAAGGCTGTTCTCCAACTGGAGCGCTCGCAGGCCAGTGTTTCCCAGTTGTCAGTGTTTATACTACATTTTTGTAGATTTGCTTTGAGACAGTCTTTAAACCTCTCACTCTATATCCTCCTTCCAGGCAAACAAGAGGCATGATCAGACATCAGGGATACATTCCAGCCTGCTGAAAAAACGAAAAGGGAAAAGCAGACGCAGTGTGACCCAGGGAGTGTTTCAACAGCCAGATACAGTGGCTTGGGGGGCTGCATAGCTCTATACCCCCCCACCCCCACCCACCTGCAGGCCTAAGGTTTCCAAGCCCTGCTCTATTAGTTACTCTTGTTCTTATCACTGATTTCTTAGGCAGAGTAAAGAGAAGCCACAGGGTGCCTCAGATTTATTTTTTAAACCTGTTTTCTCAATGCTTGGACCAGCATCCAGTCCAGGTACCGAAAGGCCTGGGGAGAACAAAATGGGAAAGAGTTCTGTAACCAGTGTTTGTAGTCCATTTACAAAACATCCTGCCAATGATCCTACTCGGCTCCTGCTGTCAGCAGCGGCAGAACTGGAGCTATTTTAATGAGCTGGGGGATTAAACCAAGGGAAGCGCAAATTGTACAGTTGTGCTCTCTGTTTGTTGACAACGCATTCCATGCATCAAGGATCAAGTTCCTTAAGTTCTGTTATGCCTATCCATTCTACTCCTTTGTGTACAAAATTTTATAAAAATAAAAATAAAATAAAAATAAATAGAGGATCATTCTCAAGGGTCTTCATGTACAATTGACTCTTGCATATTGACTGCATTTCTCTGGGTATTATTATTTGTGGGAATGTTGAGGGTGGCTGGAGAGGATATATTGATTATTTATATCCTTCCTAACTTGCGCTAGCAAGTTTCTTCACTTAGAGTGCATTCCCCCTTTACGCAGCAAAAAACTGGTTGCAGACTCATGTGAGCCCCTTAAGGCAATAAACAATTCAACCTGGCTTGCCCAGATTGAGATATGTTCTATTATTCCTGGCAAGACCCTTTTGATCCCTCCTAAAAGAACAAAGACACCACAGTCTTATGCATAAGTAACAAAAAGTAGTTTTACTCACGATCAGGTAGAGCACAGTGTGATCCCTGAAGGTAGGCTTTAGGCTTAAAGTTACAACCATGTACAAACAAGTTTACCCCATATGAGAGATAACCTGGGGGACTGCTGGTTGCCAGCCAGCAGTCCAGTCCAAGTGAATCAAGAAGTTTGCAGGACGAAAAAAGACAATAGAAGAGAGGGAGGTGGCGGTGTGACTTGGCCTTTTACCAGGTCTGGAAAGGTCACACCCACCTACTAGTCACATGCAAGGAGGGATGCTCCAGCCAGGTGTAACAGGAAGTTCAACTGACTGGACCAACATCCCCTGCATGACCACTCTAGCAAAACAGGTAATGTTGTACTTGACTGCTCCCAGTGGATTACATCCCACATAATTGTTAATATTTTGCACCCCCTTGGCTCAGCACCCTGAGTGAGGGAACTGCCTGCACTGCCCTAAATCTATTGCTAGGAAGGGGATGTCTTCACCCAATATGCATTACATGTTTGAATTCCCGATGCCTGCACCCCTTTTTGAATTCCTATCCATGAAGCTGTCAACCCCGCATGGGCTGTCATCTGCACATGTGCAGTGGCTGTCTCAAATGTACACACCTCAGCTTACCTGTGAAGCGAATGTGGCTTAAGTTTTCAATTGGATGGAAGCTGGTTTGGGGGGAAATGCCTCAGACAGTGTAGATATAGATTGTGACTAACGTGCGTGCACAGCTTCAAACGTCAATTGTGGCAGTGCGTGGAAGCCAGAGTAAACGATAATATGTATACAGCCTTATACCCATACTGAGGATTAAGTGCGATTGCCCTCTGTTTTCACACTTCAGCTAACAATGACTGGAACAAGGATATGCAATAATTATATCAGAGATCCAAAAGCAGCTGCAGCATGCATGATAATTTAGTAAGGTAAACCTGAGCTATTCTTTGCCTCGGTACATCCAGGAAAAAAAAATGTTTGTATGAGACTTAAAAAGCACACTCAGTTTTTCTTTTTGGAGATTTCGCTCCCAGCTGGGATCTCCTTTCCTATACGAACATATTTCTTCTGCTTTTATCTGTTAGGAGTGCCAGATGGCAACCTGGAAATTGTGTCTCTCCCCACCCTCTTTTAAATCTGTGACTGAATTGGAATTTGCGTGCCTTTGCCTGTCCATTTTCTTCTTCCCCTCCAGGGTCTTATCACCACTCTCCCCTCCACCATGTGGCATAGCTGTAGTCCTGAGAAATAAGAAATAAGACTACCCCGAGACTGGTAGCTCCCCCCCCCCGCCAAGTTGATATATTCATATACTGTAATACAAAATGTCCAAAGCATTTTGGGGAAGAAGTCTTCCCCAAGGCCAGTTGTGCAGTACATCATAATGACTCCCCGCAATATCCACACACTAAAGATTTTTTTTAAATGCAGGTAGCAGTGTTGTTCTATTATATAAGGGTGTCTATTATATAAACCCAGAAGGCTGTCACAGAATGGTAAACTGGCCACTTTCTCTGACTTCCTTTATGCTAATATGTCCACAAACCATAACAAAACTTGAAAGCCTTGTTATCACCTCCTTCACTTGCAAGAGCAAGGGGAAGTAGTCAATTACTTGGGTGTTCTGGCAGATGACATCCTCATTCCTACGCTGGAAAAAGTCCTAGAGTTGCTGTCTCTTACGTTCCCTCTTCATTACATCACTGCCCAGGGACAATATTCAGAGAGCATATATAAATATATGTAAAATCATATTATGAATAAAATTTGATGGCACTTTAAACCTGGGTCCCACTTGGTGACAAAAAGACAGCAGGGAAGTGGTGGCAGCAGTTTCTCCTTCCTTGCTTCCATATTCAGCAAGTAAGGGGAAAGGTTGCCTTCTGACAACTTTGCTAATTGTATTTTCCTCTCCTGCTGTTCTCTGGTGTTCCTTCTTCTTTTAAATAAAGAGGCAGTGTCCTTTTTTTTCAAGTTCACAGGTTGAGCTCTTTGCCCTTATTATGAAAGAAACCATTAGAAGAATCATTGCCATCGATCATTTGAGTTTCCAAACCGTATTTAGGCCATTTTGCAATTGACCCTGTTTTAGTAAGCAGCCTCCTCTCTTCCTCAGCTTATCTCTAGAGGAGGCAATGTTTTTATAAGCCTTATCTGCGGGCTTAAATATATGGAATCCTTCCATTGTAGGGGAGAGCGACTGAATGACCCTTGTGGTAACTCTTTTATGATTTCATGGTGGTGTCTATTATTTATTTATTTCATAAAAATGTAAACGTTGCTTGATTGTAAAAAAAACAACCACAAAAACCCACAACACCTTAGAGTGATTTACAAAACGATAAAGCAATAAAACTGGGGGTGGGGGTGGGGGTGGAATACACAACCATACAAAAGTTAAGATACCAAAACAGGTTAAAATTAACTAAACTTTCTAGGTAAAAAAGGTTAAATTCTATGGTTGTGTGACTCTAGCCGGTTCCTGTTCTTCAAAGAACCCACTCACAGCTGTTTCATCTCTCAAAAAGGCCTCCAGAACTGGGGTGGGGAACCTGTAGCCCTCCACAGGGTTGTTTGACTTTGTTAGTCCCAGCCATCATGGCCAATGGCAAGGCATGGTGGGAGTTGCAGTAGCAACATCTGGATGGGAACTGGTTCCTCACCCCAATCTAGAACATGGTTTGCTTGAAAGAATGTTTTCAACTAGCATTCCAGAATCAGAACCAGTTTACAACATTTCTGTGCAGGGAGCCAAATAGATGTTTTAAGTTGGGGGGGAAATGTGAATAATGGGGGACCATGACAGAAGCATATAAAATTATTCGCGGTGTGGAGAAAAGCGGATAGGAAGAAGTCTCTCTCTTAATACTAGACCCTTGGGCTTTCCAGTGGTGCTGAATGTTGGGAGATTCAGGACAGGCAAAAGGAAGTTCAGTGGTACCTCGGGTTAAGAACTTAATTCATTCTGGCGGTCCGTACTTAACCTGAGGTAACACTTTAGCTAATGGGGCCACCTGCTGCCATCGTGCAATTTCTGTTCTCATCTTGAAGCAAAGTTCTTAACCTGAGGTACTATTTCTGGGTTAGTGGAGTCTGTAACCTGAAGCGTCTGTAACCTGAAGCGTTTGTAACCTGAGGTACCACTGTACTTCTGACAGTGTGGATGCACTATGGAATTTTTTCCCACAGCTTTGTAGTGATGGCCACCAGCTTTGGCTTTTGAAGTGGATTGGACAAAGTCATGGAGCATAACGTGGTCAACGGTGACTAGCCACAATGACTATGTTCTGTGTCCATGGTTGGATGTAGTATGCCTCTGAATACCGGATACTGGGAACCTCAAGTGCAGAGAGTGCAGAGAGTGCTGCAGGCTTCCCATAGGTACCTGGTTGGCTACTGTGAAAACAGGATATCAGACTGGATGGGCCTTTGATCCAATCCAGTAGGGTTCTTCTTATGTTCATAGATGGAAAGCTGATGGAAAGAGGATTGGTGGTCTTGAGGGGAAAAGTCATTAGTGAGAAGATTCGTTTGGTGGAAGTAATCCGTTCATTGACAACTTCTAGCCCATCAAAAAGCTTTGTTTGGAGAACAGAGGGCTCTGGAAGAGAGAGCTTCCAGTTGCATAGTTCAGTCTCCCACTCCAGCAGGTGGTGCTGTGGCTCCACCTGGAACGATGTACAAGCTGTCGGATGAAGGGGGAAAGAGGCAATGACACCTGTAGCACCTCAGATTACGCATTTCTGTGAGCCTTTGTTGACGAAACCCTACTTCATTGGGCCACGAAGTGGGAAAGAATGAGGGGGAGATAAGTAAGTGCATAGGAGGATAGCAATATCGGAAAAGAAAAACCAGTGATACAGGGGCACTCTATGAGTACATGTGAAAACACCACGCATTGTATTATAGGGATTCACCTAGATGTACGACTCAAGGTGTGATGTGTGTGTGTCACACATGAGTTTGCAAACATGGGTAAGAACGTAAGAAGCATCGCTGGAGGAAGAGGCCAGTGGCTCCTCTAGTCCAGCATCCTGCTCTCACAGTGGCTAGTCAGATGCCTGTGGTAAACCAGCAAGCAGGATTTGAGCACAAGGACACTCTCCCCTCCTGTGGTTTCCAGCAACTGGCATTCAGAAGCATTGTTGCTTCCAACTGTGGAGGCAGAGCATAGCCATTGTGGCCCTCTCCTCCGCGAATTTGTCTGTCAGGAATGCGTGCAGGAGCCAGGCCCTGTGACCAGTAGGGCTTCGCAGGACTGGGGCCTTCCTAAGTTTGTTCTGAAGAGTCAAGGCGTGGCCCCACAGGTAAGGCCAATTGGTAATTCACAGCACCTGGTGGCAGGAGCCGGGAAGGGATATAAGGTCAGCATTTCCCTTTGGCTCTTTGCCACAGCAACACGTTTCCTGCCTTGCTGCGTTTGGCTTCTTGCTTCCTGATCCTCAGACATCGGCTTCTTGACTCCCTGCTTCCTGATCCTCGGACCCCTGGCTTCAGGACTCTCGTTCCTGCTCCCACCCTGCCATCTTGCCCCTGGTCCCGATGTCCGCAGCCAGGACTTTGATCGCCAGTAGACCGGACCGTGACATTGTCTAATCCTCTTTCAAAGGCACCCAAGTTGGTGGCTATCATTGCCTTCTGTGGGAGGGAGTTCCATAGTTTAATTATGCATTGTGTAAAGAAGTAATTTTTAAACTGTCCTGAATCTTCCAACTTTCTGTTTCATTGGGGGGGGGGGAGGTCTAGGAGTTCTAGTATTATGAGAAAGGGAGAAAAGCTTTTCTCTGTTCACTTTCTCTGTACCAGGCATACTTTTATAAACTTCAAGCACTTCTTGTCACTTCTTACTCACCTTTACTCAAAGTATTATATGGGTACGCTCACCAAGAAGTTGTGAAGGGCTGAAACCCCCTCTTGAGTGCGCACTTGGCAAACCCAGATTGGCTTTTTCATCATGTGTGAAGCAGCACATAATGTGCAGGTTGGGTGTATGCTGCACCAGCTTTCTGTGGCTTCTACAAATATTTTGTAGAGATTCATTTGGTGAATGGTGAGAGCCAGTGTGGCGTAGTGGTTGAGAGCGGTAGACTCGTAATCTGGTGAACTGGGTTCGAGTCCCTGCTCCTCCACATGCAGCTGCTGGGTGACCTTGGGCTAGACACACTTCTCTGAAGTCTCTCAGCCCCACTCACCTCACAGAGTGTTTGTTGTGGCGGAGGAAGGGAAAGGAGATTGTTAGCTGCTTTGAGACTCCTTAAAGGGAGTGAAAGGCGGGATATCAAATCCAAACTCCTTTTCCTTTTCCTCTTCCTCCTCCTCTTCCTCCTCCTCCTCCTCTTCCTCCTCCTCCATCATCTCCATCTCTACGAGTACATGTGAAGAAGTGGCCCTAGAAGACATTGAAAGGCATCCTGGTAGCTAAGTTACAAATACAGTAGAAGAGGGAATCAAGGCTGAGACGCTCTATAGGTCAACCTCTTTATCCTGGCCTTTGACCCCTGAGATGTATATATTGTTAGGACCCACCCTGTTCTTGTGACTGTAATTTATTTTAAGCAGCCCTGAAATATTATGGCGAAGGGTGGGTAGGAAATCAAATTAACACTGCTGCTTCTGCTGCTGCTGCTAATACACGAAGAAGAAATAAGTGAGATGAGTTCTTCCCTTTGTGGCCCATTCATTCCAGGTCTATTAATGGGTCAAGAACTGCATGCAACATCTCCTCCTTATTTAGATCTGAAGGAAGATTCCAGCAGCCCACAAACATCATCACTTCAACTCAGTGGGAAGGCCACCCTGTTAGGTTTGTCAGTAATTTATGATCAGAATAATCAGGGTGTTATAAATACTAGATGAAGGGTTCTTATAAATATTTGAAGCAGGAATAAAGCTATATCAAGTGTGAAACAATTATGCTACCCACCCCCTACCCCATCCCTACTCTCACTCCTGCATGTGCCTTCACTTGCTTTTATTCTGTATAGCTGTCTTTTGAAAATTGCATCAGAGTGATTGCTCAAAATCCATTGCAGCAAAACTGAGGGCCAGTGTGCTTTTGTACTTAGAATGTACAATGCATGGGAAACCCAGGTCCAAATGCCTTCTGAGCTGTAAAGCCCAGCTGTAAAGTTTTGCTCTGGGCTTCCAGCTTCATCTCTTTCAAAAGAGCAAGGACGAGGGAGAAAATTATTTTGGTCAACATTTTAATACGAAACCTCCTAATCTGCACTTTCTGAAACAACACACGAACTGAAACACAATTAGAAGACTGTTAAACTTTCACAATATTGCAAACTGATGCAGAAATGTGGAGATCTGAATTTAAGACTGGAAAAATAAGAGAAATTGGAACTGACAGATTCATTCATCCCTGCACAAGAGTAGGAGAGAAGAAACGCCATGGTGCATGTGCAGCCACAGAACTGGACTCCTTCATCTGCCTCAGCTGCAACAAAACATGTCTCTTGTATTGGTCTCTACAGCCATAGCAGGTGCCTTCCAACAATCTGACTTCACCCACAAAGCCACACTCCTTCAAAAGCTCCTGAGACAGATGGATGCCAATGCAAGAGTACTGTGAGGCTACAATGCTCCTCCACAAAGGATGAGCTACAAGGCAAGTAAACCGAGAGGGGGCAGTCCTCAGCAGAGGAGAGGGAAGGGGAGGAAGCCCAATCGTGACCTCTTTCTCCTTTATTGTGCATCACTAATAGCTCTACACCACAGCAAAATGCCAGGGTAGATGTGGGAAACAACAGTACCATTAAGCAGAATAGTTTCAAAAACTTATTCTGCATGATTTGAGATCTCATCCCACTAAGTGAAGAAACTAGTGAAGCACCCTTATTCTGTTATTTTCTCATCAGCCTGATCTGTTTTCATTGTGGTAGTAATACTCTTTGAGAACCTTTGAAGCCATGAAGGAATATTCTTATCCATTTTTGCAACAGACCTTCAATACATGGTTGGCTACTGAGATCCAGCAGCTGTATGGACTCTACCTCTCCAGTGAATGGATAGCCACGGGGTCAATGGTCTGTACCAATAAACCAATCCAAGGGCTCATCCACACTTTTGTTTGCCCTGCCAATTCTGCCTAGGAAAACCTGCAGTTTAGCACTGAATCAGAACTAATGGCAATAGGGTTTTCTGTGGACTGCTATTCATTCCGATTTAGCGCCAAAGAGTAGATTTTCCAGGGGAAAGACCACTCAGACCTGTGCGACAAGCGGAAGTGTGGCTGAGCCCCAAAGTGAATGAAAGGCTTTACCTGTTACAGGATGAAGTGGCAAATACTAATCATTTCATTAGGATGAGAGATTCTACAGCCACGAGAACAAATTGGACACTTGGCAGATGACAGCTCTTTGCTGAAGTGTTGAGCTCTCGTGAATTCAATAGGAATTCATTGTAATAAAGATCTGATTATGGTATCAGGAGGGTGTGTGTGTACACTCTGGTCTCACATGGCTTTCATCACCTCTTTATCATCAGTCCAGTGCCATTCCAACTGAAAGGTAAGGCTGAATCTCCAGTTCTGGTACCAATATTTACACCACATCCTGCCAATCTAATCAAGCCCCCCTTAGGAAATATCCCACAGAGCTTCTTCAATGCATTCTATTTACTTCCCTTGATGTAACAATGGAGCTACCCTGTCCTTATTGTATTTAGTTGCATATTTTTATACGTTACATTGAATTTTTTTTTTCCTGGTGGAAAGGCAAATGATAAACCATGTTAAAAATAGTAATAGTTATCAATGCACATATTTGTGGTCAAACTATTCATGTAACATGAATGGGGTAGCTAGCAGCAAGGGATGTTTTAAACATTTACTTCTGGGTACAATTTTCACTGGGAAGTCTACTCTGCCCCCACCCCACCTTCCTCATGAAAACTGCTCCTCTCTTTTTGATGCAGTTAGGCTTAGCGGGGGGTTGGGGGGAGCTCCCATTGCTTCCAGTCCAGAGTTTTGCCAAATCTGTTCTTTCAAAATGAAACACACATTCATCGCCTTTGCCTGCATCCTTGTGACACAGACGGGCCTCGGGGTGCGTGCGCTGAGAAAATAAGATTTATGATGTCTCACACCAAGTTGTGTCTTGTTCTAGGGTGTCGTTTCGAGAAGGAGAATCTTAGGTTAGAATCCAGCTGGATCCCAAGGCTACACAGTGCTAAGCTGGGGGTCACAGAAGCTACTGTGTGAAACAGTTTCACACATTTTCTGTCAGCAAACGGGAATGAAAGACAGAGTGGGGAAACCAAGCGAATGATTTGATTAGGTGTGATATAAAGTGTATGGCCCGAGATGCTATTACATTGGGTTTATTGCACTTGTTGGCACGGCAGGGAAGGCAATGAGCAGGAGGAAGTTCACAGAGGTGCTGAACTGACGAGGAGTCTATTAACACGGAAGGATTGATAAGTCACACTGGGGAGCTCATCACTCTAATGGTGCCAAGAGAAAGGTGACGGCAGTCCCATTTGGGATTAAGACTCTGCCCCATTTAGAATGTCTCCTGGCTCCTTTTGCTCTTTGTCCCCCTCCCCTCAACAATTATGATGAAAATATTGATGGGATAATCTTCCTAAATTCGCTGAGCAGGTTTTCTCTCTCTTCCCCTGCACTCAGAAGTCTGTGGTGAATGAAGTAGGCCTATGGGGAGAAGAAGTCAATGAAGTGTCTGGGAGAAACCACATTTTATTAATTTATTAAATGCATTTCTATCCAGCCCTTCATTTTAAAAAACCATTTGTACAATAAAAGCATCAAAACAATTAAAATATAACAAGATAAAATAAGGGCTCCTCCAGGTGACCTTTTCATTGAGCATTCATTCTTATTTCCTTGCACAAAACCCATGTAGAGGTTAGGCTATGCCCAGTCGTTATTGAGCATGAATTCTGATGGCACAGCCTGAATTCGTCTAGATTTGGTTGTGTAATGGTTATTTGCATTCCTGTTAATCATTTGTTCTACCCACACTTTTTTCATAGCATTTTCCTGCCACTTTCCTAACAGCAAAAAGTCCAGCTTCAAAAAGAGAGAGAGAGAGAGAGAAGTGTTTTTGTTGTGCCAAGGCAGCAGGTTACCTTAATCCATTTTAGTTTTGCACACCTAAATGCCCAGCATGTGCTTGAGTCTCTCCTACAAAATACTCATAGTCTGGAGGTGACCTAAGACTGCAGATTTAAAACATGAGCTCACAGAACTCCTTTAAAACTTGTCACCAGCAAATGTCCAGAAGAGCATTTTATTTTACAGCTCTCTGAAGAGGTGGCAGCATCCAACCCATTTCTCTCTGCCTCTAGGTGCCTAGCAGCAAGCAGACACGTGGGTGAATGGTTATGTTAGGGAGGGACGCATTTTATTCACCATCTCAAGAGGAGAAGATTGTGGCCAATTTGTTGGTCTGGGGAAAGGGCTGGGCAGTGTCAGAGTGAATACCTATTAGGACAACTGAGATCTTCCTGGCATGGCACTATAAGGGATAATCACTGCACCTTATTGATTTCAACACCATCATTTCAGCTTCATTCATCCTCCATCTCTTGCACATTCCCCTTTCTGTCTGTAGGCAAGAACATCCTAGCTACCAGGATTGTAGTGAGGGATGTCCTCTGATGGCAGCTGGATTTTAACAAGCACATTGACCTGGCCCAGGGTGACAGCCTCTAGGCAGAAGATTATCTTCAGTCAATTTGGCTCCACACAATCCAATTTCTGTTGCAGCTACAAGCTCCCTGACCCCTTGATCGTCACTGTGGAGTCTATTTAATGAAGAAGCCCATGAGACTGTCTGAAACAACCTTGCCCCCAAATATTTGTTCAGTAAACCTAATCTCTCACATCCTTGCTCTTGTTTATCCAGCATCCTATTTTCAGAGGTGTCTTCCTGTGCAGTACTTACATTCAGGGAAGACAAGTCTCACCACTTCTGGTATGGTCCAGGTCCTGGGGGATAAAACAAAACAAAACCCCTCAGAAGATTATCCAGAAGAGGGACTTCCAGTGAGGCAAGATGGCGATCACCATGGCTGCACAGAGCTCCTGAGGACCACCAGCACCACCAGCACTGCCTGGCTGATCCCCATGCCGTCAACACCGCCTCCCCCACCACTGCGATCGGGGGTGGGGGGGAACCAGGGGTGAACAACTCAACAACCAGGGAGGTCGCCAGGAAACCAGGAAAACCAAATGGAGCTGGGAAATATAATTAGGCCTAATGACAAACCTCCCAGTTGAGAGTTCAGTTGGCTGGTGTATGTGACTCCTGAGAACTTCCAACCTAACTTTCATTATTTTAATACCTTTTTGTTTATGGTTTCTCAGACGAGTTTGGAAAAGCTAGAGAAATAGAAAGAAGGAGGTGAGTGAGATAAAGCTCATTATTTGTCAAAGTGTAAGATATTTTTTGACACCCGAAGACAGTTTTACAAATGAGAATATTTTGATACAAATACAACAGTAACGAATCATATGAATCTCCGGATGCAAATTGCCAGCAGCTTCTAGTGTTGCCGCCTGGCAAGTCATGTTGTTTGCCTTCCATGTTTTTGATTTTTAAAAGGAAAATCTACCTCAGTATGTGTAAGTTAGTAATTTTTAATCAGCATATATATTAATGAATTAATAACTGAATTACCATTTTAAGCCTGCCTGAACAAAGCTGCTGTATGTGTCACAATTCAACAAGTAAATGCTATCTTTACTTTTTACAAGACGGTTTGTTTAACTGTTATAGCAGGAAAATCCAGTCTGCCTTAAAGCAGCTTGGATTGTTTAAACTAAAAGGCTAAAACTAGCCTAACTAAGGTTCTAAGGTCCCTTTTAAGTTGCAAAGGGATGGCACTCTGCTGAACTCACAAACGTGAGGAAGGAAGGATAACATCTAACAAATATATCCTCTCCTAGCATCTATTCACATCCCAACATAGATAAAGCAGTTTGGAGAGCTTAACTGCATTGAACCATGGTGGGGCTTGAGGGCTCAGCTCTGAGAACAGGTTAGCTGTCATTTTCTTCAAGGAGCAGAGATTTCTTTGTGACCTGTAGGAAATCTACATATGGCCATTCACAGTGCTGTTGTTTTCTCTCTTTCCCAGATACTCCCAGGCCCTCAGGAAGCCAGTTGTTCTTTCTCCAGCTGCCCTGCTCTCACCTCCAAGCTCCCCCCTCCAAATGCGAGTCTAAGGGCAAAAGTGGGCAGCTGCCACCAACTGACCTGCCCTCTGCAGCGCTGCCAAATGGGACACCAAAGGGAATCTCAGGGCTTCCCTCCGGACAGCTCACAGAGCTGCTCTTGTTCCCGAGTCCTGTTGCGCCCCACAGTGAGATTGGAAGAGACATGAGGCTCTGCCTCAGCACACAACCCGACAGGCTGCACTTCTTCCACCAAGCAGGGCTGTCATCTCTCGTGTGCCTTGGAGACAAGCTGCCTCAAAAATAAACTGGAGCAGCTAACATACCCGGAGCTTGTTACAAACGTGTTAAAATCTAATGGCGAGCACGTGCTTCATGCTCCCATGAGCTGAGCGTGTCAGGAAGCGAGAGACAGAGAAGAGAGGCAGACGGAGGCAGCAGGGAGACAGGAAGGATCACCTTTTAAGAGTTCAAATTCAGCATCTGAGAGAGAAAGAGCAGAAACCCCCCCGACAGGCTGACTCTGTGAGGCCAAAATGCGTAAGATGGAACCTGGTGGACCAGTCAAGGCAATAACCTTAGCTGTTCATACCCAACATCTGCCTCTTAGTGTGGGCTCCATCTTAAATGAGTGTGCTCCATTGCTAAATAAAACACATGGATGGGCCTCTCCTGGCTGGTAGGTAGAAGTAGCCAGAGGCGTGTGTGTGTGAGGGATGCTCTCTGCATTTCAACAAGCACATTCTGACCCAGCCCAGGCACTGACAGAGACATTGCCACCCTCAAAGCTGAGGCTCAGGCCTGCTTAAGGTTTCTGTGATCCAAATTTGCTTCCATTCCATACCTTCTGGGGTGATCACCTTTACCATGCACACACAGATGTGCCGCCCCCCTTGCAATAAGCTGAGTAACATTAACAAATCAGGACAAATGCTCAATAAACAGGTTGTCTGGAAGAGCTCACAAAGTCATAAAGTCAGAGCTGTTCTGTTTGCTAAACTTTTCTCTCTCTCCAAAAGGCCTGTCTCTGGGATTCCATTGGTGACCCATCTCATGGATGGGCCGGCTGGAATGAGTTATGCCCAGGCCTCATTAGTGATCGCAATGCCTCCATTGCCATTTGGCTATTATACTGCCCATTAGTGTCTGGGTGGACCAAGGGATGACATCTGCTATGTGGCTCTTTTACCCACCTGCTGATATGAGCAATCTCACCCGTTTCGGTAGCAGTCCCTGCCAGGAGAAGACCACGCAATGCGGCACTGACAGATGTTTTGGCTCCAACACTTGTGGCTGATGGCTTTTTAAAGATTCCATTTGGAATCAGGAAACTGTCGTAGCTTTCCAGAGAGGCATTTTCAACTGAAAGTCTCCCTCTGTTTCTTGCACACGTACCTATCTGAAAAGAAGAAATCATACTTCCCCCCCACCCCCACCCTGCCAACCCTGAGGCAAAATGCTGCAATATTAATTTTCTGAAGTTCTCAATAAGCTATTGAAGATTAATTTTGGGGAAAGCCAGAGGATGTGATGGATTGGAGCCTAAGCCTGCTTAAATATGCAATATTAAAAATTGATTGTTATCTCTTCTAGTCATCCACTCAGCCCCCGTGACAGGGGCGACAGTAAGGCCTACGGAGAAGCTAGGAATATGCTCATTAAGTCCTACAGCCAGATGAACAGGGATTCTTAATAACTTATGTTTGTGTCATTGTGTGTTTTAAATCGGCATTATGAGTTTCTGTTTTGTAGATACAGATGAGCTCTGTTGCACAGACGTAGAGCCAAAATAACATTCTGGCAATGAATAATCATGCACATTTATGCATGGGACTTGAACACATTCACTCCTCTCATTGCCTTATAGCAGGGACAGCCAACGTAGTGTCCTTTAGATGTTGGATTACAACTCCCATCAGCCCTAACCAGCATAACCAATGGTCTAGGATGATAGGCACTGCAGAGCATCAGCATCTGGAGAGAGCCACATTGGCTACTCCTGCCATATAGACTTCTCCAATATGGGTGGAAGTGGAGGTGGACCTTAAACTGGCACAACTTGGGTGACCTCAACATTGGCACTTCCTGGCTTTGGTGCATTCCAGCTGAACAGTGATTGAGCCTTAGCACTGACAACATCAATTTGTTCTTCTCTTTCTTTCTTTCGGCGGCCATCAAAGGAACTAATTGAGGCCAGTCAACATGGCCAGATTGATACGTCAAGAGTATGGTTCAGTGAGCCTGTGCAATGTTTGTGGAATTCAGCATGACGTAAAGTCTTTGTTTGATGGCAGCTTGCAACTCAATCCATGTTTTCAAACTACCTGCCAATCCACTCTGTAAAACAGCCCATATTATCCTATTATACAGTCATTGTGGGTTGAGTTGAGAGCTCAGGGTGACTCAGCTGCACAATCATTTCACCACAAGCAGAGCCTTTTGAATATTTTCAGTCAACTCAACCCACATTCTCTAAATGCAAATTGGATTGTCTGAACTGGCCCCAGGGACAACGAGGTTGACCAGCTATTGGTATAGGGAGTTCACACACACTTCTCAACAAGCCCTGTGGCTGCTGAGCAACTTGCACTCATCTTAGCGGGAAAAGTGGAAAAGTTGCTATAGCTGGAAATGGCTCTGGATTGTTGTGAACTTGGACTGAGGAACACCAATGAGTTGTCATGATAGCCTCAGTCAGGAGCTATGGCCCAGACTAGAGCTGCTAATAAAAGTGTCAGTGTCCTATCTTCGGTTAGGAGAATGTTGGCTGGTTGGTTGGCACCAACCTGTCTCGGGAGACAATGGAGGAGTGCTCCTTTGGAGGTGAAGTCAAATTGTTGGAAGGTTACAGCTCCTGCTGTGGCTGTAGAGACTAATACCAGCATGTCCTTGGGAATTCTGTCATCTTCCATTCTGTGGTCATGACCAAGCCAGCAGAGACATCACTAAGACAATAGTGATAACATACTGGGAATGTGGGTTTGGGAGAGCACTTCTTTGATTGAAATTCTGTCCTGCCATGTGATGGCCAAAATCTTCCTGACGCAGCACATGTGGAAGGCACAGAGGATCACTCCTGGCAGATGTAAGCTGTCCACAACTCACTTCCATAAACCAGCTTGCTCAACAGGCAATCCTGTTAGACCTTCATCTTGATATTGGAAGTTAGCATCAAATTCTCTCATACCCTTTCAGAGAGGTGGGCCATTGCCGTAGTTGCCTTGCCAATATGCTTGTCTAGCTCAGCGTTGATGGAGAGGTTGCTGATTATGGTGGAACCCAGGTAGACAAAACCATCCACCACATCAAGCGTGTGGTCACCTCAATGCTGAGGTGTGGAGTGCTGGTGATGTCCTGACTCTGGATGTTGTTCTTTGTCAGGATGATGGTAAGGCCAAACTCTGTGCAGGCTTGGGCAAAATAGTTGATGAGTCTCTGCAGAGCTTCCTCAGAGTGCACTCTCAAGGCTGCATCATTTGCAAACAACATTTCTTGAATAAGGACCCGCCACACTTTTGTCTTGGTGCGGAGAAGTGCCAGGTTGAACAGACCAGTACCTGAAAAATCACATCCCACTTATGTGCTGTTGTGCTCTGTCTTTGTCATTGTTGTTTTCATCTGCCAGATGGTGCCAGCCGAAAAGTATCCCTCCCTCCCATGCTGAGTCTGACAGTTTCCACCAACCCTGGGATGTTACTAGCTGGTATTGATGCTTTTTTGTTTTTAAAAAACTCAAACTGCTTGAAGTCATGTAACTTTATACATCTCCATAAAGAAAGCACTTACAGTGATGCATTCATCTTCTCCAACGTCTCTGAATCAAGTGCCTGAAGGAACGTTATTAGCTTTAATGAATCAAGCCTTGTAACTCTATTTGGAGCTGGGTCAGGGTCATTATTCCCACGTTAGAGGGGAAAGAAAGAGAGAGGGAGAAGGAAATGACACATCTAAATTGAGTCAGCAGGAGTTGGGAAGAGGAACCCATTTGTCCCATCCTAGGGCTATGACCCCTGGTGGCAGCAATGAGTGAGCTACTTACCATGTGATTTAGCCCATGCTCATCAGGTCAGCACCTGCTGCCAACCTAAATGTGTTGTGCTGACCTGGACACCCTCCACCAGGTGTGGGTGATGTGGTGACTGGTAATTAATGGTCTTCACCTGTATGGCTTCTGTGTGGAGACATGGCCACGTAGACGCACTTCATTAGGCCTTTCATTGGATGGTAATGAGAGATCTAGGCCGGAGATGGCCGGGCAGCCTGTTTTATTTGGGACCGGATTCCATTTCATCTTGGCTCGGAGAGGCTGAAAGGAATACACACTCCGCCTCTGTCCCCAACCTCCTTCACTGAGCCCTGGGGAAAGGAAGATTGAAAGGCACCTGGCATTTCTCCCTGGCTCCTATCAGACACAAAATGATTTCCTATTATAGTGAGCAGACTCTGCTTTCACACAAACCAGTGACTCTGAGCTTGACCTAGTCCTGGGGTTTATCTCTCTCAACATGAGATAAGGCATAGGTTATTACACTGGGAATATTGTATTCCTGCTGGGTTGCTATGTTTCCCTCAACAACTAATATCTTCCCTTTATCTGTCGTCTTCTTCTTTTAGTGTATAAATTCAGCTGAGGAACAAAGAGTTGTGCACGAGGTGAGACCAATAAGAGCGCTTTGAAATGTGGATCAGAGTGGGGCCTGCAGGACAGCAAATGGCAAACGTTTCCAAAATATACATCTGGACCATCTGGGTGTACAAAGGCCAACAGACAGCAGAAGCAGCAATTGGAAGGCTATTCTGATCAACACTCTGAAACAAGAAATGGTTGAAAAACTGGAATTACGTATCATTTTCTAGGCAACAGAGCAAGGCTCAATATAGAGATGCTGTGAAGTTCTGCAGGGCTTGTTTTGGAATCAAAACATTGTCTTACTTACAGAGCAGGATGCTTCAGAAATCCAGGCTGTTTACCCAAAGCTTTTGTGACAGCCTGTCTTTTTGTTCTGCTTGCCCCTGCCCCCCCCCATGGGAATAACCTACAATAAATCATCTACTTTGGACAGCAGTGAGGGTTAAGATACCTCATAGAGGATTCATGGGTTACTGAGGAGGGGAAAGGATAGGGTTTGAGTTAAGATTTGGCCTGTGTGTGCAACAAAATAAGTGAGAACAGTCCTGAGATGTTAGAACAAACTGCACCACATCAAACAGCAGGTGTGATGTTACATTTAGGAACACTTCCCTAGCTAAAAACACATTTGGAAACTTAGCACTACAGGAAGTATGCTGGAGTAGAACCTCTCTTCCTGATGGGCTAGGGTTTGTTTTTTAAAAATAAGCCAGGGAAGTTTCCATAGGTAGGAACATTCAAAAGTGTTATTCCACTCACCTACAGTCTTCAATAGTCCACTGTATCACCTCAGGATTCTGCCACTCTGTTCTACAATTATTTAGGCTGCTGGAATTCAGAGTTTGTGACTTCTGACCCCTCTTGAATGTCCCAAGCTATTAGTGGTGCTGGCTTATTCCAGATCTGCCTCTTTCAGGCACATGGCCAGTGTTCCTCTGTCCCTTAATCGTCTCTTTGCATTGCATTTTACGCAAAAGTCCTGTTGACATCCTGGCAGCGTGGTAACCCCTGCCGAGAGACAGCCAAGAGAAGGAGACACGCACTCCTCCTCCTGCACATTTTTTTCTTCCTGATCCATCATCATTAGCAAAGATAAGTGGCAGAGCCTAAGTCATTAGGCGGCTGTTCCTAGATAAATAATTCTTTTCATATTTAATTTACAAGTGGTTATAGACCCTCTTTGGGGTGCGCTGGGTTAATTAAGAGCTGGATTAGATGGAGATGCATTTCCCCAAGGAGATGCAATTAAAATATTCTGACATTAAAAATAATAATAGAAGAACCCGATCAACAATATTCAAGCTGGTGAGTGGTAACTATTTAAAATGGTTACTTAGGCAGGGCATTGCTATGTGTCCTTGTCACATAGAAAGTGTGAGTCAAAAGGTAAGTGTGGATTAGCCCTCAGTTTCTGAAAAAGTCCAGGACCTGTCAGGAAGACATCCCTGAAAGAGACGGACACTACTTGCTGTATACTGTAGGACAGTAGTCTTTTGCAGATCCAGGACCCACTTTTAAGCTAGAAATCCATTTGGGGACCCATTTCTTCTTCTGCAATGTATTTGTGTGATGGTGCTGTTGTTGTAAGATATATATATATATCATTTATACTCATTTATATATCAATACTCATTTTACATCCTTAAGATATCACTGACTTCCCTTCTTCTCTTTCCATGGTTCATTTTACATATCATAAATCCCTGCATATTTTACAAAAACTATACCATTCAGTATTCCATTATTGTATCCGTCAAAACTTATTTACACTGTTGAATTTATCTTAATGCTGCCAGCGTTTTCATCTGTATGGAATTATTTCCCATATATTCAATAAACGTTTTCCAATCGTCTTTAAACGTATGATCTTCTTGTTCTCTTATTCTATTTGTTAAGTCTGTGAGTTGTGCATATTCTGTCAACTTAAGTTGCCATTCTTCTTTGGTTGGGACCTCACTCATTTTCCATTTTTGGGCTAACTGAACATGGGCCACAGTAATAGCATACATAAATAACCTTTTTTGACACTTGGGAATTTCAGTCTGAATTATCCCCAACAGAAAGGACTCTGGTTCTTTTTTTTTGGGGGGGGGGGTTAAGTAGTTTTAAACATTTTTTCCAATTCATTAAGGAACATTTCCCAATACTCTTTTACTTTTTTTACAAGTTCACCAAGTTGTGACCCATCTTAGATCAGGCCACAACCCAGTAGTGCATCCCAACCAACTAGTTGGATCAGTGCTGTAGATCTAGGGCACAGGCCAGCAACCTGGCGCCTTGGCCTAATTCCAGGCAGGTGGCAAGAAGGAGGAAATGGAAGGGGAGGTGGTAACGGGGGGGGGGGGGGAGAGAAAGGAAGAAGGGATGGCAGAATGAGGAAGCAAGGGGCATTGTATCTTGGGAAATGTCACTTTGTTGTTGGATTTCTGGGCCTGCAATTTCCTTTCATTCTTTGGGATGGACTCATAAACTCTCAGATTGGATTTAGAGGCACAGTTGTGACATCCTAAGAGGCTCAATGGGACTGGCTTTTCAGGGGAGAGGGAACAAAGCCTCCTACCTTTATTTTCTGTTGACCAACAGACCTGGGAATACTATTCCACCATAACCCAGGGAAGAGAGCAAGGAAATAATACGAGATAGTAATACCAGCTTTCCCAGCACAAAGACATCAGCTGCAAAGTCACACCATGAACCTTAACCCATGAAGGACTTGGCTGGGTCCTATAGCTGAGGTCTGATTCCATCCGAAGCGGGCACACCTGTTGGCAGCTTTTGAATGCTTAGGCCATAGCCAGAGGACTGTGAGTATGCCAGCCTTGTGGTATGAACAGCCAAGAACTCTGTCTGGGCAGATCTTGTTTTTGAAAGCCGTATATTTAATTAAAAACAGTAAAAAATATATATATCCTTGTGTGTGAGGGACCTATTGCCCACATTTTCAGTGCTCCTTTACAAGGAGATGGAACCAAAGGGACACTTTATCTCTCTGGGCAGGCAAGAGCATTTCCAAAGCCCTCTGGGTGCAAACATTTTACAAGAGCATATGGTATCAGTAGCACAAGAAAAATCTGCACTGTCACGGCTCAGCTTTGAGCCTCTTGTGGGAGACAGTTGCCATCCAATCTGTGATCTGTTGCAAAGGTAGACACATTACCACTATTAGCCTGGTCCGAATCTGATAACTCCAGGGTGGGGTGGAGGGGGCTTAAATATCAAGGGGAAACACCGACTGAACTTTTTCATGTGCTGACATTCACACCAGCAAGGTGCAGCTGCTCAGCAAAGCCATCATGGGGGGAATTTGTCAAATGCAGCTGCACACCAGCCTCTACTCTGCTCATTGCGTCCATCTTTTGCCAGGCAGGGCCTCTGTAAGCATTCACGAGGACAGGGTCACCAAGCTGCAGGGTGCTTTTAAATAATAATTTAAAACGAGACTGAACTGTGACTACTTGCTTCCTTTTTGTGATCCTTTCCAGTTTGGGGCAATTGATGCCCTTTACTGTAAACATGCTCCCGTTATTTCTGTACTGTTCTTCTCTATTCCATTTTCTTCCTCCTTTCCCGCCACCCCCTGCCCTTACTGTCCTCCACCTCACTTGCCCTCCCTGCTGTCTAATCCAATTGACTGTGGACAATCATACAATTTTAGTCAATGTCATCTTTAACACTACATATGATGGAATGATGACACCTGTCAGCAGCACTGCAAGGGCCCCCAGAGCCAATCAAATTAAATGGCAAGGTGGGCACATGAGACCAAGGACAGTGACGGCCAGAAAGGGGCAGTGGAGGGCCTCTGAAACTGACCTTAGCATGCAGGCCAGTTCGTGGGAGAAAAGGAGATCTCAGAAACCAGGCTGGATAGGGCTTTACAGGTAAGCGCCTGCACTTTGAATGTGCCCATAAATGCCTAAGAATAATTGAAACTGTTTAAGGACTAGTGAGATGCATTTTGTCAACTAGTCCCACACAGCAGCCTGGCATAACTGTAGCTTCCTGTGCCTGATAAACACCTGCACCTGATAAATAGCAGAGGAGTGCTTCAGCTTCAAGCAGCCTGGTGGTCGAATAAAAGATATCATGGCTCCTGTACTGCTACATCTAGCTTTCTGTGGGTCTGCCACAACTACAAACACTGGTGTGCTTCTTTGCCCTCCCCCACAACATCAAGCCCCATCTTTCCATCCGGCTCCTGTATTTCAATCTGTCAATCTGAGCCACAGGTTTTTCTGCATGTGACCCTCTTCCATCCCAGCAGATCCAGCAAGTGCTGGGATGCTAATGATGCTGCCTTTTGATATGCAAAGGGAACGCTCATTACATCTCTCCCTCACCCCACATCCTCTGAGCTGTTAATTAAGGAGTGTGTGGCAGGCGTAAAATCATCGCCTGCAAAATAAACCAACAGCGTCTGGATGGCTGACCCCCACCAAGCAAAGGAAGGCCCTGTTTAAATTTACCAGGCTCTGGCCAGCTAATAAATCAAAAGCCAGCATGCTGGGACAGTGGGCAGGTTGCTTTCATCCCAGCGTAGATTCTGTGTAGGTGGGGATGGAAGAATTGAGCAGAATTGCTGGAATGTGGCACTTTGTTTAGTACATATTCACAAAACTGGGTTCCAGTGGAGAACTTATAGTTTACACAGTGCGAAGTACCGTATGTTACAGATCACAAAAAGCAATGAGAAAAAGAGAAATATTGAGATCCCTGCCCGAAGGAGGTTACAATAGTGAAAGGGCAACAAAGGAAGGACAGTGAAAGGTCAAAGGATGAATGAGGGTGAATTAAGGGTGAATTATGAGTTATGATGTCCGCACAATCCTAGGCACGTCAACTCAGAAGCTCTGTTGAGTTCAATGGAGTTTTCCCCCAGGTAATTGTGTACAAGACTGCAGCCTAAATGTACGATCACGTTGGAGGTGTCTTTTTATATATAAGCTTGCATGGGAGCAGGGGCTTAATCAAGATCAGGTTTGCAGGATGGGGAAACTTCCCCCCTTGTGCTATGGCCCCCCAATGGAAAATGCTTTCCATTTGCTGGCCAAGAGGCAGTGAGGGCCACCACCTTGATTAAAAGAACGTTGAACAAATTTGTGGTTTCTAACCCTGATGGCTATGTTCTACTGTTGGTGACAGTGTGCTTCTCATTACCAGTTGCTGGAAACTACAGGAAGGGAGAGGACTGTTGTGTTCTGGCCCTGTTTGCGGGTTTCCCACCGGCACCTGTTTGGCCTGAGATGGCAGAGCTCTTCTTATGTTTTTACTTCCTTGCCTGTTCAGGCTTCTATATGCTGTGTACAGTAAGGAAGGAAGGTGCACCAAGAACATATTTCCTCCAAATAGCTGTTTTGGTGGAGTGCAGTAGGTGGTGGATTTTGTCAGGAGAACAGCAGGAGAAGGGAACTTCACCCTCCTTGTGCTAATTACCCTCTTGTGGAGGTAGAAAATAGATGTGTGGGTAATTAACAAAAGAATCGGCTGGGCACCTAGATTCTAAACACGGAGCTCTGCACGCTCTCCAGCAGGAGAGAGCCCCCAGCAGAACTAAAAACACTCTCAGAATTATGCAGCAGTATAGAATGGAATATAGGTCATCAAACCCTTTTCATATCCCATTTAGTTTGCTTGAAAATGCTTGACCCTGCCCCCTCCCTGCAATGAACAGAGCACACACTGTTAAGTAAATTTAACATGCTTTACCTACTAAATCCAAAGGTCTGGCTTGTGCGTTATTCCATGCAGCAGCAAGGGGAACACAGGTAGAATACTCTTGGGTGCAAAATACAAAATATAGTTTCAAGCATGCGGTCTGAACATCCCGGACGGTTACACGGCTAGAAGAGAGAGTGAAAGGAAGAAAAGCAGATTCACTTCCTCCCTCATGGCGGAAAAGGGGGCATGACCTAGATGAGTCTAGGAACAAAACTCTGCCTTCTTAACCCCTTCATGCCCTAATTAGCACTCTTGCATGTTTGACTACAATTTCACACACCTCTCTTCTCCATAGGTGTTGTTTTTAAAAACAAACAAAACAAAAATGCAAGCAATGCATTTCCGGTGAAATGTAGCTTGTTCCAAGGGGTCAGGCCCATGGAAGAGCCATTGGGGAAGGGCTCACTTGAGCCAAGTTCTTTCTAGTCATTATTTATGTTTCACAGTTATATTGTACTTTTTGTCTGAGAAGCCCAAGGTAGGGTGCATGGTTCTCCCCTTCTCTATAGCCCTCACAACACTGTGAGGTAAGTTAAGCTGAGAGACTGTGCCTGGCCTAATGTCACCCAGGGGCCTTCATGATCAAGTGGGGATTTGAACTCTGTTCCATATCCTAGTCCAACACTCTAACCATTGCACCTCACTAGCTTAAATCTGCCCTATATGTCTCATGGCATTATGTCACAACAGGAAAGCTGTTCTACTGGATCCAGTGTGTTTACTTCTGCAGCAGTTTGCCACCCTATATAAATTATTGCTGGGATCAACCTGGGGCCAGAAACATACATGTACAGCATACATGGTTTTATGAGCATATGTAAAATGTACATGTGTGCCCACCCACACATACAGAGGTACCTCCAGTTATGAACTTAATTCGTTCTGGCGGTCTGTTCTTAACCTGAAACCGTTCTTAACCTGAGGCGTGCTTTCGCTAATGGGGCCTCCCCTTTCCGGCATCCCGGGGCAAAGTTCGCTACCAGGAGACCTACTTTCGGGTAATCGGAGTTCGTTACCTGAAGCATTCGTAAGAAGGATGGTACGTAACCCGAGGTTCCACTGCATATGTCACGAAAGTAATGCATACAGTGACAAAGAGATTTACCACCCCACAGGTACTGTGGGCGAAATGAAGATTCAGCGAAAGAACACATCCTCCCGGGACTGACCTTTGTGACCTTTCCTGGCGGAAAAAGAAACCCCGGCAGTTCTCCTGCCTTTGCAGGGAGAGCGGTGGAGGACAGGGAGCCCTTGGTGCTGAGCCCTAGAGAGCACCTGCTACAGAGCATGCCTCCGGCCTGAGGCAAGGTTAATGGGCTGACATGGCAGGATGAAAGCAACATCTCAGCCTTGACAGGCCTTTGGGAGCAGAAGCTGATGAGGGAAGGCAGGGGGTGGGGATAATCAGACTTCCTGCTCCAAAGGCACTCAGATCCCAATCCCACATATGTTCTGCCGCCCCCTTCTTTACACAGCACCTGTCTGCTTCATCTTACCAGCAGATTTCCCCGATACACTTCCTTCCTTTCTGTTGCCTCCAGATCTGCGTTGTATTTTTAACCCCATTCAGGCATTCAATGAGTGCATGCATGCATGTGGTGAATCTGAAACATGCCCACCATCACTTCTCCCAACCCCTATGCATTCTTCTGAAGGTTTGACTCTGAAAACAGCCTTTATGGAGGCTACCTCCCCCCCCTCAAAAAAGGTAGTGAATCTGACTGGGCCTCAGCACCTGCCCTGCCTATCCCCTCAGAGAGGTGAGACTGAGGACCTTCTTGTTTTCATCAAATTTGCTGGCACTCTGTATGGATAGCTTTAAAAGAGGATTAAACATATTCATGGAGGATCAGGCTACCAGCCATGATGGCTAAGCGCTGCCTCCATGGTTGGAGGAAGCATGCTTCCGAATACCAGTTTCTGGAAACTTCCGGAAGGAGAGTCCTCTGCGCTGTGGGTCCTGCTTGTGGATTTCCCACAGGCACCTGGTTGGCCACTGTTAGGACAAGATGCTGGACTAAATGGTCCACTGACATGATCCAACAGGCTCCGCTTCTGTCCTTATGTTATGTTCTTAACGTGTAAACTGCACATGAATAGACTTTATAGGCATGAGCCTTGGCTTTTCGTGGGGTTCCAGTGCTGCTGAAGAGAACTCGCCCGTGTGCAACTTATACGTAGATGGGCCCTGTTCAAACCTTCAGACATGGAGGTTGGCAGCAGCCAGAGACAGGCTGAATGGATGATTCCCTTCTGCCGCCTCATAGCCCTGCTGCCAAGTCTCAACCTGGCTTTCAGTGTGTTATGTACTGAAGTTCTCACCCTGGGCCAGCAGGGGGATACTGTAGATAGTTTTCACTCAGGTCCACATATGCAAATAAGGGATCAAAAGTGACGTTCAGTGATTGGATAGTTACAGAAAGTTGTTACAGTTACGTTGTACTGGAGCTCTATATAAGCAGGCTGGCTGAACCCTTCAGTTCAGTTCTGTTCTGACCTGTGAATAAACAAGAGCTGTTTGGAGAATCGCTGTGTCATCTGATATGTTCACCCACAACTTAACACAGTGTGTGAACCAAAGCCTGCTGCCTTGGTGGTGACACAGGCTCCCCATTTGCAGAAATACACGCCGGATTGCATTCCACAAGTGGCCATCTAGCTACAACGGAGGCAGAGAGCCTAAGTGAGTGTGGCATGTTGCCTTCTTCTCATAAGCTTCTGCATCTTTGTGCCAAGGCTTGGGAGGATGGGCTGTGTGGTGGCAGGGTGCAGCGGGAAGGGGAGAGGGAAGATGTCACCTTGCCAACTCAATATGCTTCTGGTGTGTGTTGCCAACAGGAGCATCGTTTGGGCTCACCCGGTCTCTGCACCTCGCTTTCCTCTGCGTTGCTGCTGTACTGCAGGCTGCGTGGCGCAGGCAGCCCTGTTCCCAGCAAGAAGGGAGAGGCAGGGGGCTGTTTGTTTATCCTCCATGCGGCTTTTAAGACAGGCTCTGCACTTGTCTCTCTCCTGTTGGGAAACATGGATTATTGCAGGAACAAGAACCGCCCACTCACTCCGCTCAGGAAGCTAGTTAGAAATGATACAAACAGCAGGTGCCCTGAAGACAGCAGCAGGCAAAACTGCCTCTCTCCCTGCATTCCTTGGAAAACACCAAAGGAGTTTCTGATTTATAATGCTCCATTGCGTGGAGGAGAGAGATTTTACAGGCTGCAGCAGGGCTCCAGAGCAAGCCTGTGATCAATCTTCTTAAATTCAAATAGATGTATAAATAGGACTTTCTTTACAGATCCTTTGCATGAAACTGAGAGTTTGTGAGAGGAAGACCCTTTCCGTATGTCTTCTTTGCATATTCATTCACTGTGTGTTTATAGGAGTGGGGGACCCTCTTTCCATCCCCTCCTTTCCATCTCCACACTTTTTTAAAAATTATAGCACACTGTCACAGTGATATTATTGAAATAACTGGAAAGTCATTTTTAGATCTCAGCTTGCCAATTATATATTTACAAACCTAGTCTCAGCTTTAGATTTCATGACATGACGATATGTTGCAGAGTCCCAATCTGCTGTATCCTTAGTGGGTAACAGCGCTGAAAACAACCACCACCATCGAAAGGCATTCCTTGCTCAAAGTCAAATGCTTGCACAACTATAATGGTTGATGTTCTGGTTTTGGAGGACCTCCAGAGGAAGGTGCGATCTTGGGAGTGGACACTGAAATGACTCCCCAACATGCCCATGCTGATCCAACTTGCCACGCCAAAAGCATCATCAAAATGCTATGTTGCTATGTATCATAGTTGCTATGGAGGTCCATATGAATTGTGGGTAGTGTGCATTTGCAACGACAGCCCACATTCTTCTTCTGCTTGTACATACAGAACAAAAATCAGTGGTAGCAATGCAGCTCCCACCACCCATATCTGTTGGCTCTGCCGGCTGTGGCTGATCGATGCTGGGGTCCAACATCTTCTGGAGGTCCACAGCTTCCCCACCACTGATGTAAGAAGGTCCATTTAGCCCAGCATCCAGTTTCCAAGAGAAGCCAGCCAGATGATTCTATGAAGCGGGAACGCTGAAGTGTCTGGCTCCCCAACAGAGACCAGGGGTGACCTTTGTCATTACTAGGGCAGGGATGTCCAACTCCCAAGAGACGCAGATCCCACTATAAAAACACTGGCAACTCATTGGATTGACCAAAGTTTTTGAACTTTTTTGGGAGAGGGAGACCCACAGTTGTGGAACTACTTCTGGAGAGGCTTCAGCAAAGTTGTTGAGCTTTTTTTTTTTGAGGGGGGGGGAGGGGACCTATCAGGATCACACCAACAACCAGGATCAACCAGGAATGCCCCGCGATCGACCGGTAGATCACAATTGACCAGATGGACATCCCTGCTCTAGGGCATGCACACAGGTTTTAGCCTCTACAAGAAGAAGCCATATAGAATAGTAGAGGGTTGTTATCATCAATCACCCGCACTGTGCTTCTTGCCTAGTCATCTTGACCCTGTAACTCAGCCTTGGCCGTGGGACCGTATCAAATGGCTTCCTTTAATGTGGATCACTGCTCTTGCTTTCACTTTAATTCCATTGTGCAATAATGTAATTGGCTTCTGCAGGGCATTCTTCAGCAGATGTCCTGATCCTTCCTTAATGAATCCTTGCAACTGATGGCCCATGGAAGGGCTACGGTTACTCACTGCAGTGCTGTCCTGCTCATACAATCACCCAGTATCATCACACTAGCCAATCTCAGGGCTAGATTCAAAGCCGATGTTCACAAGGTCCCTTCCAAGTCTACTTTGGTTCCTGTTTGCCTATGTACTTGGAGATGCTAATGGTTTTTAAAGAAGTAAGTAAGGGGTGTGGGGTGATCAGATTGGGACCATGGTGGAATGGGCAGGAGGGGACGCTCCTTTCCAGACTGATCCAGACTGGCAGGGGTTGATGTGGGGTTGGGGGCTACATTGGAAGAAAAGCTTCCAGTGATAGAAATGGAAGCTTTTCTTCCAGTGCAAATGCAGGCATGGCTAGTGGTGTAGTGGTCCATTTTGAAATGCAGGGTCTACAAAGGAGACTCCATACCCATGCCAGCTGCCTTGATGCGTATATACATGTATCATGCAGCAAAACTCCCAATTTATTAAGATCAGTTGACAGTCCTAAAGTAGTGAACTGGCAAGGGATGGTGCAGTGGTTTGATTTTGGCTGGGGAGACCTAGGTTCGCATTTCTGATTGGCCATGAGGTTCACTAGGTGTGATGGCCCTGAGCCAGTCACTGCTTGAACCTCTCCTCCCTGATAAAGGGTTCACGTGCCAGGTCAGACCTGTCGTTCAACCACCCCCATCCCCTGCAAGAGGGCAACATGGGCAAATACCTCTCCAGCACATGATGCCACCACTCCTGCTGAGAAAAGAAATCATGGGGCCTCACTCTGCAGCATTCCCACTTTACTACACCATTGTGAGTGTGGTGCCCCTGCTCTAGACTGGGCCCAAAAGGGTTAAAATGCTTGTATTGATGTCGTAAGACGCTACAGATGAACCCTCTTGGACATCTATTCTTTCACTACAGGGAGGACTCTGTAAAATCTGTGGTTTTGCTATGGCACCATGTTCTGATTAGCAGCCAGAAGATGCAAACGCCAGGGAGTGCTTTCCGCTCCTGCTTTCAGGAGGCGAGGGCCCTGCCTGCAGGCGAGACTGCTCAGTCTAATGCCTCTGACCTCGAAGTGCGTGGCACTCAGCAATTGATTGCAACTCAAGCACCCATAGAGGCAGCAGCATGTCCTCCTCAAAGGACAGAGATATCTTCAAAAGCTCCGTCAAGAGCAAGGATCGATTCGAAGCAAGAGAGCTTTGCTTTCCCCTGGAAGGGCAACAACCTGCTTTAGAGCCTGTGGCTGAACTTGAAAGAGAACAAGCTGCACCATCTCAGGGGACCTGACGTGACTGGGAGAGGGGAATAGTGTGTGTGTGTGTGTGTGTGTGTGTGTGTGTGTGTGTGTGTGTTGGGGGCGGCAAAGTAAGAGGGTTTGCTAAGGGCAGCAGAACAGGCAGAGAGTGCTTCGTCTGTTGGAGAAAGCATACCCATTGTTTTCAAGTAGCTCTTGCATCTGACTAGTTGAAACTTCCTGGCTGTGCAACCCCCGCTATGCTAGTTTTGCACAATCTCTTCCAGGAAATGCAAGTCACTTACACAGTCCGTACCAATTCCTGTTCTCCTTTGCATTCCGGCTTCCTATTCTGTGGCCTGCTCTCATTTGCATCCCACCTCTAGCACTATGGTACCTATCTCAAAACAGATTATGATCTTACCATAATGTTCCTTAGCATTATGACTAGGTGAATGTTGCCATCGTGACCATGATCAAATTTATGTACAACTTAAATGCTAAAATAGGCATCTCAGCGGTCTACAAAATGTGAAAACCAACCACGCATAATTCAAATAGATCATAATTAAAAATGCACCATGGTTAAAATACACAATGAAACCATCACATTAAAACATTAAAACATCCATAATTGAAATGTGCAATAAAGCAACATTAAAGCAATCAATTATTCCTGTCCCCTAGACACTGTGGGCATTGCAAACTAATGATTTCAGACAGTGCATTTATTTTTTAGAACTAAAGGTGCCAGTACTCACCATGAAGTTGTTACAGTTAGTGCCAGCCTTTTGACATTTGATGGGGGGAGGGAGGTGCCGGCACTACATACCCTTGAGTACCTCCAGGGGGGAAAGCACTGATTTCAGATCACTCAGATTGCCATGGTTTCCTTTCAAGAATTGTGGGAATTGTAGTTTGATGAGGTGCTACGAATTATGCTAGAAAACACTTCTGCAAGTCCCCCAAAAGGGAATGGCTATGGAACCAGTTTTACTGTGTAGTGTAATTATGCTATTTTTCTTCACTAGTTAGTCATCATGAGTTTTGCATGGGGCACATTTCTTTGCAATGTGTAGGGGGAGATGGCAACAACCTAGTTTTCAGGTAAGTCTGCATTATTAGATTTCATGGTGGAGCACAAATGACATCAGACAGTGCTTTTTTTCCTAAAAAATTTTTTGGGGTACTCTCATTTTCCTACTCATATTGAAATACTGCCCCTCAAGGAGGCCAAACTTAGATTCACAAAATGTTTAGGGGTATGCATACCCCTGTATCTTCCCCAGAAAAAAGCACTGATCTCAGATAACGATGCTCTGTTATTGAGTGGTAATAGCAAGAGTGGATGACCCATTCCCATCAGCCATAATGTTTTTATTTAAAGAAAGACAAACTTGAACCTCCTCATATTTAATTATAAGATCCCCCCCCCCAAATAAAATTCTAAGAACTTGCCTCCTCTTGAAGCTTAACCAGGCTGATCCTTGAAAGTTGCCTGCCTGCTTTCATGGGAGTTGAATGGTCTCAGACTACAGGTGGACTGAACTGATTGATCGATCCTACGTACAAAACCATTTCTTCTGTGCAGAAATCCAGTATGTCAGGAAGAAGAAATCTCTCCTGCCCCACTCCCGGTTTTCTAGATGTGGATTTTTTTGTTTTGTTTTGGGGGAGCATTTAATTATGTAAGTTCCCACCTGTAGCCTGAAGTGATGCAGCCCAGATACAAGTTTACAACCTGAGTGAGAACTAGGCCTGGGGGCGAAATAAAACACTACACTATTCCGTTACACAGCATTAGTCCCTTGTGAATCCTGTATCAGAGCTGCAGGCCTGCGGTGCAGAGATTAGTAGGGAAACAGATGCTATAGCACGTTCCAAAGGGCTCTAAGGACAAGATGTCAGCTTCCAAGCAGGTGATGGTAATAAAAATAAGGAAAACGTAAGTTCCTGATTTGGTGATATAGATATAGATGTGAGCTTGTGGGGTCAGTCTGTATGATGCCTGAGTCTCTTCTAATTCCGAGGGTCCTGGATCCAGCAAAGGTTAAAATCCAGTGGAGGATTCCAATGTTGAACTAGCCAGGCAAGCTCTTTGGCGAGTTAATGGCCCTAAGTACAGAAGTTGCTCTGGTTGTGAGAAAGACAATATCCAGTGTGTGTGAGAGAGAGCTGAACTAGAAGCAGGCAGGAGCCAGAGAGTGAGAGCCATGCTAGATTTCTGTTTGACTCCAACGCTGTGAATATGGGAGAAACAAGCCCTTCTGGGGTGCTAATGCACCGAATCCTTCATGTAGGGCCAGCTCAAGACATTTTGCTGCCTGAGGCGAAGGACAAGATAGCACCCTCCCTCAAAGCACATATAGATGCCAATTGAACTGGTAGTTGAATTTTACTCCATTGCTAGTGAAAGGGGTGAAAGGAGTGTGTCTTCCACTGTACTTGAGGGCAGCAAGCTAGCATAGGAATGTATGCACCAGGTGTGGACCCATGCCTGCCCTCTGACTGGAATGGGATGAAAATTTATGTGAGAAGGTCAATCATTTTTTAAAAATCATTTATTTGTTTGTTTATTCAACTTTTACAGTAGATGCCTCAACCTGATTTGCGGTCGTAACCTAAAACCAGTGAAAATAGTTTTTGAACAGTACAAAACCAACTCAAGACAGGATTTTTTTTTAAAAAAAAATAAAGATAGGTCTGAGGCCATGTTGCTGTTTTTTTTTACAGGTTCTGCCCTGTTGCTTTTGAACGCAGCCTGATAAGCAGATATTGCCTTCAACAGTCAGCTGACAAGCTGAAATTAAGCAAATAAAGCTTTCCCTGTCACTTTTATCTCCATGCAGAGATGTGAAGGCCCACAGAGAAACTGTAAAGATTTGGGGCAAGTGGGAGAAAAATATATTTGTCTTTTAAATGTTCTGTGAAGTGCTTGGAACATTGTCGGTGCTAGGTATATGATGAATAGTGACAGTAGAACATGGGTAGGAAAACTAAGGCCCGGGGCCCGGATCTGGCCCAATCGCCTTCTATTTCCGGCCCGCGGATGGTCTGGGAATCAGCGTGTTTTTACATGTGTCGAATGTGTGCTTTTATTCATCTCTGGGTTATTTGTGGGGCATAGGAATTCGTTCATTATTTTTTCCCAAAATATATTCTGGGCCCCCCACAAGGTCTGAGGGGCAGTGGACCGGCCCCCTGCTGAAAAAGTTTGTTGACCCTGCAGTAGAAGAAGTTCTTCTGCTTTAGGCCCTTTCTGCACTATACATTTAAAACATTTGAAACACTACTATAAGCAGCCATGGTTCCCCCCCACCTCAAAGAAGAATTCTGGGAACTGTAGTTTGTTATAGTTCTCAGAACTCTGGGAATTGTAGCTCTGTGAGGGGAATAGGGGTCTTCTAACAACCCTCAGCACTCTAAGCACACAACACTTCATTTTTTGTTAGCGGTTTACTATTATACACTTGGTAGAAAGGTGGGATACAAATCTTTCAATTCAATAATATTGTGGGCCCTGCTAATCACCAGCATTCCCATTTTATGGCAGGTGAGAAGTTAATGATTGCAATCTGGAAATGGAACTGGCACTTCCCAAGTCCATGGCTAATGTTATATTTTTCAGCATGCGTGGATGTTTGTTTACATTATATTGTTTTCATGAAACAGTTACGTTTTCTTCTGAATCGGTTCTGTTCGGCTATAATAATCCCAGAGCAGCCATCTCCCACATTTTTCCTAGCCACAGGGATGGATGTAAATAAACATTTTTGTATTATTAAAGGAGCAGAACAAAAATGGCAGCAACGTCCCTCCTGGGCTATGTCACTTCAGAAAGAATTCCCCAGTTTGCCCATGACAATACTTTGGGGGGGGGCTGATGTTCTGGGACTCTGCGTACATTAACTAATGAGGAGGGGGGCAAATAACACCAACTCATATGTCTCCTACAATTGTCTAGTTAAATAAGTGGCAAAATGTCTGTGACGGTATAAGCACATGATAGGATAAAAAGAAAATGCACATTGATGGCACTGTTGCTGGCTAAATCGCAAAAGCAAAAGGAAATATAATGAGCAATGATGAACCTTATTCATGCATTTTATTTATGCATAAATAATGGCAGAGTATTAACAATGAGAAAAGATTTTTTCTCCATTATGCAAAAATAAATAAATAAATAAATACATAATGCTGTTATTCAGAACTTGGTTAACTACTTCCCTTGATTATGAGGCTGGATCACATGTACATGCATGTCACTTGATGAGGGCAATTTCAAACAATGAGTTGGGGTGTGTGTAAATGGGCCTTTGCTGATAGAGCACCACAGATTGATATGATGTGAGATTTCAATGCTTTTCAGTGGAATCATTTCAGACATGTACAACGCCGTGCCAATACATATCTTCTCAGATGAAACTTTCGCTGAGTTTAGGATTGCCATGAAAATCCAGACACAGCTGTTGACAACAATCCGCCCGGACGCCCTTTTGACAGTCCGATTCCTGGACGTATGCGGGAAAACCCAGATGTATGGCAGCCCTAGCTGAGTTCAGTAGAGCCTACTCCAGGTAAGTGGGTATTCACTTACTTCGGAGTAAGTGTCATTGGACTCAGTGGGACTTCTGAGTAGACATATACAGTGGTGCCTCGCAAGACGAAATTAATTCGTTCCGCGAGTTTTTTTGTCTTGCGAAGCACGGTGTCGGAAAAGTTTTGGAAAAGCTTCAAAAATCACCAAAGTCTTTAAAAACCTCAAAAAAGGCTACCACACCGCGTTCTATGAGTTGCTCCTCAAAGTCAAGTCGCAACTGTATTAATGGTGTTAAGAAAAAGGAAACAAACTTGCAAGACATTTCTGTCTTGTGAAGCAAGCCCATAGGGAAAATCGTCTTGTGAAGCAACTCAAAAAACCAAAAATCCTTTCGTCTTGCGAGTTTTTTGTCTTGCGAGGCATTCGTCTTGTGAGGTACCACTGTATAGAACTGCACGGCTGGTTGGATGTCATCAGGTATCCAAATATATAAAAACAATCAAGTGACAACCAGGCAGTCAGATCTATATGACTGTGAGAGACGCATGTGAGCTACTTCAGCTGAAAACTGCAAAGGTGAGGTGATACGAAAGTGCTCTATGTGATGAGTTATTTACAAATGCAAGCACTGATTTGATTCTTGCATTGGCCAATAAATGAAAACGCATGGAATCACAGAGGTAGGAGACTTAAAGGCCAACTAGTCCAATCTTCTGTTCATTGCAATTCAAGATGCAACTTGACAGCATCTGCATCCCTAACAGATGGTCATCCAGCCTGTGCTCAAGCAAATAAGAGCTTGCCCCCTTTTCACCCCCTCCCCAAAACAAGCTGTTCCCCTGTTGAACACCTCTTACTGGTAGGAAATTTCTCCCAATGCCGAGTGGGTGCAAACCAGCTTTAAACTGACTTGTGTTTTGCAAATAACACCCATGATTGCAACCCTTAACACCTAGCTGTAAAGGGGCTTCCAGTTCTTCTGATTCAGTGCTTTAATGCTAAGCCAAACGCCCATAAATTAGCTGTAGGAAGAGATCCATGTTTCACAAGGGCTTTAAGCATCATTGGTGTGACTTTGCATCTATGGCCTGTGCACACAGGTCAAAATGTCCCATATTCATTAGGAAGGCAGGCACAGTGAGAATTTGTAAGGGTTGTGCATGGTTAACATGAAAGTTGTGGCTTTGGGCTGCAGCAATGCTCTATTTAAGCATGCTTGTTCCAACTCTAACGAGAGGGTTAGTGATTCAAGCCCACCCAGGGATGGCTGTGGACAGGATTCCTGCATTTCAGGGGGTTGGACTAGATGACCCTCAGGGTCCCTTGCGATTCTACAGTTCTATATTTCTATCTCTCGTTATTTTAGATGTTGCTTAAGCAATTTCTAATAACAGCTGTTGTATTAAATACAAGACACCAAACTAATCCATGCAATGGATATATCTCCTGCTCCACCTCCACAGCAGAAAAATCCCTAATACATCATTCTGAAAACCACCCACAACGATGCTTGTTTAGTTCCATGCTCAAGTTTTGGACACTCAACCAAAATATAGTTCCATATTAGAGGTCCTTTCCTTGTAACATTCTAGCTGCGTTGCTTTTGTTATGCTGGCTTCAAACTTATATTTAGACCAGGCAGAGCCCCAGGAAAAGGTTGGGATGTATTCTTTCCCCTATATTCCTACCTTTTTTTAAAAAAATGAAAATGAAATGGCAACTGCATTCTCTCTTTCTCTATTCAACATAAAGAGCCCAGCACTCCACAACTGCGAGGGAAGCTGATAGTCACACCTCATGGCTTGCCATGATAATGGCATTTATAATAGCACTGAGGCAGCGCTTCAGTCAAGTGGTACTTCCATTCTGCTGTCTGTATTGCAGCAATACTCCTCCTCCACTTTAGGCAACAAAAGTTTGAGAAGCTCTTATTCAATCAAGGCAGATCAAGCTGTACCTCATGTGGATTTGGGTGTGCATTTCCCACACCCAAGACTATAGGGTTCACTTCAGTAGTTGTAAGTGCCCACTGCCATGTGTATACGTGTCAGTGTTGTGCAGTTAGGTAATGGTCTTATGGGGATGTAATGGTCTTATGGGGGTAGGGGTGAGGGGTGGGCTCCTTAGATGGGAATGCGTATTACGTTGCTCACTTCAAAATATTGTATGTTGGCTTTGCTATACCTGGGGCCTTCCTGCTTTTTTGCCCTGGACTTCTGCCTTGACAGAACTTTCTGCCTTATGTCTTTATACAAGCCTGTTTTACTTCCAGCATTATAACTCCCTGAAAATGAGGCCCAGAAGCTTCTCAGTGCTGCTTTCCTTGAAGTATGTGATAGGAAGAAAGGGTTTAAGGTGCATGCTGGCATACACAACAGGGAACACCAGAACACACAGGTTTTCAGAATGGAGTTCATCTAAAGTAGGCGTAGGCAGGCCAGCCCAAGCATTAGGCATGCTGAATCAAGTGACTGGTATGTCAGTCTTGTCTACAGTGAGTGACTACTGTTCCTCATGGTTCAGACAGGGGACACCTCAGGCTCTCCCAGGAAATGCCAGGCCTTGAACCTTCTGCGTATAAGGCAGATGTTTCACATTTCACAGGCAGGCTGCTTACATTCCTATCCACAGAACAGTCCTGCTTAAGTAGGAAAGGATCACACACAAGTATCCCTCGTGACAGCACAGCAGCAGCTCATCACAGTCATCAGCTTAGTCTGATGGTCCATGGCATATTACCTTTTCCCATGTCCTGTTTCTGCCTGTTATTTGCCCATAGAGAGTCTGTACATTCAAATATTTCCATTTCATTGGACGCTGTGCTTCTTTAGCATATAATAATAATAATAATAATAATAATAATAATAATAATAATAATAATTTATTATTTATACCCTGCCCATCTGGTTGGGTTTCCCCAGCCACTCTGGGTGGCTCCCAATAGAATACAGTGGAACCTCGGGTTACATACGCTTCAGGTTATAGACTCTGCTAACCCAGAAATAGTACGGCGCGGCAGCAGCAGGAGGCCCCATTAGCTAAAGTGGTGCTTCAGGTTAAGAACAGTTTCAGGTTAAGAACGGACCTCTGGAACGAATTAAGTACTTAACCCGAGGTACCACTGTATTAAAAACACAATACAGCATTAAACATTAAAAACTTCCCTAAACAGGGCTGCCATATAGCAAAATCCCACTTCCAGCAGGGCCTTCTCTGTCTTTCCTGTCCATTCATTTATTTTGGGGGAGTTTTGCAATATGAATTATAGAATTTCCAAGGCCTTTCTTCTGTCTTGAAGGGGAAAGTATAACACACACACACCCATCTTCTGCGTTGTCTTTTTGCAGCCAAGTCAGATTTTCCTTTTCGTTGTTGCGGTCTAATTACACGTGAAGGCCGAAATGCTCCTTCAGGCCTGAAGCCAGTTGTTCATGGTCCTGATCCTGGCTTGTCTCACACCCTCTTAGCGCAAAATTTCAAAGCCAGAAACAGCTGCAACAGCTGCCAGGCTGGTTTCATTTTAATTCCTCCTCCCCCACCCTTCCAGCCCTTCCAGAGCCACCCCCTCAATTTCGATCTTGCGGGCTCCCCAAGAGAGGTCTCTCTTGCACACCCAGCACTGCTATGTTCCCATCACCATGCCAACGAATCAGATCCCATTACACTGGGAAGGAAATGCTCCTCCTCTGCCCGGTGAACGGAGTAAAATGGGCAGAAAACGCACTCAAGGTTTGCCACTTGTTTGCGGCTGACAAATTAGTCTTGCATTAAGTTTTTAATGTGACAAGCTTGTTCACTCTTCTCTGAAGATTGCTGAAGCAGGCAGCAGTGCTGGGAGAGAGGCAGAGGCAAAGGGAACAGACAGAAGGTGCTTGGGAGGGGTGGGATAAAGGCAGCCTGTATCTCACCAGAGCAGATGGTGTGTGCGAATGTTTGGATGCATCCCCACTGCACAGGCACACGGACACCCCTCTGTCGATGATGGCAAGGCAGCTGGGTTACTATTGCAAGTCGGAGAGTTTGAGATGGTTTGGGAGCCTGGGAGGAAGGGTAATGTGAGTGGTCCAAAAAGAAAGAAGAGGTGAGATGCTGGACATCCCCAAAGCTTTCTAGTGGCCACATCAATAGAGACTCTGAAAGACCATTGTGAAAATTGCTACTTTCCCCTTCAAAGGAAGGGGCAAAATGGCTATTTCCACAGAGGGGCATGAGCACATGTGAGACCAGTCTGTGAGTTTGCTTTGCTTTAGCTAGTGTGGTGTCATGGTTAACTGTCAGAGTGGTGGACAAGGACCTGAGAGAACAGGGTTCAAATCTCTGCTCAGCCGTGAAGGCAATCATCGCTCTCCCTCCCTCTCTCCTACCTCACTGGGTTATTTTGAGGGGGGAATAGAGGGAGAACCATGTGTGCTACCTTGATCTATTTGGAGCAGGAATGTCCAAAATCTGTTTCAGGGGCGCAATTCGGCCTGCTGGTCGGTTTAATCCAGCCCCTGTGGTAGTTTATTTCCTGGGCTAAAATCCTAAAGAAACAACTCTGGGCTAAAATTATAAAAAAAAGCTCAACAACTTCAATCCTAAAAAAAGGTCAACAACTTTGGTCGGCCCCCATAGCCCTTCACTTCATCAAATCTGGCCCACTGACACCACTGCAGTTTGGAGGAAAGGTGAGCTTCAAGTGGAATGAATGAATGAATGAATGAATGAATAGCACTTTGGCAGCTCTGTGTGAATGGATGGGAGAGGAACAATGTAATGGTTGTTTTACACACGTTAGCACATACTCTGTTTCCTAGAGTTATTAGTAAAACTGTAATTCTTTATCATTCAGCTCTTCACAACTGGTGACTCCAGAGTCTAAAGAAACCCATCACCAATGTAAAAGGGTGAAAGATTTATACGATCTGAAGAGAAACCAATGTGTGATGGGTCACCCTGCAATGCCTTTTCTCCTTCTAGAGAGCCAGTGTGGTGTAGTGGTTAAGAGCGGTAGTCTCGTAATCTGGGGAACCGGGTTTGCGTTTCCGCTCCTCCACATGCAGCTGCTGGGTGACCTTGGGCCAGTCACACTTCTTTGAAGTCTCTCAGCCCCACTCACCTCACAGAGTGTTTGTTGTGGGGGAGGAAGGGAAAGGAGAATGTTAGCCGCTTTGAGACTCCTTAAAGGGAGTGAAAGGCGGGATATCAAATCCAAACTCCTCTTCTTCTTCTTCCCTTGGTATACGGTGTATATCCCTTTAGGTAGGGGAAGGTGGCTATCCTATCTCCTCTCCGTCTCCTCTTTACCAGGCTAAACATACCCAACTCCCTCAACCGTTCTTCATAAGGCTTGGTTCCCCGACCCTTTATCCTCTTGGTCACCCACCTCTGTACATGTTCCAGCATGTCAACATCCTTGTTAAATTGGGGCACAGTTTTCCAGGTGTGGTTGGAACAAGGCAGAATAGAGAGGTACTGTTACTTCCCTTAGTTGGGACACTATGCTTCTGTTTATGTGAAAAGTAAACTACATTTCCCAGGGACCTTTGAGGGAAGCCATGTTAAATGTGCTTTAAATGCATGGTTTGTACATAGCCCCTGTGTCAAGCTTGCAATAAAACACCAGTCTGGAGTTTGAGACAGCAACAGACAAGGGAGGAATAAAGCAGTGACCCCCCCCCCCCAGCAAAGAGAACTGACACTTTTTACTCCACTGCCCAGCTTTTAGCTTAAGTTCCCTGGGCCCCTTTTTTATTGCCTCACCTAATTTCTCCATTCAAGTAGAGGCACCTCTAGCAGAGGCACCTCTAGCAAAGTCCCCCACTACCTGCCCTTTGGTTTGAGAAGTAGGGGCATCTCCACACAGCGCAGCTGCACAAGTGAATTGGTTCCCAACGCATTTTAGGATATTCTCTATGCCTAGGGAAGTTTCTGCCAATGCTTGGGGGTGTGGGGGTGTGCTTGGGGTGTGTGTGCTTGGGGGGGGGATTACTTCTCCTCTTTCATCTCATCCAAGCACAGTCCCATGGATCACAGTCCACATAGGATGGGGAGCTTCCTCCCACACTGGGTCCCTTGCCGGATTGAGACAGTTGCAAGGGCTACCGGTCTTGCTGTATGTTGTCCTGTGTGACATTAACCAGTGCCAGTCACAGGGAGTTACTGCATTACAAAGAAACCTACAGATGCAATGTTGAATGGGGAAGCTGAACAAAAGGCTTTCCTTTGTTAGAGGCTGCGAGAGTCTCAGGTTCTTTGTCTTTCAGACAAGACCACCTAAGACATCTGGTGCTCCAGGCAAACAAATCCAAATGGCAACCCCTCCCTTGGCAGTAAAAAAAAATGTTAACAATAAATTATAGACACTCCGATGCAATGCCCTTCAATTGCTGCCGAAAGGCAACCACCTTCCTCTGCCTAACGGTAGGGCCAGCTCTGCTCTCAGGCGGTTTCCTCTCCATCTACTCACCTAATCTGGATAGATTTTTGTCTGCCATACACCACCATCCATTTATGACTCGGTGCCAGTCATTCCAGGGAATCTCTTAATTTTGAGGTCTGTTTAGCACCCATGGGTGGAAGTGGCAGTCGGCTGGCACTGCTCAAAGCTGGGCAGAGCTAATGTAGGCAGGTGTTGAGCAACTTTGAATCACAGAGTGCGGCAGCTTCCCTGCTATTTTCCAGCGTGGCACAGATTGTGTGAGAGGCTGGATTTCATCCTTTTATCTTCTTGTGCTTTGTAACCAGGAGTATGCCCTGCATTGACTGGCACCACCAGAAACTTAGATGTCTTTTCCTGTTCATACAGAAACATCCAGAAGGGTCTGAGCCCCATTGGATCTTGTCCTGGATTTGGTACAGACATCCCTCCCACTTATGCGCAATCATGTGTGATTGCGTATATGCACAGCACTGATAAATAAATATGGTAAATAAAATTCGTTTCAAACCCAGAAAGGGCAGGAGAGTGCCGGAGAGACCTCGTGGCTCGTGAGGAGACCCTCCCCAAAGCCTGAAGAGGATGTCCATGAGGGTGCAGGAAGCCACAGCTGGGCTTTGTTTATGCTGCTCAGCCTCCCTGCCTCACAGCTTCAATTCCAGTTGTGGATATTTTGGGATATGGTACTTTTGGTCTGGATTGGAAAGAGAGTGGCAGAGAGGGCGTTTAAAGGGTGTTTAATAATAATATTAATAATAGTAATAATATTTTTTTATTTATACCCTGCCCTACCCGGCCAGAGCCAGGCTCAGGGCGGCTAACACCAATAAAATTACAATAAAAGCATAATTGGGGGGGGGGGGGGGACATACACACACAAAAACACCAATTTATTAAAATACGGGTTAAAATACAATTTAAAATGCAGCCTCATTTTAATGGTAGCCCATAGATCAAAACCATAAGGAGAGGGAAACATAAGGGTCAAACTGAGTCCAAACCAAAGGCCAGGTGGAACAGCTCTGTCTTGCAGGCCCTGCAGAAAGATGTCAAATCCCGCAGGGCCCTAGTCTCTTGTGACAGAGCGTTCCACCAAGTTAGGGCCAGTACTGAAAAGGCCTTGGCCCTAGTTGAGACCAATCTAACCACCTTGCGCCTTGGGACCTCCAAAATGTTGTCATTTGTGGACCTTAAAGTCCTCTTAATCTCAGGTTTGTTGGTCTGAGCCCCATGTTGGGTGAAAGATTCCTGCATTGCCAAGTGTTGGTCTAGATGGCCCTCATGGTCCCTTCCAGCTCTGCAATTCTATGATTCTGTGAAGATGACTTTGCTTGCCTGGGCAGAGGATAGAGGGGTGTGGGTGTGAAGAAACTGGACTACCATACAGAGGTAAAATGTACATCTGTTGCTCCACCCAACATAGCCCATGGAAGCTCACCCAGGGAATAAAAGTGGGCCTCAGGCTGAAAATGCCCCCCACTTCAGCTCTAGTTGTTTCAGACGCGAGCAGCAGAGGAAGCTTCCTCCTTCTGTGTGGGTTGAGGCCAGAGCTTTAGCTTCCAGAGCTTTAGCTTCTACCCATTGAGAATGGATAGAAAGCAGTCCTATAGGCAAGGGATGTATTTATGGAATTGTATTTTAGAGATTGTTCTCTCTCTCTCCATGTGTGTGTATTGGGTATCTTATCCTTCAAACAAATTCCCAGGGCAGCTCAACTGAGCCAAGTCCTTATCAGTTTAAACTTGCTGAACTGATAAAAGTGCAGGAAGAAGATGCATGCCACGCATCTCTCTCCCTCTTAAGATGCCAGCAGGCTAACTGGGGAGAATGCGATTTTTCAGATAGCCTGGGACCCATCTACACTGAAGCCCCTTTTGCTTGTGATGCATCGCTCTGCTAGCATTTTTTTATGAATGCTGTCGCTGCTCCGGGGGCACATGTTGTGGAATATGATGCTGTTGCATCTCTCCGGCTACGCCTGCTGAAATTCCCTCTTCCACACCAAGCCCTCTGACTGTCCTCTTTAGGATTTGGCTCTTTGGGATGTGGTGCTGTGGTCTAAACCACTGAACCTCTTGGGCTTGCTGATCAGAAGGTAGGTGGTTTGAATCTGCGCGATGGGGTCAGCTCCCGTTGCTCTGTCCCAGCTTCTGCCAACCTAGAAGTTCGAAAGCATACCAGTGCAAGTAAATAAATAGTTACTGCTGCAGCAGGAAGGTAAATGGTGTTTCCGTGCGCTCTGTCTTCTGTCACGGTGTTCTGTTGCGCCAGAAGCGGTTTAGTCATGCTGGCCACATGATCCGGAAAGCTGTCTGTGGACAAACGCCAGCTCCTACGGCCTGAAAGCAAGATGAGCGCTGCAACCCCATAGTTGCCTTTAACTGGACTTAACCGTCCAGAGGTCCTTTACCTTTACCTGTACCTCTTTACTTGTAATATGAAGAACCAGAATCTAAAGAAGTCCTTTAGGGTGTTCCTGAAAACATGTGCACATTTAGTAGAATTTCCAACTTCCTGCCACATTTGAATAGTAAGAGCGCACACACATCTCATGTGCCACATGTCCCCCTCCCCAAATCTGCTTGAGGGAGAGTTGAGAGATGCCACAGGTGGGAGATTGTTCTGCCTGATGCTTCCACTGGTGGAAAGATCACCTTAGCGTGATGCTGAATTCCACCCTTTTATCTGCCATATCAGATTTCCGAGTTTAAAGAGTCCCTTCAGCTCTGTCAGTGATTCTATCTAGGGCTGCCAGAAGTCCAAGATTGCCTCTTATTTTTGCATATTTTAGCTCCTTAGAATACAACAGATGTCTCTTATTTCACACCACAGCTCTTTGGGACACAATAGATGTCCGTCACTTGCCACATTACAGTTCAGACCATAATGGATGTCCCCTGTTTTAGAAACCATTTGTGCTCTGGGACATCCCTTATTTTTGAAATGTTTATTTGGTATCTCTGTTGGATCTTCCTATAGCTGCTAAAAAGGAGTTCTTTAGCTCTCTACCCTTCCCTCAATATTGGGCAATGTGAAATAGGCTGAAACACTGAGTCAGACTAGGGAGAGACTGTGGCTCAGAGGTAGGACATGTATTGTGAGTGCAGAAGGTCCCGGGTCCAATCCCAAACATCTCTTGGTAGTGCTGAGTAAGACCCGTTTCTGAGACCCTGGGAACCAGCTGCCAGTCATTGTAGCTGGGGGAACCGTTGACCATGCTGGCTGGAATTCAACAGCTGAAACCCAACAACCTCTTGATGGCCGCAGGCCCCCATCTTTGGTGTAGGAGACAATCCTTACCTAAATGAATTGATGGCCTGACCAGCTATAAGGAAACCAGGCAGTATGAACACCTGTGAGAAAGAACAGGCTTGAGGTGTTAACAGGACAGGAGGAGATGACTAACTAAGGACTTCAGGTCCATATATTGCATGGTCAATAGGGAGCACCCCAGAGTGGTATAATGGTCAGAGCCCAGACGTGGAGGCCTGGGGTTAAAATCCTTGATCGCCCATGAAACTCATAGGATAGCCTTGAGCTGGTCATTATTGCTCAACCCATCATACTTCATAGGACTAAATCATACAGAGACCTCATTTGGTAGAGCACGAGACCCCTTAATCTCAGCGTCATGGGTTCAAGCCTCACGTTGGGTGAAAGATTCCTGCACTGCAGGGGGTTGGACTAGATGACACTCGTGGCCTCTTCCAGCTCTACAGTTTTATGATTTGCTCATTTATTTAGGTGCATGCATACCCTGCCCACTAACTGAAGCTCTCAAGGTGTCTTAAAGTATATTTAAAACACAATAAAATAGACAATAATATAACAGTCACTGCAACAGGGCAAATGTGTATATAAGCCCCATCCCCCCCCCCATGTTCCAGCAAATGCCATTCTGCAGCTTAGTCTCCTGGCTTAGAACTTTCTGTTGATGCAGCTAGAAATTAGCCCCACACAGGCCAGAATTTCCTCACTGAGTGGCTGCTGCTGCTGCTGCCGCCTCTCACAGCCACAGCCTTGGTGACAGATGCAGGAGGTGCTGGGGAGGCAAAGATGGTACAAGCTTTCCTCCCAGTTCTCAGTTCTCCCAGTTCACTTTTGCGTTTTATAGCTGCACTCACAAGACTGGGCTTGGCCATAACCCCCCACCCCCCAATGGAGTCGACACTTGGTGGCAGATGCAGGCTTGGATAATGTGTGAAGTGGCCTGCAGCAGAAATCTAGGAAGATTTTGTCATGCATCTCTGGTTGATGGGTCCTGTTAATTTCTTCTTTTTCTGCTGCTGCTGCTTCTCGCAGAATGCATTTCCCATCAAAGAAGGCAATCTGTTCAGACTGCAGAGTAGACACTTCACCTAGGAGCTTGTATAACTATTAGTGCGATGGGTGTCTTTGAAAGAAAACTAAGTGATGAGATCCTGCATCGGCAAAAGGCAACATCAATTTTTAATAGCAAGCATCAGCATTTGTAAAAGTCACGTAAGGTGGGAAATCGATGGAGTTCTAAAACGGGCACAACCAAAGAGCAAGCGAAAAGGCCACCCCTCCTTTCTCCGGCAAAGGAAGAGAAAACAGGGTGCTGAGTCTGACACGGCTTGGAATAGAAGATGAAAGCTCCTGGGGGCAGAGGGGAGGGTGAGGCCTTTTATGGAAAACAAAAGGCAGCAAGGAGAGGTCAAGCTTGGCATAGAAATCTGGAGTAAGGGCTGGATGTATTCATCCCTTCTGGTTGTAGAACCAATTCAGCTGTACAGAAATAGCACTTTGTGCTCTTCTTTCTGATCAAGGTGGATGGATGCAGAAAGAAGGCAGGACCCTCAGAAGACAGCGCTGTGCAGAAGGATTTCAGCATATGTCACTTGCATGGCAAATTGTGGGTGTGTACACACAGGCATAAGGCGCCTTCTGCACTGCCTTCTGGAGAGCCAACTCCTTGGGGCCAAGGTCCCTTTGCCCCCTCAATAAAAGATTTGAGGGGGCTGCCCCCCCAAGTTGATGGGCATTGCCAAACAAACGATGTGTGTGCTGCATGTTGTGACAGATTATGCAGAGTGGGGCTTACCTGCCCCCCATACTTTGTTCAAGTTGGCACCCCTGCCATGAGGGTCTTATGCCATTGTTGGACAGCATTTGTGTAGCCCCCCCCCCCACAGTTCCATAAAGAGTCACCTGAGAGATACCTAAGCCATTTGGTATATGGGAGGAACTACCTTGAAAATTCCTGCCAACCTAGCAGTTCGAAAGCACGTCAAAGTGCAAGTAGATAAATAGGTACCGCTCTGGCGGGAAGGTAATCAGCATTTCCGTGCACTGCTCTGGTTCTCCAGAAGCGGCTTAGTCATGCTAGCCACATGACCTGGAAGCTACTGTATGCTGGCTCCCTCGGCCAATAAAGCAAGATGTGTGCCGCAACCCCAGAGTCGGTCACGACTGGACCTAATGGTCAGGGGTCCCTTTACCTTTACCTTACCTTGAAAATAATCAAGGTTTTCTAAAAAACAAACAAACATATTTCCACCAATGTTTTGCTCTTTAAAAGGAGGGGCAGAAGTATTTGTGCTCAAAGCTGAGACTGCTGAACAGACCCTGGAGCTGTTGTGGGGCCTTTTTGTACCTTTATTTTAGATCTTCATGTGATATATGTGAAAATTGTTCAGTTTGCTTGCATACTTTTAATATTTTATTTATTATATTTTTTCATGTTGTAAGCTGCCTTGAGCATGGTTTGAACTGTGGAAAGGCAACATACAAATAAAATTATTTATGTATGTATGTATGTATGTATGTATGTATAAATGAATGAATGAATGAAATAGAAATAGAAATAGCCACTATCATTTTCTCTCTCTTTTGAACACAGTTGAAAAGGGGCTGGCTTTCACCATTTATTATTAGTTTTTAAAGTAATTCCTCCAGTTTATCAACATCTTGAAGCTTTGATCAACTTCATGTTGTGATCACTATAATCCCCCCCCCAAACCATATTATTTGACTGATTAGGATGGCAATTTGATAGATTTGAGGTGCATCCATTTTGTGCATTGCTCTTTACAAAACGTAGCTGCACGTTGCCCTTTAAGAAGCCACAATGTTGAATCAGTTGGTGTAACAGGGAGCAGACATGTCAGAATCCCGAAGTGCCTTTTTTGCACTCCTCATTCAATAAATCAAACTGTGTCATGTTTCTTGCCTGCCTGGTACCGCAGTAGGGAGGCTCTGAGCATACTGTAAATGCACTGAAGTGTGTTATTAACCATGCATGGTGCCAGAACAAGCAGCCTCTGAGCACACGCAGAATGCCCTGCCAAAAGGAAAAATATATATTTAGGCATGAGGTTGCCTGCATGGTACGAGGGAAGAAAGCCTGGGGGCATATGCTGAGTGCAGCAATTTAACTGTGCGTGCAGCCTGCCCTTCCAAACATCCGATATATCAATAAACTTGTAGGATTTTTTTTAAAGGAGTGCAGCGGAGCTTGAAAGGGGAGGGAGCAAGGAAACTAATGTGTGCAGGCAGCAATGATTTAACAACCATTCACACTGCCTACATAGTGTGCAGGTGTGGACACTTGCAAAATGACGTCTACAAAAGTGCTTTTAGAAAACTCCAAACTGAAGCGCTTCCAAGTGTGTGCGTATCTACTTTAATTCTCTGCTCTGTACAGCTAGTAAATGTGCCTACAGAAAAATCAGATCTGAACAACCCCTTCGTGACATAAAACTATCATAGGGAAGGACCTCCTGTGTGCCTTCTTCCTCATCACATATGTGCTCCGGAAGCATGATTTTCAGCACAAATCAGAAGAGGATTGCACCAGCAGAGAAATGGTGGTCAGGGTAAATTTTTACAGGAGTGTCAGAATAAATGCCCAGGCCACCCAGAGCGATAATGGGTGTCTGTCTCCATCACATGTAATTTGGGCTAAACTGAAACCTTCTTCCTTTAAAAGCAGCACTTTTAAAGTCTTTAAAAGCAGCACTTTTAACAGTCTTTGCTATTGATTTCAGTAGGAATTGGTAATGTATACACTGCAAGGTGATGTTCGCAATGCATACATTGCAGGGCAGTATATACATTCTGAACAGCAGCAAGTTTGAATCAGTGGGAAAGATATACTTTCTATTGCGAATAGAACCATATGTAAAACCAGCCCTCCTCTTGATGATGATGGCAGGGGAGAAGTGGTAACAAATATTCAAATTCAGTATTCTGTATTGGACCAAATTTTTATTCCTGTAGGAGTGCAACAACTTTATATTCTTCCTGACACCCCCCCCAAAAAAAACACCTTTGAAAGTAAAGTTATGGGGCAAAATTGGTTGCAAATACTGATGCTTTGTGGCAGTAACTGAATTGTTTTCAAGGGAATCAAACTTATTTTCTGAAAGGAGAGCTGCTATTACAGGTAACTCGCAACTTATGCTTAGTTAACATATGAAGGAATTTCTGAGCACTGCCATGGAGGTGGAGGACATTGTGCAGATGGCCAATCAAGTGGGTGGTGATGGGTTTGTTGGTGTCATCCAGGAAGAACTGCAAAAGCTAATTGAGGGCCAACATGTATTGGTTGTTTAAGAGATGGGGAAATTGGTCATATTAAGTTCAGAATGCAAGGACGAGGATGGAAGCAGTAATGGAGGAAGGGGGTGTGGGGAGGGGTGCGGTCCGCCTCGGGTGTCATCACTGAGGGAGGTGACAAAATGAGTTTAAAATAAAAAAATAAAAAATTGGGCTGACAAAACTTTTTATGAGTGACGTGGTGGTTTAGGCGCCTGCAGGTTTTGCGCTGCCTGAAACGGCAGTGTGGGACTTGCGTCTGCCTACTGCCTCTCCCTCAGCCACCCTACAGCTGGGGAGGAGGCAGTGGAGAGGCTCCAAGCGTCAGGCTCCCCCCGCCCCCAGCTGTAGGACAGGCCCCCGCACCAGGCCCCCGAGCAGCTAGCTACACCACAGGGTGGGGGTGGGGGTGGGGAGCATGAGCTAGCAAGCTGCAGGAATCTTCTCAACTCTTTCAAGTTATAAAGATCTGATTGCAGTTTGATCCTTCCGTGGAATACAGCTTCAAGATCCTCTGTGGGGCTACAGGCACTCTGAGACCATACAAGGAAACGTTTGATGAGCTCAAGAGACAACAGCAGTAGCTGCCAATCACCATGTTCCTCACTAAGAAAGCACCACCAGCAGCAGATGTGCCCAAGCAACCCACCTCTGGGTCTGAACCACAGCCAAGCACTTCTTCTGGCTACTGGTCAATCCCCTTGGTCATATCTGCAGCAGCATCCAGCAAGGGAGAGAAGGCGCACTGGAAGCTGCATTCATCCCTCACCATTTAGTGTTGTGATTCCCCTCCTCCCCAGTTTTCTAGTTTTTTGTTTTTTTAAAGTGTTCTGGCTTTACACAATTTTGCTTATACGCACGATAGCCCAGAATGTAGCCCTCACATAAGTTGTGAGTTACCTGTACTCAGTTTTGTGGGTGATCCTGACCTTTCTCCTCAAGGTGGCGCTCCTGTTGTGCATTTCCCAGCCATCAGACCACAAATGTTGCTGAGACAACCTGATCTCTCTCCCAACCTGTGATAGTTGAACAATATGTTGAGTGCTGTGTGGGCTGGATTTTGTAGTAGTGTTACAGGTAGCTATTGGATAGTTCCCATGACATCTTAATTGAAAGATGTCATGCACCCACCATTTCACAGCCACCTTGTGGCCCCTCCTTCTCCAATTCATCTGCCCTTTTCAAATAAAAAGGGTTCATGTCAATTTCATACTCCTTCCTTTGATCATAAGGAAGTGATGTTGACCAAACGCTGAGAACAGCCTTCCTTTGATGTGCAACCTCTCACCTGGGGAACTTATATAACAGGGAGAGGGATTTGAATTGGGATTGCACAAGAAGGGAACTGCAATTGAGGTACAGTCAACCCATGTTTGCCAGGATAAGCCTTAAACCCTTAGGATGGGTAATGAATGGCAAGCTCATGAAACCTTCAGCACATAGAACATATAGGATCGTGCATTTGACCAGTGAACACTATTTCACATGAGTCCAAAATGCAGGGCTGACGTATGCTTATACTTGCACTCTGTCCAACTCCAGCAAAGTATTGGTCCACAAAAAGTACCCTTGTATTGCATCTTGGTTTCTCTGGAAGCAGCAAGGCAGCGACTGCCTTTACCAAGGGAGAAAGGAAGTTGGATTCAAAAATGCCCTTCTGCTTTGTTTGTGACCCTTTCAGGCCTTAGGGAAGCCCTGCAGCTACAACACTGTGTCTTCCTGTTCATGCTAGGATCCTGCTAGGCTTTTTCAAAGCTGATGTGGCACAGCTGGGAGCAGTCTTCTTTGTTGTGCCTTGAGGTGGTGGAGAATGTGCAGATCCCTTCCCAGCAGACGAAAGAGGGAAGGCAAGAGGTGAGAGGGGAGAATGTGGGGATAGAAAGTATCTTGAGGAGGCTGGTGTTTTTTGTTTTGCTTTGATTTTTGCCTCCTAATGCAGGCACTGCTGTGGGAAGGGACATCAGAACGGCCTGGCTGTATGATTGCCTGTCCTTTTGCACAATATACATAACACTTTATGCTCGGTTGGGTTCAGGGGAGCCAGACCCCTGCGTTGTGGGTAACACGTTGGTTGCTGTAAATGAGATCACATTTCTTCTTCTATCAATCTGAACACTCTGTGTCACTCTGCAACAAGAAATTCTCCCCCAAGCTAACATGTCCTCTCCACTGCTGTTGCAAATGTGATGCGGCTGCACATGTGTCATGGGACCGTCTTTGATAGAGCTTATGACATCTTTAGAGTAGAGAGACAAACTCCTCCCCTCCTACTTTTCTCCAAATGGTTCCTTGGGAGGACCAGCTATTACAGTCTCTGATGACCTTCCACCAACTGGCAAAGATATTAACCAGAACTTTGGCCTCTAAGATGACTTTTTAATATGTTGAAACTTGTTTTCATTGATGTTTACCTGGCTTACTTATGTATGTGTGGTTTTTTTAAAAAAAGTGTTATGTTTCCATATTTTATTTGTCGCATTGTTAGATGCCTTGAGCATCACTGGTTCAAAGCTGGGAAATATATAAATACCTTGTTCCTGACGTACCAGTCATTAAGTGTTGCTTTTCCTCCTCTCTTGATTCAGACATTGTTGACATTAGTCTGTCTTGAGAGACAGACCTTGAGAGACTCCCTCCAGGGGTGAAGTCAACCCGCTGGAGAATCCCAGTGCCTGCTGTGGCTGCAGAGAATTGTAACTTAAACTGCTGCCTCTTGCATTGTTTTTGCTGCATTAGCAGCACCAGAATGACCTCCCTGGGGCGCAAGCCTGGGCAGTGTGTATGGAGGCTAAAGAGGAATACAAACACAGAGAGAGTCTGAACCTTTGTTTTCACTATCAGGCGAGCCAGTTTGCTCCTCTTAAACACAAACCACAATCACTAGTCAAGAACAAACCTGTACTGCAGATCATCGTGCTTGTCTGAAAGGAAATAAACCATGACCCCTGGTTTGGACACAATGCTAAGCCAGAAATTGTAATTCGTTTCTCTTGTGTGGTAGCAGGAAGGAACCAAGTGGCCCAGACTGGCATGTTCACAGCAAACCATTCACTATAGTTTACTGTACCATGTAAATAAGGTAAATATATACATGTAATTCTAGCAAAACTTTTACATGGGTTTCGGATGAATCAGTAAGAATCCACAGAAAGCTGGGGCTCTGAGGAGTACAATAAACATATCTGTAGCTAAAGAAGTTATGGCCACCTTGAACTTGCAGTGGTTATGTTGTTTTATACACAAAAATGCTAGCAACTCTTAGAGGTGCTTGTATTTGAGACATTTAGAACAATCTTTTAGAGCAGACTGAACCTCACAGGGTTATTGATTTAGCCACATGTTTATATATCACCTCAAAGTGCTCGTATATTTATCCTGAATCAGCCCCCTGCTTTCTCAGCGCTGAGTTCTGACTACAAGCCTTCCACTCACATGAGTTCACCCTCGAAGCAAATCACAGGGATGAAACAAGGCTGTTATCAACACGAGTTTACCATACATCCCCGTTTCATCATGGCATGCTAAAACAGTTTAGGTTGCTTCAGTAGTTAATGCAGGCAATCCCCGCCAGAATCTCATGGACGGGTGTGGGTGGGCAGGCCTGTGTCCGCAACGCAGATCTGGCTTTAGTTTCTAATACTTCTGCTGTTGATCTTGCTGACTCCTTACTTGGAATTCCCTGGTGCTGGTCCCACAACCTGTTTACCTTATGCTGTCTGGTCTTGCACACATGGCCATTGGCAGCCTAGGCAGACAGACCAAAAGAGTGGCGTTGTGTCAGCTCCAGGATGCCCTGAATGGCCTCATTGTTTCCTAAAGAAAACTTGACAGAGGGCAACATTGATATGGGACTCGACATTGCAGTTGCTGCGGTCACTGCTTCCCCCCCTAGAAAAATAGGTGGCGTTACTCATCATGAAGTCGTTACAGTAAGTACCACACTTTTTAACAACAACAACAAATGAGGTGCCAGTACTGCATACCCTTAAGTACCCCCTGGAAAAAGCACTGGCTGTGGTTCAAAGGATGCATCCCTGACACTCTGCAACCTCTAGGCTGATGGCGAGGGACTGATTTGCCTTGCTGGGGCAGAGGCAGCAAGCCTGAAGCCATGCTTTGCCAGCAAATGTTCTGAGGGGGCGAGTTTTTATTTGCGTGGTATTTTTATTTTTAAAATATGCATCTTAAAATAGAACAGGAAGGGAACAAAATCTACCTGGGAGGGGGGCAGTGGGCAGGGCGGACAACACTGAAGCTTGAATTTTGCCCCAATTTGTTTTGCTGAAAGGCCACTAACTTTCAGATAGGGGAAACCTATATTTAAACAATGGGGCATGTTGGTGACAGGGCAAGCAAAAATCCAATAGGGTTAAGTCCAGCAATTAACCTGATCTTTCATTAATATTCCACCTGGGAAATGCTCATTTGGCTCCCGCCCCTGTATATACCAACTGAGCTACCTGAGCCAATATACAGTACGTCTCATACTTATCTCTCAGGAGACATAACATGCAAGAACCAGCTGATCAATTAATGCCCAGCTGGATGTTGGGCTTTTAGGAAGTGTTTCCCACTGTCAGCCATCTGATACCATAATCGTGGGAAATTGCAGTCAAACATAACTAGGCATGAGTGCTAGTTAGAGCATGAAGGGGTTAAGACCACATAGTTAGATTCCTAGACTCAGCTAGGTCATGCCCTCTCTCTCTGTTAAGGGAAGTAGTGAAGCTTTATCTTCCTGCGCCCCCCCCCCCGTGCCATGTAACCAACGAGGAAGGATGTGTCCAAGCTTTGCTCCAAGCTTAGAGCATGTATTTGAAGCTATCTTTCTGTATTTTCTACCCAAGAGTATTCTGCCCATGTTCTCCTTGTTGCTGCTTGGATAAATGCAAATCTGACCTTTGAATCTGTAAGTAAAACATTTTTAACTTACTTAGCAGTTTGTGGTCTGTTCATTGCAAGAAGGGTAGAAAAGAGGGGAGTGCTGTTTGCAAGCAGACTAAATGGGACAAAAGGGTCTAACAACCTATATTCCTAATGCTATACTGCTGCTTGACTTTTGTGAGTTTAAACTCTGATATTTGGGGCTCTATTCTGCTGGAGTGTGAGTTTAGCCCCATGTTTTGAATCCAGGCACCTATCTAATTCTTTTGTTATTTACCCCCCCCCCGGGTCACAGGGGTTCTATTTCCCTCCCACAATACAAAGATGTAAAGATGTCCTGTGATTCACAGGTGGGTTGTGCTAGGCTCTGCTGAGCTGCCTCTCTACTGAACCATTTGCCTGTCTTCAGGACAACAGTTCCAAAATATGCTCAGGTGTCCGTATCATAGTACAAATCACAAAGTAGGAAGTTTTCCTCAAAGAGGAGCTGAACCAATGTTGACACCCCCCTTTTATGGTTAACACAGGAAATATTTCCAAGCAGATGATCGAAACACTTAAAGAAATATATAACTGACTGGGTAGAAGCTGCTGAGGGTCAAAATGGGCAATATTGAATGAATGAAAAGACTTATCCAGGGAGAAAAAATGAGCAGACTGCACCAAATGAAAAGAAACACTGAAATATCAAATTACTACAACTAAAGTGCTAAAATAGCTAAAGATGAAATTACAATGCCAGAGCTAGACAACAAGCTAAAATAGCTCAAAAAAGTTACTTCTTCGATTTGAAAAATTGAACGATTATTCCCAGGCACCGAACAAAAGCAAGTGCCTCTGTCTGATAGCATCTGGCAAATCTCCACACTAGCATCACCTGAATTACTACACTGCATGAAGCAGCGTTTACAGCCAATGAAAATGCATTTCAGTTTAATTTCAAATTACAATAATGGGCAAGGGATGAGTTATCAAGGCAAGGAAGAGAGAAGGCAGTTGTCTTGATAAGCAGGAAGTATCTGGAGGGGATCTCAACAAAGGAAGCTACCTTACACCGAGTCAGACCATTGTTGCATCCAGCTCAGCACTCCCTGCACTGACTGGCAGGGGCTCTCCAGGGTTTCAAACTGGAGGCATTCCCAGTCCTACTGGGAGATGCTGATAGACAATGCTAAGCTAGCCAGACCATGATGGTCTGACTCCATATAAGGCAGCTTCCTGTGTTCCCGTGTCTGCCTGACTTCGTCACTGAATGGTTGCAGAATCTACGCACAGAGAGGATTTGAAATATGGGCAAGCCTGAAAGGCTGTACCTTTAACTTTGTTAGGTTCCTAGTGAAAAGTCATCTTTGGATACAGACAATGTGGTTGCATTGTTATCTGGAAGAATACCCCCTGCCCCATACATAGAGAAGATCACATACTGTTATTTCCCTGCACTATAGAAGCACATTAGGGTATCCTGTTTGGCCAGAGCAGTGGCTAGGTGATCTTGCGCCCCTGGCAAAACTGTCCAGATTGCACCCCCTAGCCACGGACAAATTAGCTCTTCTTTCCGCCTCTCCCACCCCCATTCAATTAACCCTCTATTTAAAACCTTTTCTTATGAGGAAATAGTCGATATTTTTATTTATAGATATATTTATGGACATATTTTAAAGCCGATTTTGCGCGCAACAAAAAACAGCCTTTTTGATACACCATACTTAGAATGGTATAAAGGTAAAGGGACCCCTGACCATTAGGTCCAGTCGTGACCGACTCTGGGGTTGCGGTGCTCATCTCGCTTTATTGGCTAAGGGAGCCGGTGTACAGCTTCTGGGTGATGTGGCCAGCATGACTAAGCCGCTTCTGGCAAACCAGAGCAGTGCACGGAAACGCCGTTTACCTTCCCGCCGGAGCGGTACCTATTTATTTACTTGCACTTTGACGTGCTTTCGAACGGCTAGGTTGGCAGGAGCAGGGACCGAGCAACGGGAGCTCACCCTGTCACAGGAATTCGAACCGCCGACGTTCTGATCAGAAAGTCCTAGGCTCTGTGGTTTAACCCACAGCGCCACCCGCGTCCCTCTAGAATGGTATAGCTGTGAGCAATTTCCATGACTAGTTTTAAGATAGGGTCACAACCAAGGTGGCTAAGCACATGCATTCAGCACCCACCTTGTTCACTGCCTCATTGCCTTTCCTTATCAACGTAAGCTACCTAGCGTTTGCAGAGGAAGTGATTCAGAACTGCTAACCTCAATCAGTCAAGTTTCCTACCCCTCTCCCGTGATAATATATATATATTTTTAAATTTACATTTTGAGTTATTTTTGTTTTCCTTTCAGAAGCCAAGCTGGTTGATTTTATTCTTGTGGAAAGCATGAAAATTCAGATTAATATTTCATTTCCTATTTGCTAAAGGAATCATATTTGAATTTTATTTTTATTACAAATAAACACAGGCTCCGACTAGGTTGCCAGTAGTATTAACACTCTTTATTCCTTCCCAGAACCAAAAGTGAATAAATAACAATAAAGAAGAAGGAAGTTTTTTTAGAAGGAACAAAGCTCAGTGGGGGGGTCGCGATAGGAAAGGCTGCACGTGTGTTTGAAATAATGGAGAAGAAAAATCGAATGAATATTATTAACACTATTCAAAAGTAACCTGCAATTTATGGTAAAACTCTTCCGTTATGCATTAAAAAAATTCTATACAGAAGTTTATCACATTTGTCTTTGAAGGGTACATAGTTAATCTCTGCTTTCATATGGGGAACTGAGGTTGCAGGTTGTATACTCAGTGAATCTAGGGCTAAGCAGAGATTTCATCATAGATCTTAGCTTTAGCTTTGATACCTATCCTTTGCACTATTACATCAATTTTGTGAGCAAATTTATAAGCTTTCCTTCCCAGTTTCAAAATTCCAGAAATTTTATTATATTTAAATAGAGCATTCCCCAAAACATTTTTCAAGGTAGAATTATAATCTATTGGAAGAAGATGTTTCTTTCTGTGGTCATGTTCATTAATTTTAGTGAGGTTATTCTGAGTAGGTCTGACATTGGATACAACCCACAGTGCAGGGCACATTTGCTGCAAACTATTTGCTGTTCCTCTTGGATATTGAAAGAACATAATAGCCATCAACGGAGAGACGTGTAGTCCATCAGATGTTTTGATATACAAGTTTTGGAGAGCAATTGAGGTCTTCTCTTCGTTCTTACTTTTGTGTAAGACTCCTTGCTTGGTCTTTCCACGTGAGCTGGTTGCTCACCCAAGCAGACCATTTGCACCATTTGTAGCATTTGAACTGACCCTTGGTGTGTTGCTCCATGAAGTCAGTCTCACAGCAGCATATTTGAACCTGGGTCTCTTTAAGTCCAGGGTGAACATTCTGTCCTGGTACCAGAGGGACTCTCTAGCAACTCTCCTAGTGCCAGCAACTTTGTGGGAAAATTATGATAAGAGTTGAGATGGATGTTTGTTGAGGTGAGATGGAGCTATTTATATCTATAAATAAATAATACATATTTTCAGATTAAGGGCAGTTCAGAAGAAGATGAGATTCCAAGGGGTGGCTTAGAGGAAAATAATCCAGTCTGGCTTCTGCAAGGACTCCTTATAAAAGCATGCCTATGTTTTGTTTTCCAGAAACCATGTTGCTTCTTAGGAGCATACAAAGCCAGAGGAGAGACAGCCTGTCCACCGAACTTTTAGCTTTTGCTGAATGGTAAACAGCACCTTCTGCTTCTAGAGTTCTTTGAGCCGGCTTGTTTGTTTCTGCTGCTAGTCTCTAGTGTCAAAAGCAATAGTGACACACTTAGCTCAAGAGCCAGCTGCCTTCTGTGGCATTCATTTGTATGCCATACTGCCTGTTCCCGATTCCCTCCTACCCCCAAACAAATGCTGGCTGTGCCGTCTTGCTGCTTGGCTTGGAATGGCCCCAGATTTTTGGGCGAGTTTATATCGCAATAAAGAGCTCCTTTCTCTCCCGCCAGTACCGCCGAGCCTGCTTCTGTTTGGCGGCTCCCATGAGGGATCTCAAAATTACAGCAACAGGCAGCCTGAGAAAACCCAGTTTGCAACGGGAGGTTGCCATGGACTGTAAGAATGGAAAAGTCCATACAGGCAAGAAGCCATGGACAAGAATTGGATTAACAGCTGGTAAGAGCAATGTACTATCCTGGCAAGCTTGGTAATATGGGCAGGGCAAGGACTCTGGCAGAGGAGAATTGGTGGGTGGGTGATAGGGATGAGTAAGTCCTTCAATTCCAGTTCTCTCTGTTTCTCTGCTTCTTAATCTTAAATTTCCACATTTCCACAGCAATCTGAGAAAATCCCCCCAAAACACATTTTTGTGTGCTGTTTTGACAAATATACATGGTTTTGTAGAGAATTTCCTGTAAGGCAATACCTATTTGTATGTTATTTTCACTAATATATGTATTTTAGTGCACACTTTACCCTACTATGTGCATTTTCTACAGATTGCTTGTATTGCAAAATTGGAAGAAGTGTGAATTTCAAAAGGTATCTGCTTTAGTTCAAATAATACTTCAAAAAGTGCAGATTTGGTAGGTTCGCTTTAAATGTGAACTGAATCAAATTTATCCCCCATCCCTAGTAGCGGATGTGGCTGATTCATCCTTCCATTGCTGACTGATCCTTCTCCTATACTCTACCCCACCCCAGTCAGGCTTACTACTCTCAGAGCTGGGTAGGGAGAAATATAGGGTTGGAGCACCTAGGGGGAGAGGATACATAACCAGAGAACTGGTGGACAGGGGAAGGGTTATATTAAATATCTCCCTCATTTATCATGCTGGGTATTGGTGAATGTGGGGGACACCACACAAAGAGCCTGGCATGTTTACAAAAAAAACAACAACCCACAAAAGTTTTGGAGGTGAAGATTGGGGCTTTTTAGTTTAGAGAAAAAGGTGAGTAAGGAGGAACATGTTATAGACCTAAAAAATATGCATCAAGTGGAGAAAGTCAACAGAGACACAATTTGATGCATAATTTGGTGGGTCATTCAATGTAGCTGAACTGTAGAAGATTCTGTATTGACAAGAGTCACGGCACATAGTTGTGGAATTCACTAGCCTAGAATAGGGGATGGCCATCAACTTTAATGACATTAGATAAATCCCTAGATGATAAAGCTAGTAATGGCTACTAGACATGATGGTTGCAGAGAGGATGAGAGGCCTCTGAATGCCAATCGCTGGAGAACAACAGGTGTCTAGTTGGCTGCTATGGGAAACAAAATGTTTGAATAATAGGCATTTGGTCTGATCCAGGAAGGCTCTTATTATGTTCTTAGCTGGCAGAACATTTTGGACAGACAAATTCAATGCTGTCAAAAAATATGTCACCCTATAAATCCCTCTCCTGTATCACTAGCGGTGGAGTGCAAGATGGTATCTCACGTGCTTGTGCTCTGTGAATGTGTCCTGGAACAGGCACTCTAAGTTGCAAGCCCCTGGATACTACTATGTCCCAAGACTGTCAGGTCTACTATCAATGCATATGTGCAAAGGAACTCTCTGATTTTTAAAGGAACTGATACAGCCTAATCATGGACCTCATGGATATCATCTTGGCGGTGAGTCCTGGAAGACCTGCTCTCGCTTGCAGGCCTTTTCCCACCTGGCCTTGGAAGGCAGGGCCCGGACTGACTCCAGCTACAAAAGCTGAGGCTGCTGGGGTTGGACTGGGGTATTGTTTTGCTGGGCTGGAGTTGTTGCTGTTAATTTTTTTGTATCTTTATTTTGTATCTTACGATTTATGTAGAAATTGTTTGATTTGGTTATGTGTTTTTTATGTTTGATTTATTGTTTATGACTACTTTTGTTATATTTGTAGTCATGTAACTTTTTTTTCTATGTTGTAAGCCACCTTGAGCATGGTCTTAACTTTGGAAATGTGCCGTACAAATAATATGAATTGATCAATCGAAATGGGGAAAGTCACGGGAGTCACTCAAAATATACCACTGCTTCTTCTGTTGAAGTGATACAACTCTCTACATTTGTAAATGTTCCTGATCAGCTTCTGCAAAATGCCAGTGAGAAAATAAACCTAGCCTATTACTTTTTTTTCTTCCGAAGGTTGAACTAACCAAGGTTAGCTGAGTCCCAGAATAAACAATTTTTACCCTCAGGCCAAAGGCATGTTTGATAAGTGATTTCTCCATCAGGATAAGAAGCATGTATTATAAGAATATTCCCAGGTGCTCAGTGGTACATGCTGAGCTTGCGCCTTAGCCTGAAGTTTTATGATTTTCTGGGTGTGTGTCGTGATTTTAGAAAGCTATTTTCACTGATTTTTTAGAACCTGAATTATATGTTAGTACTTGTTAGAACCATAAGCAATATTTTCTTCTTCTCCTAGACTTCTCAGGATGCATGTATCACAGTCCAGTCCTTGAATGCCCCCAGATGCCTCTCAAATACTGACCTTGAGTTGGAGGAGCTTGTCTTAGATGCCTCGCATTTAACCTTCCCAAGGCACAGTTTGAGGGGAAATAATCAATACAACATCAGGGCCTGCTTCAGCCACCACTACCCATCACCAACCTTACATTGTATTATCATCTAGTAAGCATTTTCATGCACATTTCTCCTACTATACATATTTTTGTATGGAAGCTTATATAGTATTTGCATTTTTGAAAACGACTATCCCCTAATAGAATGCATTTCCTTACATTAATCTCATGAATACCTGCAATTTTGTGTAGACTTTTCACTAACACATACATTTTTGTGTGCATTGTTTGGTTAGAGACTCAGGAACATTTGAGACAAGACTCCAGGGTTCAAACTCAACCAAACTCAAATCGGTTGGCAGTGATAATGGATTTGTAATTTGAGGTTTTAAGCCCAGGTCACAGCATCTTGGTCATATTGAGGGGTGCTACCTATGCCTGGTCATACGTGAGCCTGCCTGATCGCAGTCAAATCTGACTATTAAGCAGCACATTCCTCTGGGAGCGAGAGTATTTCTAAACACAGTGTTAAATAATAATTACTGTAATTCTTTATAACCCTTTGGACTTCACATTAAACACACACTAAGCAAGATGGGACCCATAAAAATGAATGTTGCCATTACGGTATCCAGAATTATAAATGGGCTCTTACTTTTAACTGCCAGAAGTGGGTGTAGAATACAGCAGAAGACATAAGACCCGTATTCAAATACATTTGGACGGAGGCGGAAACACACAAATGTTTGGAGATGCTGGAAACATCTTTCCTATTTTTAGATAACTGACTTGGGTCACCTTGAAATTCACCAAATACTCCCCCCCGCCAACTGTTTGAAGACTTCACATAACTGAACTTCGATTTAAAGCCTTGACTCTCTTATTCGGCTTAGATCCTTGTCTAAGGTGGTTTCCTCCAGTATAGTTTTTAATTACTGCTTCAGTATAAATTACACATGGAAGACTTTCCTTCCTGTAGCTGTAGGGAAGTTTCTAAGCACATCACATCACAGATCCAGTGTGCTTATGGCAGGCAGTATTATTTCTAGCACACCCAATCAGTGCAAAACGATGACAAAACAGGAATTTGAGTAAGGCTTTTTCAGGCAACAACAACAACAAAAACCCTCAGCAAATTGGCATTAGGGAAGTCACTGGAGTGGAGGAATGATGTCCTTCTGTTCCATATTTCCGTCTAGTCCCTAGCAGTTCATCATACAAATTTGTGATTGGCAGCCTACAGCAGCCCCATCCTCTCCTCTTCCTTGGAACTGCTTGCTTTGATTTTTCAGCACCACCCAGATGCTAGCTTTTGTACCCATGAGAGGTCTATGCTCCCACGTTTCCCCAGGTTTTGGGGTTCCATGGCAAAAATATTAGGAACCTATATAACCCCAGGGTGCATTTCCCCTCCTGAAGGTAGTTTCTTACAGTGCTACTACTGGGTCAAACTGACTCAACAGCAATCTGACATATTTGAGCGCTAGTCAAATAGGGGCTCAGTGATGACCACAGCCAATCCAGGCTATTGCCATATTGCAACATTGCAACTGACCTATAACTAAGCAAGGACAATTGTGACCTTTTTGAAGAAGGTGATATGTTGCTGGTGTGCTGTGTCAAACTAGCCCCAGCAAAAATTTCCAGTAATTGGAAGCAAGGGTTGTGGGATATCAATAGGAAACTGCTCAGTAGTTGGCCACATATGATAGTGTTGCAAGACCAGGAAAAAACTTAGTGAGAGGCCAGGAAGTGGTGAAGCAGAGTCTGTGGGGGAAAGTTCGGTCTCCCATACTAATCCTTTCCAAACAGAAGCACTGTTATGTTTCACATTAATGTGCCGATAATTAACTGTATATACTTAGAAGCAAGTAATACTGATTCCAGCAAGATTTATGTCCAGCTAAGTATGTTTAAGATTGCAGGCTTAATTTAAAATTCTAATTAAGATTCTATTAATGTTTTTATTTAGGGACAAACTAAACATTATGAGGAAGAACTGTAATTGGATCTCCCAATGTATTTTTATTTTCCTGAAAGAAAAGAAATGCACACAGGATGCCCAAAAATTGGTTTGGGACTATAATGTAGGAGAAAAGAGGTTAACCCTTTCATCCCATCTCATGGAAAGCCCCAAGAGCAATGTAGGGGAAAGTATACAGGGATCACTGCTTCCCCTGTGCACCCCTTAGAAGGAGAAGAGGTAGAAAGGCAGAAGATGCAGTCAAGGACCTCCCACATAATGCATCTTGTGGCCCTCACCTGCAGTTCCTAGGTGCAGCTAAAATGCACCTGCCATTTTCTGAACAGAGAACAATAACAAGAAGCCTTCCTGAGCTATCACGTAGAAGCAGATATTGTTTGTAAATTATCTGCACTTAAGAGCTGTCAACAGAATACATTTTCCTGAGCTAGGGATAGTGATAGTGATAGTGATAGTGATGGAAAGCATCACTTCCTTTAATTTCTGCAGCAGTTATGGCACAGGAGCTCTGGCAGAGGAAAGGTGTCAACCAGACACAAACACTAAGTTGTATCAGAAGGGCATTGACAAATGGTTCAGAAAAAAACAATTCAGATGACCAACCACTGAGCCAAGTAAGTGAGCCAATCAATGCACTACCAAGAGGCAGAGGGGCAAGTGTGCCCTAAATCAGTAAAAGAAACACAGGAAGTTGATTTAGACCAAGACAAACCATTGTTTCATCTAGCATTCTAGTGCATATTATCTACATCAACTAGAAGCAGCTCTCTAGGGTTTCAGGCAGGTGACATTCCCAGCGCTACCTGGAGTTGTCAGGGTTGAACCTGGGACTGTCCGCATGCTCTGCCACTGAGCTACGGCCTGTCTCTAAGAAGGCAGCAATTTAATGAAAACAACTGTAGCAGGAACCCCCCACCCCAATCATTCAGTTTGTACAAACTTCACACACACTCACACTCACACACTACATATGCTACACTTCTGTTATAAATTCATAGAAAATGAACCATACATCGGATTTGCACTGTTCCACTTTTATTTTACTCCATGAAGGAAGGACTACAAAATGGGGAAGGTTTGATACAGGCCAGCCATAATCCCTTGAATATCCCAGCACATCCACAGGAGCCCTGCCCAGTTGCTATGCCAACCCTGGTGGTCCTAGACAGAAGAAAGACAATCAAGATCACAAAGAACTTGCATATGGGAGTGGATTCAGCATGGACTGAAACAAAGGACAATGATCAGATCTTTCCTCTGGGGGCAGGAAACTGCCAACTCCCCTTTGTCTCCTGGAAGTGACTCATGGGGAGGGGAAGAGAACCAGCCAGGTGACAGGACACTCAGGTTACCACCACAACTCCTCCCTCAACCCCTCCTTTCTGTAATGTATGCATGATGTTTCTGGGGGTGGGCTTGACCTACGGAATTTCAAAAGTTTTTATAAGGCCTTGCACACCATTTTCCTCTGTCTTTCCTCTCTCCTGCAAGTGAGGGGAACACCCTGTTGCAACAGTTCAATAAAGGCCAAGCCTACAGGCTGCTGTTTTGCTCCAAGTTATCCTGGTTGGTGTCTTTGTTTTGTCCAAGGGAGCCCTCGGATTTTTCCGGTAACAAGGTAAAACAGGTGAATGAAAAATCATTTAAATAAGCATAGAAAGGGCAGTGGAAATCTACCTATATGCAATATATTATTTTAGCACATATTCAACCTGGAATGATTACTACTTGGTTAGAGAATAAAAATTGCATTGGGAACATTTGGAGATCCCAAATTGCCAGTTTCAAAGCATTCCAGCCTAGAAGGCAAGGTAGCAGAGTAAGAAGATGGACTCTTGAACACCAGCTTCAATAGGAATAGTTCCTAGAATCTGTTAGGGAGACTATTACATTGACAGTACAGTAGGCTATCTTGAGGGTGGTGTAGTATCCCTCTTCCTCTTCCTGGTGGCTCAAACTTATCCATGTGTCTTTCTCTCCCATCTTTCAGTTAGGTTCAGGCAAGATGTTTATGCCAAAGTGTTCTGGATCCTTTGCTGAGATTCTCCTTATTAGTGCATTCTGCCTGCATCTCAGAGAAAGCTGAAGCAAGCCATAGCGATTGGCTGGAACTAAGGCAGAATGTATGAAAGTATACATGAACGCATTGGCAAAGGGGGTGAACTGCTTGCTCATAAAACCATTTAATACATGCTGCCAAAGTCCTGAGCTCCAGCCAGCAGCCAAAGCAAACAGCTTGAATAGTAAGGCATTGCACTCTGCCAGCAAGACAGGAACAAAAGGTGGGGAAGACAGTTTTCTGGGTGGGCTATTGTTCCATTGTACTACCTATGGAACTGGGCCTTTGGTGCAATTTTCATTCACAGCTACAAAAGTCACAAACCACATTTTTGTGAATTTAACCAGATAGAATTTTAACACGCAGGGAAGACTTAGGGACCTGATATTTCCTAACCTGACAGCAATAGCAATCAACATGCCTTTTACAGCTTCACTGTATTAATCTAGCAACACCATGTCAGCTTAACCTGAACTTCTAAAGTGGAATGTATGAATGAGGCTTACATCCTATTCACATTTATTTGCAGGTAAGTCCTATTAAGTTCAATGGTTCTGCAGAGAAAATATGCATCAGAGGGCACTTTGAGGAAAGTTAAATAAGATATAGGGCTCCTTTACTGAATGTCCCTTTATGAGATATACAATCTGCAAATATGTTTTCTTTTTCACTGTGTCAGGTGTGAGGCCCCGAGTGCAACAGTCAACATGGTGAGCTTCACACAGTCACCATGAGGATATTCCAGGGAGAAAGGGACCTGCTCCCTAGGTGTACTGTGTACTCTTGTAGGGTTGAACCAAGAAAACGAAAAGATGCATTCTCACATGCTCAGTAAATCCCCTTCAAATTGTGAGAAAGGTCGGGTCTGCCAGTTTCAAATAATGCAAACTCTGGGGCCGCGAGGCTACTTTGAGAGAATTAGTGAAGATCAGTGAATTCTGGTCGGGAAATAATTTAGACCTATTGGTACCTATTCAGTACATCCAGTCTATTTTCACCTTCGTTGGTTTCCAATTAGTTTCTGTACCCACTTCAAAATCCTGGTTATGACCTATAAAGTATACATGGCTTGGGATATCCGTACCTGAGGGAAGACTTCCTTCTGTATGTACTTCCTACCTGTATCTACTTCAGCCCCTATCTGAGTGACACCTCTGACCAAAGTTTGGAGGGTAGTCATGACAGAGAGAGCCTTTTTGGTGGTGCACCCCCCCCCCAACAGAATGCTTTCCCAAAGGAAGCACACATGGTGTTCATGCTGTTGTCTTTTTAACTTCAGCCTGACTCCCCCCCCCCCCCATTTTTAAATCTCCTCATTTTAGTCTGTGTGGCATGGCTGGTGGTTTTAGCTGAGCTGCGGGGGGGGGGGGGGGAGGTTGTTTTCAAAAAGCTCCTGTGATTGGCATGATATTGATGGTGTGTTTGGGTTGTTATGCTGAGATTTTTATAGCTCAATGTTATGTTTCACTGATTTGTTTATAAGGTACCTATCAAGTATAAATAATAATAAAAAAACTTCATTCAATTGAACCAAGCTGGTACTATAAACCTCAGTCCTGACATCCTTGGAGAAGCTTTCATAAGTATTTTAGGGAGCTGAAATGTACGCCTGGCATACTTGGGAGGCATCCCTAACTGAGAGAAGCTCGCGGTCTTCTCCTCAGCGAGCCCCACAGCGCCCCTCAGCGGTCAGCCGCGACTGCTGAAGTTGCGCGCGCTCCGGACAGCGGCCGCTCCAGAGACTCTCCCACCTCACAAACCCCGACATCTTTGAGCGCGGCGTCGGCGCCTTTAAGAGAGCGAGTGAGAAGCTCAGGCTAGCCATCTGGAAGCTGGAAAGTTGTCCGCTGGTTGGACAAAGAGCGCGGCGAGAGCACCAACACCGCCGGCAGCAGCAAGCTCACGCCGGGGTCCGATGCCACCACCGAATCGCCTCAGGCAGAGTCGGTGTGACGCGCGCGGCTGCTCGCGCCGAATTCCCTTCGCTCGAAAGGAAGCGCGCGGCGGAGGAGAGGCCCGGCGGGGGGTCCCCCCGCCCTCCCCCTCGCGCGCCCGCCGCCTCGCCCGCGCTTTCCTCAGTTAGGCAGAGCAGAGCGCGGGCTGCGCTCTGACCCCGGAGATGGGCCGCGGCGGGAGGGGCCGGCAGCTGCTTCTGCTGCAGATTTGGCTCGGCGAGGGGAGCTCCCTGATGCTGATGCTGCCGCCGCCGCCTGCACCGTTTCCTTGCTGCTGGCTGTGCGGTTGGAAGGGAGCTCAACCTCCGCCGGTATAAAAAAACAAAACAAAACCCCTCCTCGCTCTCCAGCGAAGGCGGTCGGCCAATAGGTCCGCACCGGTTTGAGAGAGACCGGTCTGGAGAGCAGCAGCAACTGCCGAAAGGATACTTCGGCGGCTCGGCTGCGGACGAAAGCGCGGGACTTTCACTCCCCCTTCGCCCGCCCTCGCCCACCTCGCAGCCCGCGCCGAAGCGTCTGAGGGAAGGAAGCGGGCGCCGCCGCAGCGAGAAAGAAAAGGCGCGCGGGGAGGGTCGGAGCAGCCCCGCCGCCCGCCCGCCCCAGCTGCGCGTGGGTCTCCTCCTTTGGCGGTCGCGCGTGCGTCGTCGTGCGAGGGGAGGGGGAGGGGGGGCGGTGGGCTGGCGAGAACCAGAGCTCAGCCCCGAGGAGAGACACACCGGAGGATGGTCCTCCCGCCGTGGCCGCGCGCCGCCGCTGCCGAGCGAGCCTGAGCTGCGGACCGAGGGGAGATGCGGCCGGCGACTCTGGCTGGAAGCCCTTGAGATGAGGCGGACGCCCGCCGCCGTGCCCAGAGCGGCTCCTCGTTTCCGAAGGTAGCTGGCTGCAAGGGGAAGGCAGGACGTGGCGGGGGCTCCTGGCAAGTCCCTCTTGCCCGGGGCGGGAGGGGGCACCCAGGACGCCGCTTCTCTGGCCAACGCAAGCGGCAGGAAGGCTTCTCTCTCGCTCCCCCAATTCTCTCTCTGATTAAGCGAGAGGATGCAGCGCGAGCGGGGTGGGCGAGAGACGTGATGCTCTGGGTCGGTTATTCCTGGGCACCGAGGAGGCAAATGGAAATGCACTTTTCCGCTCTGGAGGCAGCCTAATAATGCAGGCTATGCAGGCAGCGCCTTAAAGAGGGAACAGATTTATTTATTCGCCCTTTCTTTTAAAAAAACAAACGTGGCGTAAGCTTTCGTGGACTAGCACCCAACCCGCTCCGTGCCTTACAGCCCACGGAAGCTTATGCCGCCGTCAAATCGCGTTTGTCTTTCTTTACGGTGCGTGTTCGCTCCGCGATTTTAGCCCAGGTTAGTTTCCCCCGCAACTCTTGAAAAACTACCTTATTGTACAAGGCGATCCAGCAAGGGTTGTTAAAGTAAAGGATCGGCTCGCCCGCCCACCCTTTTTTGCAACAACGGCGACCACCTTGCTTTGAATGTAGGTAGAGGCTATTTTGGATCATCTAGCGCAGTGTTTCCCAACCTTTTTTGGGCAAAGGCACACTTGTTTCATGAAAAAAATCTCGAGGCACACCACCATTACATCCCCGTGACGTCAGCGCGCAGCGTCACGCCGGGAGGGACGCACAAAAGTGTAAGTTTCAATTTTTTCCCCTCCCCCTTGCCTTCCTTCTGTGCCAACCGCCAAAAAGCCAAGAAAAAAGCCAAGACTTTAGGGCAGCAGGTCGACACGGAAGAAGCTCCTACCTAAGGACAGGTGCGATGGCCGTGTCCTCTTCTGCCACACTTGGCAGCCCTGCCTCACGGTCGTGACTCCCACCCTGATTTCTCCCCGCAGGTCGAGTGGCACAGGCAGCCCAATGTGTCCAGCCCAGACACAAGCTCCGCTTCCCCACTCTAGATCCTGAATGCGACCAAGTGCTCTGGACTCCCGAGCAGGGTGGGAAAGAGGGCTCGCATCTGGTAGCCTCCGGGCTCCTCGCCTGCTCGAGGGATGGCATTGCAGGCAAGCTATGTTGCGCCTGGTGCGGCCGGCACCCGTGGCACCCCCCACGCTACGCCACTGTTCCAACGTTCAGCTTCACTGGATGCCCACGAGTTATATTGTACGGAGAGAGGGATAAAAACTTTCCTCTCTGTCCACTCTCTCCTTGCCATGCCTAGTTTTGCAGGCTTCTCTCCTGTCGCCTCTTGCTTGCCTTTTCTCTAAACTAAAAAACCCAATGCTGCCGCCTTTCCTCAGGGCACCGGCTCCATCCCCTTGCTTAGATTCCCTCTACCAAAGCTGAAAGCAGCCTGAAGTTCCTCCTGATCGTGAATGGGAAACAGCTGGCGAAGCCGGCGGCCTGCCAGGGAAGGGATCTCTTCCTAACTCCTGCTCCACGGAGCCCGTTCCTTGCAAGCGCTCCCTGTCCCTCGGATGGCGAGCGCCTTTGGAAATGCGGAGCAGGCACTTGCCGGCGAGCAGCCCCCCCCCCCCGCTCCTTCCCAAGCTAATCCTTTTAAAACCGAAAGCCCCTTAACCCGCTGGCGAGAGGCTTAGCCGGGCCTCGCCCGCCCACCGGCTTCCTCTCGGAGGTTTTTGGGGAGCGCGCGGCGAGGCCCCTCGGAGCTCTCCTCCCTCCCAGTCGGCAGAAGCAGCCGCCGCCTGTGGCTGGGCCGAGGGGATGGCGGCGCGTCGGGGTGCAGAGGCTGCCCGTGCCCGGCCAGGCGTCGGTGGCGGCGTCGGCACTGCTGCAACGGCTGCTCCTCCTGTGAGCAGTGAGTGGAGCGCAGCCGCGGTGGTGGCGGGGGGCGCGCGCGCGCTAGGGCGCAAGGCTGGCGGTGGCGGCGGGGAGCCCGGCGGAGGAAGGAACTTGTCCCTTCCCTCTGGACTCGCGCCTCCCCAGATGTTGCGCCCGGTGCGGCCGGCACCCTTGGCACCCCCACGCTACGCCACTGTCCCCATCGCCAGCCCCGCAAACTCGGGGGACAGCGGGAGAGGCACAGCGCGCCCTTGCCGCTGCCCCCCGACTTGGCTGGAAGGCTGGCGGGGGGAGAAGCCTGCTCCTCCCCATCGCCAGCCCTGCAAACTCGGGGGACAGCGGGAGAGGCGCAGCGCGCCCTTGCCGCTGCCCCCCGACTTGGCTGGAAGGCTGGCGGGGGGAGAAGCCTGCTCCTCCCCATCGCCAGCCCTGCAAACTCGGGGGACAGCGGGAGAGGCGCAGCGCGCCATCCCGCTGTCTCCCGACATGGTTTGGAGGCTGGTGGAGGGCTTCCTCCTCCCCCAGCCCCGCAAGCTCCCAGAGCGATGCCAAAGCTGCGCGCAGCTTCGGCATGGCTCTGGGTCCCATTCTGGGGGAGGGGGAAGCTCGGGCTTCCCCCGCCCCAGCCCCACGCCTGGCGGTGGGGGGGGATAATTTTTTCCCCCTTTATTCCCCCCCCCGCCAATTTTTCCCGCGGCACACAAGGCAACGTCTGGCGGCACACTAGTGTGCCGCGGAACACTGGTTGGGAAACACTGATCTAGCGCGAAGAGCAAAGGTGTGTTGTGCTCAGTTTGTGGTGGTGCAGGAGGTCGAGAGGGCTCGTCCACAGGTAAAGGGGATGGAGCGGTGGCGGGAGAAGACTTTCTGTATGTGACTGCAGAGACACGTGGGAATCGCCGGGCTGGCTTAGAACTAGGAGTCTCTCATCCAGGTACAGGCAGCTGGCTCTTTGGAAGAAGAGGCGTCAGGAAACCCCAGCATGATTTCCAGTTTTGTTAAGCTAGTGCCAAGGGATGACTCTGATTCCAAATGCAAGTTTGGGGGACTAGGTTGGCCTTGCTTGTGATATGGGATGCCAGAGCAGCACAGCGCTGGAGAAATGCATGGGATGGGTCAGGTAAGGGCACCTGCAACTTAATGTTTTATTTTGGGATTCCTTCTCCAGCCTGCCAAGGGGTAGCGATTTTCATTCTTATCTGGAACTTGGAGCCTGGGCTGGAGCAGAGGTTTTAGGATATGTTGCTTTTTGCAGGCTTTGTAATGCTTTCTCTTGTTATCGCTTTGTTTTCCGATGTAATTAAGCTGGCAGCTGGAGTCCCCAAACTCAGTGCTTAGACCAGCCTTTCTAATTTCTCTATCTACAGTTCATTGCCTGGTGGGTTAGGATTTCCCTGACTTGTATTTTCAGCATGGCACTAGTAGCTTGCCTTATTTAATTTTGGAGGCAGCAAAACACGCCTTTCATCGGTCCTTTAGTTAGAAATGACCACTGAGGAAAGAATGCAGCGACAAGATGCCACTTCCTTCTTGTCTGATTCTCATTTGGCCTCTTTGGGGCAACGATTTGTGGGGAGGAAATGAAATGTTTAGCTGAAATGGGAGCACTCTTATTTCCTAAAGTGGTCTAGAACAAGGAGATAAATGAGACCAAAATGCCTTTCCAGATGATAAAATAAAAAGCAAAGTTGTTGCTTCTGTTGTGTTGGACTCTTGACATCTTCCCTTAAGAAAGTGGATCTGTTTCAGGGATATTCTGTTTTTCCAGCACTCAAATAGCAACCTATTGTTTGGAAGAGGCCAAGCTTTCTCCAGCTGGTGGGGCCATTCTAATTGATTATGAGGACTGAATGGAATCTGATTGTGTGAAAGTCGTGAGCACTCACTGTATAAAACATGTGAAATCATGTTCCCTCATGTTAAACAACAACAACATAGGTCTCATCCTGAACAGGCTTAAGAAAAGTATAGGAACACTCAGCAAGCCTTCAGACTTTGTCCTGAGAACAGTTCCACCTCGCATACAGATTTCTTCTTTGCAAGCTGAATATTTCCTCTGGAGCCCCCACCATCCAATCTATGCTTCTTTTACTAAAGCAGCCCTCCCTGCAGCAAGGCTTTCCCCACATCCATTATGTGTGGATTGGACATCTCACTCACACCTTTGAATTTAGGTGTGCAGAATCATTCCGCAAAGACTAAAGTATGAAACAGGTTTATTGAGACACCTGTATTACATTTTAGCCTTCACAGAATAGTTTTAAGGAAATATTGTTGAAATAAGAATTTGGAGGATGGGGGAGAACCAGGGTTGACAAACCCTCCAGATGTTTGCACTACAATTCCCATCCTGTCCAGCCAGTCCAAAACATCTGGAAGTTGCAAGGTTGGTGAGGTCAGGACTAGTTCATAATCCAGAACATAACAGTGTCAAGTCAGTATTGTCCATTCTTTCTGTTTCTGCAACTCTGTAGTATGGGCACCAAAATTCCAGAGTTCTTATTTCCCTCAAAGCTTTGATTCATCAATTTAAATACCAAGATATCTGGGTGTGTGAGAGAGAAGGGGAACAAGGAAGGAGCTTTTGTCAACATCCCAGTCTAGGCTATTTATTGGCACAGAGTTCCTCAACTTTTGGATCCCAGATGTTGTTGGTTGAGAACTGTGATCCTCAGCCAGCTTAGCTGATGATCAGGGTTGATGGGAGTTGTAATCCAACAACGTTTGGCAACCCAAGCCTGGTTTACAGTGTTTATAGGCTGCCCTGTGTGTCCAGCATGGCTCACAAGAAGAAATAAAACCATTTGAAATTAAAAAATAATAGAAGTATAAACACAGCATAAAAATAGTCACATATATAAATCTAAAACAGATAAAGAGGCTGGTGCTGGAGTGACTCAAAGGTAAGTGCTATGTGGGAGGGCATTTCAAAGCCAGGAAGCCTTCCCTGGAAAGGTAGATTTCCTTATAGTCACTCACCATACCTTACTGGATGGAGACACTTGAAGAAGGTCCTCTGAAGTTCTCAAGGGTTGCGTAGGTATGTGTGAAGAGCAGTAGTTCTTCGGGTACCCTGATCCCAAGTCCCGATGGGTCTTAAAGGTCGAAAGCAACATCTTGAATTGGGTACAGAAATGGACTGTGAGCTAGTTAAGATAGTGAAGCACTAGTCAGATGTGCTTCCATTGCAAAGTTTCGGTCAAGCAGTTTTGTAGTCATGCACTGAATTTTCAAAAGTAGACTTTTCTACAATGCCCTGCAGTAGTCCAACTATGAATGGAACCTTTTTTAGCAGTCCCAGGCAGAAATGCTGAATTTTGCAATTGAAACTCAGGCTGTTGAAGCAACCAGTTGTTTTCTGCACTTGAAGAAATGTTCTTGTCGAAAGCAGGCTGTTTATGGCTATTTAAAATAACTGTGGCACCTTTTAAAGCAGGATTTACCAGGTAAGCTTCAAAGAATGCATCCACACTAGTGGTAAAGGGGAGTGTGGCACTGAGAAGGAAATCAGGGGGTACTGTGCAAAGCAGACTGAGGATGAGGAAGAGAGGATTAAGACAGGCTGATGGTTTTGATAGTAAAGTATTTGCATTCTTTAGGATTGGAGTTAGGTATGAATGAAAATTAGGCTTATTCCCCATAGAGGGCAAACACGGACCTTAAGAACAAGGTTTAATAGTTGCACTTTAATTTTAGATGTATGGTCTACCCAGTCCAAAGGACTGGGAGTGGGTTTCTACCAGTATTGCACAGTAGAAATAGAGCCTCTTATGCCAAAAGTTCAGTCTAATGTCCATGCAAGGCATTACAAGGGGTAACATAAAGTTCTCAGCCATGTTCACCCTTACAATGAAAAGTAGGGACTGCATCCATTTGCAGCATGTAATAAGAGGGAGGACCCATAGCTCAGTGGTGGAGCATCTGCTTTGCATTCAGCAGGTCTCAGGTTCAATCTCTGGCTTCCCCACTTGGGGCTGAGAGCCAACCCTGCCTGGAGAGCTGCTGCCAGTCAGTGTAGACAATACTGTGCAAAACAGACCAATGGTGTGACTTGTAATACAGCACCTTCCTATGTTGCTATGTGATGCTTTTTCCACCTACTGATTCCCTCCTTAAGTATTTCCCTGGCTAAGGTCGCTTCTAGTTTTGGAAGCCAGCTGGTGTGTATATGTGTGCAGAATGGCCAGGGAGCAATTTCAGGGAAGAGCTGAGTGCAGGAGGAGTTTAGGGAGGTGGTTCCCACTTTCTGATTCTCCCCAGCAAGTCTGCCCCTGAATTCTGCAATATGTTGGAAAACATGGGTCTTGGGTATGTTTCCCAAGAATGCCTATTTTGGTTCCTTAAATAAAACTTCTCTGCTGTTACTTTTTCCTTTATGATATTTTGAAAAATGCTTATTGGGAAATGCCAGAGATTTAATTCAGGGACACCTCTTTATCGGGTGAACAATAGTATGATGTGGCTCTGAGGCACATCTGGCAAAAAGGCTGCAAAGTATCTCTGCTGTTCTTCACACTTCTCAAATCTGCATTGCCATCATATCCTACACGCAATCCAAAGATGTGCACCTGTGGCCATTTTCTCTCTGCTTCTCTGTGTTTGCTTTTAGAATAGGAGGTCAAGGATGGTCGTGGCCTTAAAATGAAGCCACCTACCCATTTGGCTCCAAACCAAGAAATTTATTTACTTTCCCTAATCCCAGCTGTTCCGAATTCACTTGTTCGCTCAGTACACCTTGTACGAAGGGACAAATGTACCATCAAATATATTCCTACTAATTCCCTTACCTGGCGCTGTAGTCTAAACCACTGAACCTCTTGGGCTTGCCGATCAGAAGGTTGGCGGTTCGAATTCCCGCGACGGGGTGAGCTCCTGTTGCTCGGTCCCAGCTCCTGCCAACCTAGCAATTCAAAAGCACACCAAAAAGTGCAAGTAGATAAATAGGTGGGAAGGTAAAGAGTGATTCCGTGAGCTGCTCTGGTTTTAGTGTTCCATTGCGCCAGAAGCGGCTTAGTTATGCTGGCCACATGACCTGGAAAAGCTGTCTGTAGGCAAACGCCGGCTCCCTCGGCCTGTAAAGGGAGATGAGCAGTGCAACCCCAGAGTCATCTGCGATTGGACTTAACTGTCAGGGGTCCTTTACCTTTACCTTTTATCTGGCATATCTTTCCCTATCTCCTCCCTACCGCCGCAGGCCGATTCCTCTTTCCTGAATTCCTCCTAAGGGATTTTTGTCATCCTTTAAATAATTCCTTCCACTATTAACCCAGTACCTCTTTTACTTGGGTTGAGAAACTTGTGCTAACTAAAATAAAAACTAATAAAAACTAATCCTTTGTCTAATTTTAAGGAAGAGGAACATGATATTTAATTGCATGTACATTATGTTCTCAAAAATCATTAGTCTGTTATTGTTGTTGTTATTATTATGGCTACAGAACCATAATTCGCACAGTGAAACGAGGTGATACATACACCTTGGTAGCAAAGTTTCCCACAAGCAAGATAGAAACACAATTTCTTCAAGGACAGAGGTTGGGCATAATAAAGGGATTGAAGGAATGCACGGTAAAAACACAAAGGAAATGTTTTTAACAGTGGGCCAGAGTGAGCACAGGTGACCTTCAAACTTTAAGTTTTATTCAGCAGAGTTGATCTGTACACTGCTTACTTCAGGAATGTGAGGGTTTAAGCTGCCTCTGGCGGGATTTGAACCTTTTAGTGCAGAATTGACTTGTGCTGGGCATTGGGGTGGGGTGGGGAAGAACATGAACAATTCCTGTCAGGGTTGGAGTCAAGCTTTTAAATTTTGTCGGAGTTCTACCTATGTATAATGTCATGCTTTCCCACCACACACCCCTCCCTCTTGCCTTCAACTAGTATATAAAAGCCATTCTTCTCAGGGCAGTATATCTCAAGGGGCAACCTTGATCTTAGTGAAAAAGCTCCTAATTCCATGAAACTGTTTACTCTGTTTGAAAAACCGTACTTACTTCTTGAGATGAATTTAGCTAGGGGAATTTGGTTGACTGATGTGCACACAGATTTTGCCACGTAGCATGATGTGGCGCGCAGAGATGAGTGTTTTGGGCTGTTTAAACACAAGATTTCTTAGTTCGACCCCCCAATTTTTATTTATTTGTTTATTTATTGGTCTGGCAACAGCACTTTCAGCCAACAGTCCCAGCAAGCACTGTCCTGCCCCTATGGTTTCTCAGATATGCAAAGAATAAAAATGTGTTTGGAATCTAACTCTTGCCATCAAGCTTTGCTATCTACCCTGCCTGCAAGGCAGCAACATTTCATTTCAGGAAACAAAGTTATCATTCAGCCAGACAGTTAATGTAGGCAGCAAAGCCACAGTTTGCTCACTTCTGGCAGGATTGTGTGTGTGTGTGTGTGTGTGTGTGTGCGCGTGCACACCAACAACTTCATGTCTATCCTAGCTGCCTGGTTAGACAGAGAGAACTGCCAGGAGGCTCTTCTGATTTCCAGGATGCCTCTGTTCCAGTGATAACTAATGTGAAACTGGGGCTTTGCTGCTACGTACATGGGAATCAAGTAGTTTGACCCTGAAAATCTAGCCTCTTGAGCCTCGACATGTGGGAGAGGGATACGGCAACTGAGTGATGAGAGGAAGGCACAATGTGTATCTTTTGGAGGCAATTTTCATTACCAATTCTTATGGAAATGCAGAGAAGAACAGTCCTAACTATACCTTCATATGGAAGACATAGGACTGGATTCAGCTAAACAGTTACACTAGAGGGGGCCAGTGCCACATGTCCCGCTAGCTCAATGGGACTCCCCCTCCATTGGCTCTAGAGGTTGGGAGAAACTCAGAACAGCACATGGAAGGAGGAGAGGTGAGATTGTTATGTCTGGCAAGCTGAAATGCTGATGGAACTGTTGTGATAGTAAGATGTTGAATTCCACCCATAGGTTCTGCACTTACCCATGTTACAGTTCTGTCCCCAAAAGGCAAAAGAGGATTTGGCTGAACTGTTATTGATAATAGTGTGACACAAAAAGGTCTGGTCCCCTCTCCTGACCCTGTGCAGATGTCAACACAGTGATCTCATCCAGTGTTAGAAACTGAGATCTGAAAGCTAGGAGCTAAATAGCACCTTAAACCTAGGTTATGGGCGCAACAACGGAATGTCCAGGCACACTTTTTTAATAACAAGAATACAAAACTGAAAATGAATGAACTGCAGCTAGAAATATTATGTTCATTTTTCACATGGTCTAGTCTTTCCTCTGCCCACCCCCCTAATATTCTTAAGAGGGTCTCTTATCCAGTCTTAAGAGAGTAGCTGGAAGTGGGGAGGCAGAAGAAGGTCCTCCTTTCCTTCCATTCTGCAGTTTTAATCTGAAATCTTAGGTGCAGTACTGTGCCCAGAGCTCAGAAACTGCTCGCACTAATGAAATTCCCTGTCGCAAAATGTGCCTAGGACAATGGGAGTTTTAGACACTGATCTCATCTGGTTCATTTCCCCCCATTTAACAGTTTTCCATCTGCAAAGATGCAGCTTATAGCTGACCCGTGGTATAACGAGGATTGCATGTATGGGTTGCACATGGCTAATGAGTGGGACAGAGAAACTAATCAGTTTTCACCCCCTTGCCTCTGCTGCTGCTCTACTCAGGACCTGACAGCAGCTTCTGGAATAGATTCAGAGTTGTTGAAAAGTGAGCCTTCGTTGAAATAAAGCACTGAAGTTAGTTCCTCTAGTCTGCCTAGGGCAATGGCCTATCAAGATAGCAAGGGGACATGTACAGAAGAGGCTCATACTATTCTAGATTCCTTTGTGTCTCGGCAGAGTGAGAATACTATTGCTTTAAAAATATGCTAACAAGGCTGGGAACGTTTTCTTCATAAACAGTTTCCTAGGCAAATGGATTAATATTCCACTTCATGATCACAATCCACGTTTAAATCTATTCAAATTATTTGGCTTTTGTGGTTCTGTTCTTTCTCTTGCAGATGTGTGTGTGCACACAAGCATTTGTGGCAGTGTGGAAATTGGTCCTACATGTCAGGTGGGAAAGGCTGTATTGATTGGCCCTTCTCTCATGGTTCTGGCACTTTCATGCTTACCACAGATGTGTGGATGCGGCTTGTGTTGCATGTGCTGTTGTACTGTGCCCCATGTTTCCTGGGGAGACCCTTATCTCAGATTAAAGCCTGCCAGTTCCTCAGCTTTGTAGGCAACCAAAGTTAAGAGGCAAAGGCGTGGTCCAGCAGTACAGCGGATAAAATACTGGATGTCAAAGGCCCTGAGTTAGGATTTAAGTCTTGCTTCATCACTGGGATTATTGGGGTAGCCTCATAAGTCTTTTATCTTTCAGATCCAGTTCCCCATTGGCTAAATGGCCATGAAACTGACTTGTCTCTCACAGATTGTTGAGAAGCTGAATGAGATAGTAAAGGAAATGTGGCTACCTGCCCTACACCACCAAGCTTGAGTGGCCAATAAAGTTATAATAACAATGCTCAACCCTGTAAAAAAAAAAAAAAAAAAGCAATGGGCTTCACAGCAGAAGTTGCTGGAGTTAATAAATTATTCCTCCCTTGTTGAAAGGTGCTTGGTGTGCTTCTGGAATAAGACTTTGTGCAGACTAGAAGTAAATTTAAGTTTATCCTTTTTTTTAAAAAAAAAAACCCTTTTACCAAAGCTCTGGATTAAATGCACAACTGGAAGGAATTTGGAAATACACTGTATTTTTATTTGCCTGAAAGGCATGTACTGTAGCGAGAAATGTTCCTGTAATTAGACATTTGGTATAAACAGGAGTGTTACTTACTGAAGGGGAGGTTGTGGTGAGTTGTGTACTGTATGTGCTTCAGATGCAGACTTAAGCCTTGGATGTGGTGAGGCGTACATTCAGGTGATGTGTACATTCAAGTGTATAAAAGTGACTGGAGGCTTGGCTGAATGTGCCTTGCCTGTTAGAAACCTGGTGTGTACCTTCTGGTAAACACGCTGCAGTTATGACTCCCAAATGCTGCAGTAGCTCTTGACCTGTCAGGCGGAGGAATTTGAATCATGACTCTGGAGTGGGCTTGAGCCATGTGTACCTCTCTCTGTACATAACATTTGTGTGGGGCATGTGTGTCAGCTTGTCAGGAGCTTTTCTGCTCTCTTTCCTTCAGCATCCGAAGTCTCCCAGAGCTTCTGCTATTGACAATCATGTTTAGAGCGAGGCCCAAAGTCCTGAGTCACTGTATTGTTTCCATGGAAACAGACTTGTTCATTATAATCTGTTTTAGGGGTAGTGGAAAATACAGTACAGATGCTGCTAGGAGTTGGGCTGCTGCCAGAATCATACTGGCCAAAGAGATGTAGGATTTCATCAAGTTGGGTAAGGGGGGCTCGTACTTTATCCACAACAGCAACTGCAGCAGGTTGCGTTTTGTGAAACCCTGCCTCGTGGTTCAGAGACTGACATGGCTGTGCGTGCAGGTGAGAGAGAGATAGACAAGCTGCACAGTTGGCAGATACGCATCCTAATCGTGCCATATCTGTACCTCACTTGTTGCTATGAAATCCTCCCGTTCTCTTTCTCAGGATTGCTGTCAGCTAGGCAAGGATTCAAAGAAGGTACTAATGTGTACGGTTGTATCTATGATGCTGGAAAGGGGAGGGGAGTAGTGAAACTAAGTGCCCAGCCAACATCAGGTGCTTCAGCGTCTGTTGGGAATAGTGTGTGTGTTGAGGGAAGAGAAGGGATTCCCAAGGGAGGGTTTCTACGCTCACTATGAAAAATAAAATCTGAAACAAGGAAGAAGTGAGCACGAAGCTTCAGTGAAAAATCATGTGCTAATCATTATACCTGTTTGTATTTTTTCTATCTGCCCCCAAGCCAGTGTTCACCATGCCTGGTGGGTTGAAATGCTTTTCCTCAGCAAGGCAAGCAACCAGTGTTGGAGTAAAGGGTGGGGGGGAACCATATAAATCTGCTCAGAGAGCAAGCTTTAAGGCCAAAAAATTAACGAGAAATATGAGCTAATGAGAAGTGTGACATTAGTGAGAGACAAAGTAGTCATCATTGCTGGAGCTTGAGGGGGATGTGGAAGGAGGGGTTGGCACACAAATTAACAGAAGCAAACAAACCTGTCAGCGATATGGTGTTTTCACATGTCTTGGGTTTTGAAATTTTTGTGCCCCTGTAAGCGCCATGACATTAAGTGAAGATTTGATGTAAGGGCAGTGTCTGATTCATAGGGCAAGAGCACTCCACCTACCCAGAGCTGAGTCACCCACACCAATCAATGAGTCGGCTTGTGGTGTTTTTCCTTCCCATTCTGCTCAGTTTGAGACGGACAGAGCACAACTCTCTGAAGGTGGCAGTGATGGAGCTGTTTTGCTCTTGCACTTTGTAAGCTAGTCGTGGCTATATGGGAAGCATGGATTTGGATACTGCACATGCCTTTATTTTGTTGCCCATACCTACTCTGGGCAGGTGTGGCTTATAGTGCGCATACATGGCATGTAGCAATCTACACATGGACTTTATTATTATGCTTCCCTCCAAGCAAGAAAGCAAAGTGGAGATGAAGAAGGTAACAACATGGTGTACGATTTCTCCATGGTCAGGGAAAACTTGGGTGCACTGGATTAATTACTCAATCTACTGGATTCTATCATTTCAGGCACCAGCTTTCAAAGATGGGAAAGATGTGTTCTGAAAAGCTAAAGTGATGCATGCTTCACACATTATTGGAAGTCTTGCATTTCTTGGTCTAACTTTAGCTGTGCTGTGGAAGTGAGGTGTTGCTTTGGCATGGTTAAAATTTGGCCAGATTATGTTGGTGCACAGTATAGCCGGTAACTGGCTATATGGAGAAATGCCTACGGAGTCTGGTGGCAATCACACCAACTTGATAACATGTGCAGCAAGCCCAGGAGAAATAGGTAGAGCAATTTTAAATGTACGTTGATAAGTCTAAGAATAATTAGGTAGAAAGTAAGGAGGGATGGATATATTTCTCTAGGCTGCTCTGACAACCATCTCTCCCAGGAAATAGCTGAGACACCCTCCCCCCTACCATTAGCAGAGTTTGTGAAGTCCATTGGTAGGCTCTAGTGTCTGAGGCTAAAGTAACAGTGCTGTTGGCACAGAGAGGCAAAAGGACTTGGCACAGCCCATCCCTGAGTGAAACAACATACTTAAACACTTTCTTTAAACATTCAGTGCAGGAATCTGGCAGTTGAGGGCTCTCCAAGCTTCCTTTGTGTCTGTAACTGAAAAACATGCAATTGTGAGGGCATAGGACATATTTATCCCTATGAAAAAGTGCAAGTGAACATTTCATTTGGCTGCAGCTGATTATTGCTCCTTGGCTGGGCTTCAGATGTACATTTGATTCTGTTTAATGTGATATTTCTGTTAGGTGGATCCACAGCTAGTTGAGCAGCCATACACAGCGAGTGCTTATTAATGGCTCTGTATCAACCCGGAGGGGGCTCTCAAGTGGAGTACCACAAGACTCTGTCTAAAGCTCTGTGTTGTTCAGTCATTTTATAAATGACTTGGATGAGGCTATAGAAAGGGTGTCCATCAAATCTGCAGAAGACACAAAGCTGGGGGGATAGAAAATACCATAGAAGAATCAACACCAGGATTCAAAATGATCTTGACAGGCTGGAACACTGGCCTGAAACCAAGAAGATGACACACAACAGAGATAAATGTAAAGTCCAGCATTTAGGTACAAAAATAATCCAAGGTACAGGATTGAAGAGATCTGACCCTGCAGCAGTGCATGTGAAAAATACTTAAATAACTTAGTCAATCACAAGCTGATCATGAGCATTGTGATTGACTGATCATGTGATGCAGCTGCAAAAAATGTTAATGCAATGTTCAATAAAAGAAACAGTGTGTCTAGTTTATAAGAAGTAATAGTTTTACTGTAGGTTGTATAAGACTGTCTCTGGAGTACTGTGCCCAGTTCTGGGTACCATATTTTAAGAAGGGCATCAACACACAAGTGTGCCCAGAAGAGGTGAACAAGATGGAAGCCCAAGCCCTACTAGGAATGGGTGAAAGCACTGGGCATGTTTAGCCTGGAGAAGTGAAGTATAGTGGGAGAATAATAGCAGCTTTCAAATGTCTAGTCTTATGCAGAAGGTGGAGCAGGCATGTTCCTGGTTGCTTCAGAAAGCAGGACTAGTACTAATGGGTTGAAATTGCAGAGAATCAAATTTAGGTATGAGAATAATTTCAAGTATCAAGCATTAGAAGAAACTACCAAAAGGCAAGAGCTATTTGCCAGTGGAACACACTGATATGGTAGGTGGTAGGGAAACCAATGTCCACACCATGGAAGGACTTGTGGATCCAGAATTGGCCTCCACAGTCACTTACAGACTCACTGTTCATGTACCATGTTTATGGAAGACACTCAACTACGAGTGATTGCCGAAGAAGAAGGAGGGCATCCTTCTCTGGAGGTATTTAAGCAGAGGCTGGATAGCTACCAGACTTGGAGGCTTGTAGCTGCATCCTGTGTTGCAGATCTTGCATTGAGCAGCTTGTATTTTCCTAGGAATCAAGTGGCGTTATCTGAGGTCATCGCTGGCCTTGTCCTTACATCGATGGAGATGAGCATCTGCCACAGCTGAACTGAAGTGATCCTTAGCTCACTTTCCTACTGTTAACAGCAGGGGTAGCTAATCTTTTTCAGCCTGAGGGCTGCATTGCCCCACTCCATCCCCTCCGAAGAGCCACATGCCAGTGGTAGATGTCATAAGAAAGTGGTGTAGTCACCCCACAGACTCAGGTACACAAGCAGGCAGACACACACACACACACACACACACACACACACACACACGTGTCCTGTCCTAGAAATTTATGCTAAAGAGGGTGGTGCAGGGCAGGGGGATGACAAGTCTCCTTCACAGGTCATTCAGATTGCATATTGTGCATCAGGAGAGAGAACCCCCATCTGTCAAGGGACTCCCCAAAAAGTGTGTGGGAGTGGCCAGAGCCCCCTATAATCCTGCTGACTCTTTGTAGAGCTTCATGCTCTGCAAGCCTCACTGGCAGAAGTGGAGCAAAGGAGTGTACTCTGAGCCAACAGAGATTTGGGCAATAGAGCTACCCGTCCCTCATCACAGTGCTTTTGATTGCCCCCTCCCTATGGCTCCCCCCTTTTAAACTCCAGTTATGCTAGTTTGACCCAAAGCTGAGTGAGGTTATGGCTATGCTAACATATCATTGGCATTGCTGTACTGCAGCGTTGCAAACTTTACAGTGTAAGAGACTCTAGGAACTAGGGTCAGATAGTCACAAATGCAAGTCTTGCCCTGCACAGGTTTCTTTTGGTGACTTCTTTCTAAGCGCATCTTACTCAAATCAGTGTGGCGTTCTTCTCACTAAACATTTAAGCGATTGAAAATCTCTCCTTGTTCATAAATAGCTTTCTATGATTTTCTACGGTTTCCGAGCTACCCATCTGGGCAGATACACATTATCACTGAGCAAAAAACTATTTGCAATGGGGGTGCAGTCTTATAAAAACTTAATTGCAAACATGACAATGCATTAATTTCCTTTGAAGGTATAACACGATTTTCATTGATGTAGGCTGGAAACCTCCCATAGCTGTCAAGAATACTATAATAAAGTTTATGAGAATCATCCAGTGCTTCAATGTCAGTGAAAAATAAATGCAGGTTTCTGAGAGAGAAGGTCCTTGTATTGCCACAGTCCCTCTTCTAACATGGAATCAGGTGAATCTTTATCATCCATGGTTTGCTTTTCTCTGTTAGCACCATTTAATATAACTTGTATTGTGGAATTTCTGTTTTTATTTGAACAAATGTTTGTTCTCTCACCAGTAAGTTCATAACTAGGTTTGAAACAATAGAAGTGGTGTTGTGATCTAGAAATGGAAGTCCATCAAATAATGTGTTGCAGACAGTGGGAAATCAAACATGAAATAAAATTGGGCTGGAGATTTTGTAGTGAGGTTAGAGGGTAAGAGGGATTTAAAGAACAAATTTGATATTGGACTCTACTTCAACAGCAAACTGACCTTTCCTCCCCTTCCTATTAGATTCATGCCTATATCAACATAGGATGGAAAGTTCCAAACCTTTTTGATGATGGCTAGTCAGAAGATAGCCACCAGAGGGCAAGAGACAGTGCTTTAGCAAATATACACATGGAAAGCTGGGGTTGACTGGAAGCCACTGTACTTAGAAGAGGTGACATATTGACTGTTTTATTGTTCTATTTTACACCCCCCCCCCCGACATGGCAAAGAGCAAGAGAACTAAAGCTAGTTTATCTCCTTCCATCTCTTGCATACACCAGAAACCTCCTGGATCAATATTATTTAACTAAGAAGTGCTAGGCTAAATATGCTGTGGGGCTGGGACTTGAGACCCAGCTGTAAAAGAGGGTTTCTGAGTAGAGTACAATACCATGCATCTCAGAATTAATCAGGAGCTGTCATCTCAGAATTAGAAAAGTATGTGAATACTATAAGTGAATGTTGATTGTTTTCAGGGTTTTCCCCCAATGTGGGACTGCTGACTCCTAGGGGAACAGAGAGAAAGAAGACGTTGATAAATAGCAGTTACACTTCCTTCCTGCTTTAGCACCACACAGAAGTAGTATGAGACAGGCAGCAATGCAGGATAACTGAAGAGTTCTGATGGACAAAGCCTTACATGGTTTGGGACAAGGGTATCTGATGGACCACCTTCTCCCATATCAGCCTGCTTACTTATTGGGGAAATACATGGATAACTTCCTGTCAATTCCAAACCATGTTTGGGACAAATAGGAGACCCATCTTGGTTGTCGCACCTCGTCGGTGGAGGGTTGCTGTCCTATCGCCAGTGCTGAAGAGAGAATCAACTACCAGTCCAGTCAGCTTCTGCATGTGGAATGATGGGGGCCCCATCATGACCTCCCAGGCGTCAAAACTTTTTGGGCCAGTCATAATTATATATAAGACTTCTGGTCTTGTTTTGCTTTTAATTATTCAACCTTTTATTGTGCTTCACTTCTACATTAAACTGTTTTATTGCTGGTTTGTTTCTTCATCGTTGTATAATATATGGCGTAAGCCACATTGAACTATACAGGAAAGGCGAGTTTCAATATCTTAAATAAATGATTCAGTGAACTGAAGAGTTGGCAGCTGTCTGTCTTGGGAGAAAATGAAGGAGTGTGTCTTTGCTGGTGAAGTCAAATGGATGGAAGGTTACAGCGCATGCTGTGGCGCTACAAGAGAGACATGTTTTGTTACAGTTGGGGCAGATGAAGGCATCCGGTTGTGCTGATGCAGAATGGAGTTTTTTCTGTCTGTGCTCCTCCCAGAGAGCATTACTCCTCTGGTCCCTGCCATGGATGCATGACCTGAGTGGGCTATAGTTTAGTGGTAGAACTGTGGCTTTGTATGAAGAGGTTTCAAGTTCAATCTCTGGCATCTCCAGTTAAAGGGATATTGAGTTGCAGGTGAAAGCAGAGGTCTGTGCCCTGGAAAGCTGCTGCCAGTCTGATTTGACAACAGTGGTTAAGATGCACAAGTCTGACCTGGTATAAAACAGCTTATTATGTATCTAGTTGGGTGCAAAAGTGGGTGGTGAAATGAAATGGGCCCTAGAGGCCGACTCTTTCAGGGGGTTAAGATTTGTGAAGGAAAGACGTGTGAAATGTTGATGCTAATTTGGTGGCATAACTTTTAACAGCGATGAAGGATTTTTAGTGAGCAGTTGCAGAAGCATTCCCAGCATTTCTGCCTCCTGGGCACATCTCAGATTAAGAGGTCTATTCATATTTGTCAAATCCCCAACTTTCTAATTCATATTTCCTGAACATGCTTGTATACAGATAATTATAGCATCCAAATACAGCAAGTGTTTGTAACCAAATAGAGCCTTTATACTACCCAGGAGCATAATCAAAAAATTATGGTGATTCAGCCTGCATGCCTCTTGCACTACAGAATTTATATCTGTTTTGGGGAGCAATTGTGAAATAAGGCTCTGCTTTCCCACATGCAAGGACACTAAGCAGCAACATTTACTTGAAGATAAGTGCACAAAGCATTGCAGAACAGTGTCTACCTGACATGAAATGTAAATATCCACGCTATTTGATAACTAGCTTAAACATAAATTGAACAATAACAAATACATGACCCGTTGCATTATATTTAGAATGCTTGATCTTAAGCATAAAAAGTTAACTGCTGTTTTGTGTGTTCTCATTAAAAAGCAGTCTTTATGGTCTGTCGGAGGATAATGAGATCATTTTTAAACAATCGTAAGTACAGACTTGAATATGCTTGCCTTGCATTCATATACCCATTTAAACCAGGTTGTTTTAAAGAGGCACTTAGATCTGGGAATGAAATATGATTGAAATAAAGAAACCGGATTATTAAAAAATTGAAACATTGCCTTTTTACTTAGTCTGTTGTTCCAGTTTAACCTCTACAGAAATGTAGATATTCAGGGCAGAGGCTGTTTGTGTGATCTGTGCACTCTTAATTTTAGGTTTGGGAGTTAATAAGGCAACTGGTTGCACACATAGCTTTGAGGTATAGCTTCTGCTGATATGAAGCTTAGCCTTTGGTGCCCAGATTTGCCCAGTAGTTGGCCAGCCAAGGTTGGGTTGTTCTGGGTTAAACTTGCCATCCTGCTTTGTAGCAGCAACATCTGCTTCTTGTCTTGCAACATCTTATTTATACATTCCTCTAGGAGAAAAATGTCTGATGCTCTAACAGACTTATTGGAGCTGGGATTAAATCCTGATAAATAAAAACACTGGTGGTTGAGGCTAGCCTCTAGGCCCACAAAAGCAGCCCTGCCCTGCCCTGCCCTTATATAACTGGCACAGATGAGACTGACAGCCTCTTTTCCCTTCCCTGCCTTGCCCCCACAACCCCTCCCCAGGAATGCCACAGTCTGCCAACAGCAGCGTCCTCTCTGGGGAGAAATCACCAGGAACTTTGTGCTTTTCTAGCCCCGTCAGGAATTTTAATATGCTAAAGCCACAGGAGCTTTGAGGTTGAACAGGCCCTGCATACTAACACACCCTTAGCCAATCCAGCTTCCTGAAGCTTGCACTGTGTGCAGAGATGTTGTCAACTCCAGAAATCCCCTTGCTGTGTTGTCTGTCAGCTGCTGTTCTTGCTCTCCCATCAGGAGTGGGTGGTGTTGAGCGTTAATGGGCAGTAAGGGGTGAAGGGGAGCCTGTTGAGGTGACATGAAATTTGTGCATGCATGAATTACAGCAATAAAGCATAATGTTTGGATGTTTAAATTAAGCAATGCTCAGTGCAGCTACTGTGGATCAAAGGCGGAACATGAGCTTTTGGGGAGCGGGTAGAGGGAGGCTTCTGCACAAAGAGCGAGAGCAAAAGTGGAAAACAATTGGCCAAGCACAACATTCTCAGGGACCTGCTTGCAGCAGGGCAGTTTGAAAATATTTGGGTAAATTAATCTGGGATTTGCTGTCAGCATTTCGTGTTCCACAGTCCAGTCCTGTGAGCTTTAGCTGCTGCTATGTAAACAGATATTTCTCACTGCAGCATCCTTTGCTTGGGAAGTGGGGCACAGATGCCCCTCACATCACTAGTCGCTCAGTGTTTTCTCTTAGGGCTGCTTTGTGCATTATGCAGTGGCAAACCTGTTTACCTCCAATCACAGTTGATGGAGTTATGCAGCCGATCTTCCTGGCAGGTGTAGGTGCATAACACTTCTGTTTGAAAATGTGTTTATTGCATCCATACATTTAAAAACAAACCAGCCTAGGGGTTGCACTTCTGCTTGCTTTGCTCACATGCCATTCTCCCCAGATTAACCTTCTAGAATTTCCCCTTCCCACCCCATGGAACTACTCAGATTGTTGTTCACCTTCCCACCCCATTTCTGAAGCCACTTCTCTCTTCTGTTGTACAGTCCATCATTGCATCCCTGTTTTCATCTTTACCCCCATGTCCATGTCTTCCCCTCCATTTGTGCAACCCCACTTACACACAAGCCACCACCATGGTAACCTTCTGCATCTTCTTCCTCCCAAGCATTGCAACTACTAAGTACCCTTTCCACCTTCAGCCCATCTGTGAAGCCACCATACCCTCCCATTCTTCAGGCCTTGGTTTATCTTCACCATCACCACCACCACCACCACCACCATCATCATCATTCCCACATCTCCCTTCTTTTTTGCAACCCCCTTTGCACCCCATTTCCCCCTCCCCCCTTCTTTTTCACAATTTCCCCTTGCACACAGATTTCCCCCATTTCCATTCCTTCTCCTCTCACAGATGTTGGGGAGGGGGCATTACTATTTTGCAAGAGGCCTGCATGGCATGTGGTCCACCAGTACAAACACAGAAGATGGCCTGTCATATGTCTGACAACCTTCTTGTTCTTGTATGCCCAGACAGGTGTGTTGGGTGGTGCATCTCAAGTTATATATGCTTGTTTTAATATAGGCCACAAGGTAGTTGGGAGGTTAAGGTAAAAACCATTGTAACCTTGAGCTCTTGAGCTAGGATGAGAAGAATCAAATCAGAAAAATAATATATTCAGGACAGAACCATTTAATTAAACATCTTGAGTACCTCTGCAGTTGTAAACTTAAAATGATATTTCTGCTCAAGTCCTAAAACACAAATGACGATCTACATTATAGAAAAGTTTTACTACATTGGACTCACTGAGGTAATGAAGACTGATCCTAGGGCAGCCTTACTTTGGACAACTGTAATTCACAACTCTGAAAGAGATAAAAGCCAGGCAATGCTATTCTACCTTTCATAAGATTTATTTTTCTCCATGTTAGAGGTTGATCCTCAAAGAAATAGGTTCACTTACAGTATTCCAATATGAGTAGTATTGGAACATCATTCCTCTTCACCTCCTTCATGACCATGTCATTGATACTAGTAGGATGCAGGGTCTGACTCTATGCCTGCAGAAATCAGAGAACAGATTCCCCACCCCATTTTCAACTGCATCTTGTTGTGCTCTTTTTTTGTACTTAAGCACATATACCAAAGTAGAAGGTACAGGTAGCTTGCATGAAGTGTTACTTTTTTTGGTAAAATACATAGAAGCAAAGACAGCTCTTTTCTCAGCTGCAGCTTCCAGGTATTTAGCAGAGAGAAAACAGTGGTGCCATTCACAACCAGCCCAAGGTATGTGGATTTTGCATTTGGATGTCTTTAAAAGGTAAGGGACCCCTGACCGTTAAGTCCAGTCACGGATGACTCTGGGGTTGCGGTGCTCATCTCGCTTTACTGGCCGAGGGAGCCGGTGTTCGTCTGCAGACAGCTTCCGGGTCATGTGGCCAGCATGACTAAGCTGCTTCTGGAGAACCAGAGCAGTGCACGGAAACGCCGTTTACCTTCCCGCCGGAGTGGTACCTATTTATCTGCTTGCACTTTGATGTGCTTTCAAACTGCTAGGTTGGCAGGAGCAGGGACTGAGCAACAGGAGCTCACCCCGTCGCAGGGATTCATAGAATCATAGAGTTGGAATAGACCACAAGGGCCATCGAGTCCAACCCCCTGCCAAGCAGGAAACACCATCAGAGCACTCCTGACATATGGTTGTCAAGCCTCTGCTTAAAGACCTCCAAAGAAGGAGACTCCACCACACTCCTTGGCAGCAAATTCCACTGTTGAACAGCTCTTACTGTCAGGAAGTTCTTCCTAATGTTTAGGTGGAATCTTCTTTCTTGTAGTCTGGATCCATTGCTCCGCTCTGGAGCAGCAGAAAACAACCTTTCTCCCTCCTCTATATGACATCCTTTTATATATTTGAACATGGCTATCATATCACCCCTTAACCTCCTCTTCTCCAGGCTAAACATGCCCAGCTCCCTTAGCCGTTCCTCATAAGGCATCGTTTCCAGGCCTTTGACCATTTTGGTTGCCCTCCTCTGGACACGTTCCAGTTTGTCAGTGTCCTTCTTGAACTGTGGTGCCCAGAACTGGACACAGTACTCCAGGTGAGGTCTGACCAGAGCAGAATACAGTGGCACTATTACTTCCCTTGATCTAGATGCTATACTCCTATTGATGCAGCCCAGAATTGCATTGGCTTTTTTAGCTGCAAACCACTGATTTTTCCTGATCGGCAAGCCCTAGGCTCCAGAGTACCAAATAATAATAATAATAATAATAATAATAATAATAATAATAAATGCCCTGATGGGGCACTTTGAAGAGGATGGCCCCTTGACCATGCCATGCCATCCAGTGAAGCACTGACCCTCTTCTCTAGATGGTGGACTTGAAATGAGTCATGATAATAAATGGAATATGGTGCTGGCTTGCAGTATGGAATATAGAAATGAGGTGGGTGAAGCATACCTATGAAGCACTGTGGCTCCAGTCTTGCCCTGCAGGCGATGAAACGAAAAACAGCATAAATGTTTAGCTGTCCCTTCCTTTTGCCTGCGTGTCTGGCCACACAAAAAAGAGAGACCTCCTGCTGGTGCATTAGCTGAGTTCACAGATAATCATGAGAGGGAGGAATAGGTTCACTTGCATTCCAGCTAGCTTCAGTTTACCTGCTCTACCAGCAAAGAGGAAAAAACAGTATTCTGCATGCCTCAGGAAAGCAGCAGTCTGGACGGAGTCCGTCATAAGAAGCTGACATCATAGTTTATGAAAGAAAGCATGGTTTGCAGAGCCACAGGGGAGCAGCAGGAGCTGCTGGCTGTAGCTGAGTGACTCCCCCTTCTCCATAGCTCCCTGTAACTATGAGGAAGAGTCTGTTATTGCTGATAAATTACTCCGCACTGTAGAGGAAATGAAGAGGAAGGTAGCAAGATGGGATGTGTAGGGGCCTGAATTATTAGGACATACAAGGCTTATATGGATAAGAGTGTTTCTATAATGCTAGCATATATATATATATATATATATATATATATATATATATATATATGCAGGTTTTGGTGTCCTCGGGTATCTTCCCGTGTAAAAGTTGGGGTGTCTAGGCGACGTTCCAGTAACAAGAAGCCGAAAGCACCAGCCTGAAGATGACGAGTGAGACCTCGTCGAAACGTCGCCTAGACACCCCAACTTTTACACGGGAAGATACCCGAGGACACCAAAACCTGCATTCCTGTACCCGTGAAAATCTACGAAAGCAAATATATATATATATATATATATATGCATGTTTTGGTGTCCTCGGGTATCTTCCCGTGTAAAAGTTGGGGTGTCTAGGCGACGTTTCGACGAGGTCTCACTCGTCATCTTCAGGCTGGTGCTTTCGGCTTCTTGTTACTGGAACAGAGCAGGATCTCAGTGTTTGAGTTCCTATAAATACTGTAGAGGAGGTATGGTGTATAGCCTCCAATGTTCTGGGCAGAGAGGAAGTTCCCAGGCTAGTGTGCCTTTTCTTCTTTTGTTCCTTAATTGCTTGAGGGATATCTTGAGTGATTTCTTGAGTGATATCCTGAGTACCACTTAGGTGGGTCATTAGGTGTGGATTAGTTGCTAAAGCCTTTGTGTCTTGACCTCTTGAACTTTGTGAAGAGTTTTTCTGAGAAGATGGGTGTACTACATTTAGTTGTGCTCTGGCTTGGCTTCGTGTATAGGGGCGAGCTGTGGTTTTGTGGCCTGTGCCAGCCAGATCTGTGTAGGGATTGCAGGGGGGTGCAGCATCCGGAGGTGCCACCATGGTTTGGCTACTGGATGGTGTCTGTAATTTATCTGTGGAGAGGGTCTGGGTTTGGGTCTGGTGTGGTTGATTGGTGATGGCGTTCTGTGTGCCTCTGGATCTGGTGTCAGTTTTTGTGGGGAGGGCTAATTTCCAGATGTCTGGCAAGCGGGATGTGTCGTCACGCTTGTTCATGTTGTGAGGGTGTTTCTCTATCTCGATGGCTTCCATGATTATTCTCTTGTGGTGATGTTCCATGTTAGAGAGCAATTTGGAATCTGCAAAATTAATTTCGTGTCCTGTTTCTTTCATGTGTTGGAAGAGAGAGGAAGTTTTTTCTTCTTTTTTGACGGCATTCTTGTGTTCTGCGATACGTGCATTTATTCGTCTGTTTGTTTGTCCAATGTACGTGGCTGGGCAGACTTTGCAGGGTATTTCATAGACCCCTTGGTTTTCCAACTGGATTTTATCCTTGGGGTTTCTGAGGATATTGGCTATTTTTTGGTTGGCGCAAAAGGCTGTTTTGATATTGTGTTTATGGAGGATTTTGCTAATTTTATCTGTAGTGCCCTTGATATAAGGAAGGAGGGCCATGCCATTGTTTTCTTCTGTGTCTTGGTTTTTGGGGGGTGTTTCTTTTTGGATTAGCTTCGTAACCCTGTTTTGCTGGTATCCATTGGCAATTAACACATTTGAGAGATTCTGTAACTCAGTTGTCAAGTGGTCTTTGTCAGCCAGGCGTTTGGTTCTGGAGATGAGAGTCTTGGCTACGGAGTTTATTTGTGCAGGGTGGTGGTGTGATTGTGCATGTAAGTAGCGGTTGGTGTGTGTTTTTTTCCGGTAGATAGTGTGTCCTAGGGAGCCATCAGGTTTTTTGTAGATTAGGACGTCAAGAAAGGGAAGTTGGTTGTTGGCTTCTATTTCCATAGTGAATTGTATTTTGGGGTGTAGGCTGTTGAGATGTGTGAGGAAGCTGTCCAGTTTTTCCTTCCCGTGTGGCCAAATTACAAAGGTGTCGTCAACATATCTGAGCCAAAGTTTGGGTTTGTGTTCTGACTTGTCTAAAGCATTGGTTTCAAAGTGTTCCATGTACACTTTGGCTCAGATATGTTGACGACACCTTTGTAATTTGGCCACACGGGAAGGAAAAACTGGACAGCTTCCTCACACATCTCAACAGCCTACACCCCAAAATACAATTCACTATGGAAATAGAAGCCAACAACCAACTTCCCTTTCTTGACGTCCTAATCTACAAAAAACCTGATGGCTCCCTAGGACACACTATCTACCGGAAAAAAACACACACCAACCGCTACTTACATGCACAATCACACCACCACCCTGCACAAATAAACTCCGTAGCCAAGACTCTCATCTCCAGAACCAAACGCCTGGCTGACAAAGACCACTTGACAACTGAGTTACAGAATCTCTCAAATGTGTTAATTGCCAATGGATACCAGCAAAACAGGGTTACGAAGCTAATCCAAAAAGAAACACCCCCCAAAAACCAAGACACAGAAGAAAACAATGGCATGGCCCTCCTTCCTTATATCAAGGGCACTACAGATAAAATTAGCAAAATCCTCCATAAACACAATATCAAAACAGCCTTTTGCGCCAACCAAAAAATAGCCAATATCCTCAGAAACCCCAAGGATAAAATCCAGTTGGAAAACCAAGGGGTCTATGAAATACCCTGCAAAGTCTGCCCAGCCACGTACATTGGACAAACAAACAGACGAATAAATGCACGTATCGCAGAACACAAGAATGCCGTCAAAAAAGAAGAAAAAACTTCCTCTCTCTTCCAACACATGAAAGAAACAGGACACGAAATTAATTTTGCAGATTCCAAATTGCTCTCTAACATGGAACATCACCACAAGAGAATAATCATGGAAGCCATCGAGATAGAGAAACACCCTCACAACATGAACAAGCGTGACGACACATCCCGCTTGCCAGACATCTGGAAATTAGCCCTCCCCACAAAAACTGACACCAGATCCAGAGGCACACAGAACGCCATCACCAATCAACCACACCAGACCCAAACCCAGACCCTCTCCACAGATAAATTACAGACACCATCCAGTAGCCAAACCATGGTGGCACCTCCGGATGCTGCACCCCCCTGCAATCCCTACACAGATCTGGCTGGCACAGGCCACAAAACCACAGCTCGCCCCTATACACGAAGCCAAGCCAGAGCACAACTAAATGTAGTACACCCATCTTCTCAGAAAAACTCTTCACAAAGTTCAAGAGGTCAAGACACAAAGGCTTTAGCAACTAATCCACACCTAATGACCCACCTAAGTGGTACTCAGGATATCACTCAAGAAATCACTCAAGATATCCCTCAAGCAATTAAGGAACAAAAGAAGAAAAGGCACACTAGCCTGGGAACTTCCTCTCTGCCCAGAACATTGGAGGCTATACACCATACCTCCTCTACAGTATTTATAGGAACTCAAACACTGAGATCCTGCTCTGTTCCAGTAACAAGAAGCCGAAAGCACCAGCCTGAAGATGACGAGTGAGACCTCGTCGAAACGTCGCCTAGACACCCCAACTTTTACACGGGAAGATACCCGAGGACACCAAAACCTGCATTCCTGTACCCGTGAAAATCTACGAAAGCATATATATATATATATATGTGTGTGTGTGTGTGTGTGTGTGTGTGTGTGTGTATAAATGGTGGCTCCAGGGTAGAACAGTTCCTCCAGGGTAGAACAGGGAGGTCCCAAAACTGACCTCCCAACTGCAGCATCACTGCCATTTTCTGGGGGGGGTGTGTGTGTGCAGGGGAGCCATGAACCTGGGTCAGTGCAGGTGCATCAGTGTGAGTGCCAGATGAACTCCATTGGTGCACCCAAGCTTACTGCTCAATTCCATCCTGTTAAGTGGCAGCAACACCATGTCAGGAGACCATCTCTGTGTCAGTTCCTCACCTCAGCAACTGCTTGTGCCTTGCAGCAAAGTAACCTCCGACAGGTTCAGAAAATGGCCTCCAGGGAGGAAGTTGCTTCATTACCCAAAAGGCAGGGTTGCTGCTTTCCCAAGAATTAGGGTCCTTAGAGATCATGTCAGTATTCTGAAAATTGATAAACTGCAAGGCAAGGTATCCCAGAGGCACTCAGAGGTCTATTAATAGGGTCCCAAAGAACGGCATCATTCAATTCATTTAATCTTGAAGTGACTCAAATCACTTGTGTGAGAAATTATTGATTGCAGAGGGTTTTTTTTCCCATCCTGGAGTGATAATGGCAGCATCAATAATGGTTGATTATCCCAGATGGATGAATGGTTTGTAAAATAATAATATAATTAATAATAAATAAAATAATTCGGCTGAACAGGATCAGAACAAACTTGGTTAGAAGTCCCTCCAGACTTTCATGTTCTAGAAGTGCTACACAAGTTGTTTAACTTAATTTTAGTTCTGATAACATCTGAATAGGGCTAGAATCTTTCTCATATTTCATAAATAAGCTTCTTTGGGCTTCATTGTTTCTCTTTCTGTGTTGGTTAGATGGCTAAGAAATTGCATTTGTTTTGGTAATTTGACCTTGGATAATTCCACACCACATACCGCCAATTCCTTGAGAGGTTACAGCTTGCTGTTGGACTGAGTCCATGTATGTGTGGCCATGACTGGGAAATCTGTGTGCACATTCATTATGTATCATATCACCTGCACACCTGCCTCTTCTGATGCAGCCTTTGGTTGACACGTCGTCCAAAGTTTTGTTTCTAGCAAATGAGAGGGTATAATCTCTTAAGATAAACTGCTTGCATACATCCCAGAACTAAAGACTTCTCCACCCCAGAAATGTCAGAGAAAGGAAAATCTGAACCTACTCTAAATTGCTATTCCTGGGGGTTCTGTGGTAAAACAGGCAGGCAGGCAGACAGACTACCTGACAAGTGCTAGCAGGGTCATGAAGCAGTGGCTTCTAGAATATTGCCTTTGGATGTCCCAAATTATCAGTGTTAGACTGATAGTGGGATATGTTCCTGTTAGTCTTTGTTCAATGTTTGTGTACCTCTTGATGCATTTATACACCAAATATTCCCCCTTTATGTCCTTTTCTGTTTGTTTCACTTGTGAGAACCATGTGGCTTCCCTCCATGCTTTGCCCTTGGATTAGGAGTTGAGAAGAAGCTCTTCCCCTTGGAGACATTGCTAGTGTAGTGGTGGAGAACCTCCACTCCACAAGCTGAATTTGACCCACCTGAGGCTACCCCCCTCCCCTTCTCATGTGCTTTTAGCTGGCTGGAATGTGTCCTTGAACTGTGATGTTGCCTCTTGCTTAGATGGAGCGCTCTCTCTCTCTCTCTGTGTGTGTGTGTGTGTTTGGAAACCTCTGGCTTTTGTGTGGCTGGAATGTAGTCAATTGTACAAAGACACATGTCACAACTGTTGCTCCTCCCACTGCTGGCATCCTCACCCCTGTTGCTGAAGGATCCTACTTGTTAACAGGGAGTGGAAATTTACGACAGATTCAAAGCTTCCTTTCACAAGCACCAGAAGGATTCTGCGCATTCCCAGTTTTGTGTATGATTCACTGGGAAATGCTTCCGTGTGTTCAGTTTCATGACCTCATGTGCCCCTAGGGCTCCTGTTGAATCGGCCCCTGTGGCTCCTGATACTTGCACTCAGCAACCTCATTTACTCCATAGCCTCCCCTCTCCTTGTTTCGGTTCTATAGCATAGACAGCTTTTGAAATACCTGGTGGGCTTGTGTGTGCACATCTTACATTTCAAATTGCCATATTGAGGAAGGGCAGCCAAGCTCCAGTCACTATGGAAAATGCAGAAGCCTACATTGTTTCAAACCCTTGAAGTATAAAGTGGGAATTAACCCTGGAAAGTTGTGTATGGAATCAGTTAAAAACTCTGGAAGCAAATGAGAACAGAATGAATTTTTCAGTGATCACAAGTAAGATGTCGGTATACCTGCATGATTTCCCTCTCCCTCTATCCATAGTCCTATGCACTTTCTTTTTCTCTATGCATGCATGCATGTGTGTGTTGTGTTTCTGTTTAATCTTTAAAGAAGCTCAGAATTGTTGATACTGGGGTGATGAGGCTGGCACATTTTACCCTTAACTGTCTGAGGTAGGTCAATCTAAGAGATGCTGAACTGACCCTGGGGTCTCCCGGTTTACTTTATTAGTGATTTACTTTATGGGTAACCCCATAAAGAACTTGGGTCGTTTAGGTCTAACTGGCTTCTGGCAATGAGGCACTTACTTTGCTCATCATGAAGTACTCCCCCCCCCCTTTCCTCACCTATCCTAAGCATAGGTAAAAGCAAAGCTAAACAAATGCAATTCCACAAAGCCCCAGACTTGGCTGTTAGAACTGATTAGAAATAGATCAAGTTCATAATTTGCAGGTTTTGACATCCTTGTTTAATTTATTCTTAAGAGGTTGCAGGGTACCACGTTGTCCACCCACAAATTCAGATTTCACGGGCACATGAAGTTATCTGTGGGGGTCTCGTATTCAACCCGGATGACTCTCTTGTGTTGCAGATACTAAAGCGACCTGTGAAGAATCTCCATGAAGGTGACCAGCCATGCAATGTTCCTGGAAGGCTGTCCTCCTACTTGCTTTGGCCTCCATTGCTATCCAGTACACAGCCATCCGCACCTTCACGACCAAGTCCTTCCACAGCTGCCCTGTGCCTCCCAACCCAATGAACTGTAGCCTGAACCAGGAGATTGAATCGGCCGACCGGCTGTGTGATGAAAACCCCACCCTCGCTTACAACACCTCCAAGAAGACACATGTTCTGATCTTGGCCACCACCAGAAGCGGATCCTCTTTCGTCGGGCAGCTCTTCAACCAGCACTTTGATGTCTTCTATTTGTTTGAGCCCCTTTACCATGTCCAGTACACCTTGATCCCGAAGCTGACGCAGACGAAGGGCTCCACGGACCGGCGGATCATGCTGGGTGCTGGCCGAGATTTGCTGAGAAGCCTCTACGACTGTGACCTTTACTTCCTGGAAAATTACATCAAGCCCCAGCCCGTGAACCACACGACGGACAGGCTTTTCCGGAGGGGGGCTAGCAAAGCTCTGTGCTCCCCACCAGTTTGTGAGACGCTGGCGGCATCCGCCGACATACCTCTGGAAGAAGGCGACTGTGTGAAGAAGTGTGGCACTTTGAACCTGACCCTGGCCACCGAATCATGTAAGGATCACGGGCATGTTGCTATCAAAACAGTGCGGGTGCCAGAGGTCAATGACCTCCGAGCCTTGGTGGAGGACCCCAGGCTCAATTTGAAAATCATACAATTGGTGAGGGACCCCAGGGGCATCCTGGCTTCCAGGAGTGAGACATTCCGAGACACTTACAGACTTTGGCGGATCTGGGATGGCACAGGCAGGAAGCCCTACAACTTGGACGTGACCCAGCTCACCACCGTCTGTGAGGACTTTTTGAACTCTGTTTCCACTGGGCTGAACCGGCCGCCTTGGCTCAAGGGAAAATACATGCTGGTGAGGTATGAAGACCTGGCCAGGAATCCCTTAAAAAAGACCGAGGAGATGTATGAATTCCTTGGCATTCCCATGGACAGCAACGTGGAACGATGGATACAGAACAACACTAGGGGAGATCGGTCCGCGGCGAAACACAAGTACGGGACTGTCCGGAACTCGGCGGCGACTGCAGAGAAGTGGCGGTTCCGCCTCTCGTTCGAAATTGTGGCGTTCACGCAGAACGCATGCCAGCAAGTGCTGGTACAACTGGGCTACAAACTGGTGTCCTCCGAGGAGGAATTGAAGAACCTCTCCATCAGCCTGGTGGAGGAGAGGGACTTCCTGCCCTTCTGGTAATGCAGACATTAGGGACTCGTGTTTTAATGCTGATACGAGCCATTTCTAACTATTGCCTTATTTTCCTTCTTCCCCTCCTACTCTCTGAAATTTGCACTAATTCTTTGAATGGAAGTCTCCAAAAGAGTTAACATGAAGAAGGTGCCCCCGCTCTCAGACCATAGTATGGATTATGAGTATTGGGTCTCTTAAGAACAAGAGCTAAAAACACAAACTGCGGATGGGTAGCAATGTTTACAAATCACACACACGTAACAATGTATAAAAGGGAAAAAAAAGTAACCCTCAGGCTTTCCACACCGAAGGGCACCTGAGGAATTATACTTTTGCACTGTTTACTTTTACAATGTAAGAGATAACTATAACTATATATATATATAAATATATATATATATGTCTAATTTATGAATAGTGTTGTCATCTCCCACCTAACTCCTCCTGATTATGAGCAGGTTTTACTGTTAGCTGAATGTGGAAAAGTCTCCTTGTTTTAAATCTTGTTTTGATATGTCTGAGTCATGTTATCAGGCTGGTCGCTGATCCATGGTTTGTTGAGTAACACCTATGACATTTATTTGTGCCAAAAAAAATAGAAAGGAAGGAAGTGGTTTGCTGAACATCAACAACAATACCTTAATGCTTTATCTCTGTGTTTTCTGCAAATAAAGAATACAATAAAATCAATTGTTCCTGGAGGGACAAATTCACCAGGCCAGGCTCAATGAATTGTCAGACCATTTAACTCTCCTCAAGACAAATGTAATGGTGGGGGTGGAAGGGGAAGGATGTGTGCAACTATTAGACCTTTAAAGATCCAAAGATGGATAGCAGAGTACATCATAGGCAGACAGGCAGATTATCTGATTGTTAAGTGCTGAGGTGGAGAAATAATGGCAGTTCCATGATCCGTATGCATCTTAACCTCCTGCCTTTTTAATGTGTAGTAAATTGGAACTAGTTACCTTGAAGAAGAAGAAGAGTTTGTATTTGATATCCCGCTTTATCACTACCCGAAGGAGTCTCAAAGCGGCTAACGTTCTCCTTTCCCTTCCTCCCCCCCCTACAAACACTCTGTGAGGTGAGTGGGGCTGAGAGACTTCAAAGAAGTGTGACTAGCCCAAGGTCACGCAGCAGCTGCATGTGGAGGAGTGGAGACACGAACCCGGTTCCCCAGATTACGAGTCTATCGCTCTTAAGCACTACACCATGCTGGCGTAGAATTATAAGAGTATTCTAAGCCTGCTCAAGAACTCCCTCCACCTCCCCAACTTAGCTGGCGGTTTTTTGTTTCATCTAGAACCACTAGGCACATTAGGGAAGAACTTGTGATTCCAAGGAGAAGAGCGCACGTCTGCATGCATAATGTCCCAGGTTCAATCCCCGCCATATCCAGTTAAAACGATTTGAGGCAGCAGGACTGGCAAAGACCTCTGCTTGAAATCTGAGAGAGCTGCTTACAGCCAGATACGGCAGTAGAGGAACAGAGGGAGAAATGCAGCATAAGGCAGCCTCATACGATTATTTCCCCCCTATTCACATCTGCATTAGAGCCTGCAGCTCTTCTAGAACTTCAAGGCCTAGTCTAGCCTGCCTAACAGTTCTAGATCTCAGCAAAGGAACCCTGTGAGCTGGTGTTCTATGAGGGTTAATAAAGTATTTCCAGCTCCCTCCCAATATCATCGCTAGTATTCTTTGCAGGAAGCTATGGCATTAAACAGTTTTGAAATAATTTAAAACTGTGTGGGTTTATCTACGCTGCGGATGTTAATTGACTTCACAGTCACATCCTTTCCCACAGCGAACTCCAGGAGTCTGTGGGCAGGGCTAGGACTGTCTAGAGATTTCTTACCGCTCTTACCAAAATAAAACCTCCAGGATTCTTTGTGGGAATCCCTGGGAATTAAAAGATACAAAATCACACTATGTTCTTCTTTTAAAGGTCAGTTACATAAGTAGACTGTGTGGGGTGGGGGTGGGGCAGAAGGAAGAGGGAACCATGGCATCAGAGACAAGTGTCAGGCTGGAAGGTGGGGGGCGGGGGAACCTGAGCAAGATGCTTTCCAGGGGGTCTCCCTTGTTCACCCTCTCTCCCTGCCTCACCATGATGTGCTCTCTTCCCTGGCCTCTTCCTTCCTGCCACCTGAGAGAGGGAGGAAGTGAACAAGTCCCTTTCTTCTTCACTTTATTAAAAGAAAAGAAAATGGACCCATTTGTTCCCTCCCACTACCTGGTAAGTGGGGAGGGGGAGGCAAAAGGCTCACGTTCCCCCCCCCCTTTCTTACTAGAAAGAAAACAAGGGTCTCCTTCCCTTCTCTTCCATCCCATCCTCTAACTAACCAGGCAATCTGCAGGAAGGAATTCAACATTGCACCCATCTGATCATTCCGGCAGCACAAGCATTTATTTCTTCTTGCCACTCTCCTGCCTCAGCTTGCTATTCTGAAGGTTCTCCAGGTCTTGTTTTTGGAAGACACAGGGGACGGGATTTAAGGAGGAGCAGCAAAGCTCTGTTGTGTTAGCAAGAGCCCTTTTTCTGGCTTCTGTTGGCACACCAGGTTAGCTGAAGTTGCTGTTCTCTTCAAAACTTTTTTCCCAAAGATTTTTGGGCACCAACACATCCAACTATCTGCAAAACTTTAAAGAAAGCAACAGAGATCAGCTCCTTCCTGCTCATGCACCTCCCAACTGGTCCCCCAATTTTCTTTCAAAATAAAAGTGGCCAAGTTAACCCCATGGGATTCTAGCAGCTGAAAGGAAAGCTGAAAATCTGGGTATATTCTGGGCTTGTTTCTGACTAAATTGAGCTAATTCCCCTTCTTATGGATATAGTCATACCTTGGAAGTCGAATGGAATCTGTTCCGGAAGTCCATTTGACTTTCAAAATGTTTGGAAATCGAAGCCACAGAAGTTCAGCTTCCAAAAATCATTTGAAAACCGGAACACTCACTTCCAGGTTTTGATTGTTCAGGAGCCGATTTTTTCAGGAGCCAAGGCATTCGAGATCCAAGGTACAATTGTATTGAGCAGGAGAAGACAAAGGAGATGCCTCTTTTTAGCAGCAGGAAGAACAGTATGGCACCCATGCTGGGGTGTGTGCATGCATGTGTGTAGGGAAGGGAGTTGTGTTCCCACCGTAGCCTTCCTGTCCCTCGCCTCCCGCCTCCTGTGAGGTAGGTAGTCCTCATGCAGACTCCTCTTTCCACGTGCAGATTCACTCTTGCTGGACTTTGAGCCAACTCATTTAGGCTTGAGCTGAAGTTTTATACGTGTTGGCATGATCTTGGCTACTGAATCAAACCTGTGGTTGTTGGATTGTTGGAAGTGGGCATCTGAAGAGCAGTTAACTGGGGTTAAGGGTAAGGGTTGTACATGCTACATTGTGTTTGATAAATATTGGTTCTGATGGGGGCAGTAAGTGGAATTACAATATTCAGTGGGCCAGAAGATTTGGGGGAGGGGTGGTTTCGAGGTAGGAATTGGAAGCATGCAAATGTTTAAGGTTTTAACTATTTATTTTTTATTATTAATCCCAGAGGACCAGGACCATTGGTTTTCTGTCAAAAAGAAAATGTGTTCCTTATAACCTTCTGCATTTTATGGTCTTCTGATCTGCATTCCAAAGGTAGCTGTCTTAGAGTCCTGAGACTGAGGCGTAATATTTCTCCATGACGATGAAACTACGTTCTTGGAATGTTTCTGTGTCTCCTCATTTCTGACACTGTGACCAAGATTTTAGTTTGGGACATTACACACCAAGACCACCGTGTTACCTACCATGCAAGCAAACATGAATGCATCTTTTGTATAAAGCTTCACAAAGATTAGACATCTTTTGATTAATTAAAAAGGAGTGCCTGATTAACTGGGCAGCAGATTTTTGGTTTTTTTTGTTAATGTTGATTATTTTCGTATGTAAGTACTTTCAGATCCCTGGGTAGTAGATGTCTCTGCAGAAGTATTTCTCCTTTATCACACACATGAGTGCGTCATCTAAAAACAAAGAAGAATGCCTTTTCTTTGGAGGGTTTATTCATATGCAGATTTAATTGATTAATCAATCAATTAAAATGTATATAACTAATTCACTACAATTTATTTTTTTGAGTGACAGCCCTAATTTTGTAAACTGAAAAGGCCTTGGCACAAATAAATGTCAGTCTTTACTACTACATTTGTGTTAACTGCAGAGCCATTTCCTGTTCCCAAAGTGGAAGAGATAAGAAGGTGAGAAGCACATGCACTCATGTAAGAAGCTCCATACCAGCTGCCTGCCCAACACCAACAAGCCTTATGTTTATGGATCCTTATGTTTACAGCATTTCTTCCCCAACAGTACTAGTGGCTATTTGCTTGCCTGACACCCTTCTCAGTAGTCATATTTGCTTTATTTTAAAATGGATGCAGACAAAATTGATGCAGAAATTACACAAAAATGATCTAAAACAACTTTTTATGAACAAGAGTTATTTGGTGGTCAGCAATCTCTGATGCCAGTTGAAAAGAAAATGACAAATTAGCTATGCCTAAAACCAAACAATATGGACTGTAGATTAACTCAGATGTTTGCCTTTGCCCCCCCCCTAAAAAACAAACAAACTTTTTTTTAAAAAAAACTTAAATTTTCTGCCGGGTCAACTTGCCTTGGAGGTTTTTAACCTCACCTTGTAGTATCTGGCATAGATCTTGTGCTTGAAATATCAGCCCTTGTTTCATTGTACTGTGATCTTGCTGGCATCTATGGCATTATTCACCTTGTTTGGGCCTGCTGTTTACTTCTGATGGGCTACAATAGAAAAGTCTTTTTGGGTGCAGCCAGGAGGTCGTTACTCAGTGTAAGAGTTTAGAGCAGGCTAGAAGAGTTCTGCATTAGAACCAGTCTAGATTTTAGCTTTGCAAAAAGGATTGGCATTCTTCTTGCAAGTTTGCCGCTGCCCTGCCTCACTATATCTTGGGTGGGGGCAGAAGAACACTCACCAAGGCACTTCTCCACCCACAACTCATGCCAACGGCAGCTACTGGAGTAGGATTGGGGGAACCCCACTCCATGGTATCCAACTGCATGGCTAATGTTGCTCCACTGTGCAGCTGGCAGGAGGAAAACTAACTACAGAATCATCAATCTGCATGGTGAAAGGAATGTTAAGAGACTGGCTTTGAGCTGCAGTCCAAGAAGACACCTGAGAGTTCAGTGCAACTAGATATAATGAAAGTCTCATGGGTTGGATGGAGCAGGCGGGCAGTTTCCAAACTGCTCATAAAAGCACAGTAGACTTCCATAGGCTCTCAGCCTCTATCTTGAGGAGTTATTTCCACTTGGAGTTGTGATAAATCTCCCAACAGAATTCCAATACTGAGTCAGTGCGCCATGTATCTGTGGGAAGAAAGTCATTAGGCGCTGCTATCGGCTGCCAAACGTAGGGAAGGGAGACTATGCAGTTCCATTAATTTTTCTTCAGTGGCCTTTGAAAGGGCAGGGACATCAATTGCCGCATTGCATACCCATCCCGCTGGGGTGGCTTCACAAGGTGCCCCCCTAGCCTGAAAGATGAAAACCCATTTTAAGTGGGGATGGCTGTGAAAGGTCACTGGAAAAATGAGTTTGGTGGCCTCTCCTCTGGGCTTGTAGAGAAATGAGTGGAGCATTATAAATCATCTCCGCTGTCAAGAGAGAGATGGAGCTGGAAACCTCTCAGGAGAATGAAGAGGAAGGAAGTTGCCTACTCCCCCCCCCATCCTTTCAGGCACTTCAGCACAGTGTTTGTTAATTGCCTGAATGTGTTTGATTGGTGCAGCTGAGTGTTGTTTGTACAACTTCCTAGAAGTCCATGTGGCAGCTGCAGACAATGCTCAGCTGTGCCCATTCCACATAAAACACTCGTGGTACAAAGACAAACAGCACTGAGGATAAGTTTCATACCAGGACTTGTACAAATCATCCATACTGATGAGGGGGAGGATCTAAAGGACTGAATACAGACCTCCAGGCCTCTCTATCTGGTCCTCGGGACTCTTCCCTAGGCCACACCCTCTTCCAAGGCTACAACTCTGCTTCCCAGGCCACATATCCCATTGACCCTGCTCTGCATGCTCTTTGAGTGCTTCTGCCTAGCTGGACTGTATCTCTGATCTGTGATGGTGCCTCTTGCTTGCCTCGATTGGGAGGTATGTGTGCATGTAGGCACCTCTGGCTTTTGTGCAGCTGGAATGTAGCCTGCTGTGCAAAGGTCAGTGTCCTAGCCATGGCGCCACCCACTTTGGGGTCTGGCCCCACCCACCACTGGCCCATGATGGCTCCCAGAAGATTGTCAGTGTGGCTTATGAATTGAAAAAGCTTCTCTATCCTAGGGCAGGTAAGGTGGGGTGGGAAATAGGTGAGGGAGCGGGTAAAATCTGCATTTAAAGCTGAATCTATTAAATTCACGCTTTATATGAAAACCAAACCACAGCCATATGTTGAAATGCACACCTCTCTGAATTTTGCGGTGCAGTTCTCCAACCAGTGTTTACAAAAATGCATACATGTGGGGCAAGCATGCATAAAAAGGAATATATCATTGAAAGTAACATGCAAAAATGGGGGGGAAATGCTTGCAGAAAAGTGCACAATAGTTAAAACTGCACCCACAATAGTGTCTGTTAGTATAAATGTGCACTAAAAAAAAAAAAAAAACCCTCTTGAAAATTAGCATTTTTTTACATTGCTGCAGAAATGTAGAGAACCAATTTTAAGATTGGAAAAACGAGAGAACCAAAACTGACCCGTTCTTTCACCCCTAGCTTTTCTACAGCCTAGGAAACAGGAAGCTGCCTTATACCATGTGAGACCATTCTAGCTCACTATTGTCTACAGTGGCTGCCAGCAGCTCTTTGGGATTTCAGACAGGGATCTTCTCATCTTCATCAGACAGGGAGATGCCAGGGGTGGAACCTGAGACTTCCTGCATGCAGGCACAGCTCTTCAACCTCTCACAGTGACCGGCATTCCAAACATCACTATTAGTCATCTCTCATTTTGGTACCAACCTGATCTGTGGGAGGAAAGAAAAGGGTTTCTAGAACAGCAAGGGTTGCAAATTCCTCAACAAAGCTGGACACCACCTGTTCAGCTTCAGAGGCCAAACTCTGTATTAATAAAACACGTCAATAGCAGAATCCTATGCCTGTTTGCTTGGAAGAATGTTCAAATGGGCTTACTCCCCAGGTAAGTGTGCATTGTGTTGCAACCCAGCCCTTCCTATGCAGGCCTTGGCTACTGATGCACCTTGAGAATATTCTCTTCTGAAGTAAATAAATTACTTGATTGGCCCATTATTGTTTACTCAAGCAAATTAATCCTTTAGCACGCATCTTCCTGTAGCCTAGTTACTTGGTAATAGGGCTCTTACAAAACCTTTATTGGCTGGATTGGCCTGCTTTATGCAGGGCCAGAGAAATGCTAAGTATCCCATAGTAACTTATTTCCTGCAATTCATTTCAAGCTGCATTGAAGCTTTAAGAATGCTCCTTATTGTCTCAACAGTGCTGTGCTCTTGGCCCCCCCAAAAGGAGCCAGATTTTGCACAACAGAAACAAAAATTGTCTGTCCCATCAAGTAGATTTGCTCTCAGTTCTGGCATAGCTTATTCTACTCCCAGGACGCTGTGGTTTTCAAATAATTTGGGGTTTTTTTCCCCTAAGAAGGATCATTGTTGTGGGAAAGAGAATAAAAGTTGGCTGCCTAGCTGGGGGACAGTAGCCATATGGAAGATATAGCAATATGGTGTTTGAAAATCAGTAACCTGGGGGACATCAGCTTATTTGTGAAGTACTCTTGAGATAAGGAGCAGTAGGGAGACAATGATCAAACCCAAGGAGAGTTGATACAAAAGAGGGGGTGCAATATTCACATATTTCAGCAACTTTTCCGAAATGAGATGAAAGTGTTCACTTATGCAGAGAAAGGGTACTAGTTAACTGGAAAGCATTGTCGGCACTCTTAATTGGCTTTGTTTGTATTCAGCGATATCATCAAATAGACAATTCTGAATTGCTATGTAACACTGTGATGTCATCATGTTCTGTATATATCACCTGATTAGTTAATATTATTCAAGGAACAAAGCAGGGAGATATTGCCCTGGGGCAGCAGTGGCAAAGAAACAGTGGCTGTAAACAACTGCAAATAGCACTGTAAAAGATAGGGGGTAAGTTTGAAAAAATAGGCATTTCACCACACCACAACCCTTTTATTTGTTTTCTTGTTTGTTTGTTTGTTTACTTTGTTAGCCTCTATCACAGCTTTCTCTGCAAACTGCAACAGAGGAACATAATCATAAACATACATTTTTCCTGGTTTCACTCACTCACACACACACACTCACACACACACACACACACACACGTTTTATATATAAAACACCTCTCTCTCTCTCTCTCTCTCTCTCTCTCTCTCTCTCTCTCCGTGTGTGTGTGTGTGTAAAAATCTATATCATCTATCATCTATCATCTATCTATATCTATCTATCTATCTATCTATCATCTATCTATATCTATCTATCACTTATCTATCATCTATCTATATCTATCTATCACTTATCTATCATCTATCTATCTATCATCTACCTATCTACCTATCTGTATGTGAAATTACCTGCAGCAAGTATCATGGACACCTACCAGATAAGTGCTCCTGAATTATGATCTCATTAGTGGTGAGTGCCATGCTATACCCCAACTTCTTGTATACCTCCATTTTATGAACACAATTTTCTTTAGAACTCTTTAGCACTTGAGTGCTCCTTCACTATAGCTTACAAGAGTGAGAATGCTCATGTAGTCCTTTAAAAATAAGTGCTGGGTGAAAATCAAGAATTCCCCCCCCTCCATTTCTGTAGCAGTGCACCACCTGTTTGTGGATTCCCCCAGTTTAATTCTCTCCCAGTGGCGTAGCGTGGGGGTGCGGGGGGGGGGGCGGCCGCACCGGGCGCAACATCGGGGGGGGGGGGGGAGTGCTCGCATTCGCAGCTCTCTGCCCCTACCTGGCTCACTCACTCTCTCTCACACAAGGGGGCGCAAATTACTTGCCTTGCCCCGGGTGCTGACAACCCACGCTACACCACTGTTCTCTCCTGCTGACTTCCAGCATCTCAAGCTGAACTGCACAACGTCTGTGTTGAATCATAAGAAGGCTACCCCTTTACAACACAGCAAACCCCACAGCGAGGCTCTCCACCCACACTGTCCCTGCTTATTTCCTTTAGTTGAAAACAAGGATCAAAACCAAACAAGGGGGTTATATCTTAAAAATTTATTATCTTCCAAAGATAGAAATGAATATTCACTGAACTACACAACAAAACAAACCCATGCTCCAAACAAATTGGGTGGGGTGGAGCAGTGTCTTTCAAAACCTAGAAATAAACTGCTTATGTTTTAGTAATGAAGAACCGACAGTCACTTGCCTCCCTGTTGTTCATGCTTCCTCGATCTAAAGGGTGCTGTGGGTGGTAGAACTGAAGAGGCAACATCAGTTTCAGCCGGGTGATGTTTTTCAAGGTGGAAATTCTTAAAAGAATGGAGGGGATTTATTTGACAGCAGAAATGAAGAACCCTTGATGGAAGCCCAGATTCTTAAGACCAGTACTGGTCCAAGATGAATCTCAACACTCCAATTTCGAAAAGACTTCCTGGAGCAGACATCAGTTCTTGCTTTCATCTAGCCCCTAAAATTATGACACATGACATGCTGAAAACGTATGCTTCACCTTGCTACATTTTAGGACTTGCCTACTTAAGACCCCTTTCACACACGATGCAAAAAGTGCCTTTCAGTCATAATTTGCTGCTGTTGTAGCACATTAAGGATCAGAATTGTGGGAAGAGTTCCTCTGAGCATGTCAGGCCTATCAGCTAAGCTGCTGCCAGAGCCTATTCTGAATTAATAGAGGCTTTGATTCCATTTAGTTAAAATAGAGGCACAGCCAAAGAAAGAAATGGAAGATGTCCTACTCACTCTCACAAGTATCCTATGACTTGGAATGAGCTGCAGCTACTGTAAATTTGACCCAAGGCAGGGGATTGCCTAAGCTTTTTCTTTCTTTCTTGGCTGTGACACCTTAGCATGGTATAATGAAACCAGTGCTTGTTTTATTCCAGTGAACCATGGAGCACTGCTAGTAAACTACTGTAGCAGTGAGATAGGATACTTTGCTTCCTACAAGGGTTCTTCATCCTAGGGGCAAGGGACAAGAATAAAAACATATCAAGGTGTTCATGCTGCCTGGCCAAAAGTGGCTGGGGAAGCTAGCTATAAAAAGGTGCCCTGCCTGCTCTTTAGGATCCAGAGAATTCAACTTGGGGCAGTTCAGTTACAATGGGCATACAATTCTGTGTGGTCAGGGGCAGAACCAGAAAAACCCTCATGGCTTATAGTATCACAGGCTGTTTTCAAGGGAGAACAATGAACAGATACCAGCCATCTTGGGCTCTGCAAATTGCAGAAGACTACTCAGTTAAACACAGGTAGGCATTCTGGTGTCAGATGGTATTGCGATACTGCAACCAAAAAGGCAGGTATAACAAAATAAAACAGAAAGGTTGAAAGAGAAAAGAAATTTCCTCCAAGGGGAACTACATGCTGCCATGATGTGGAATAAAGCAAGCTTTAGATGCTGGTCACACTAATGGTGCCTGTGAAGATATCGTAGTCAAGCAAAGCTGCAAAGAAGCTGCAAGAGGTGGAAAGCAGAATGATCCCAGCATCCAGGATATGAATAAAACATATCTTCTGAATCTACTTAAGTCTGCTCCATTTTAAGTATCCAAAGATCAACATCCCTTTCATGAAAGAACCATAAAGAGAAAAGGACTGAAGGGAGACCTCGGGCATCAGTCTCGGGCACCAGTCTCAAGGACACATAACTGGAGGTAAGTCCCATTGAAGTCACATGGATTGACTTCTGCACAAACAGCTTAAGGACTGCAGGAGCAAAGTTTGGTCACTGGCCAAACTGGCAAAGTAGAAGTGGGGGAAAGAATGGGTTTAAAACATGAGCATGGCTTACACTTTCTAAGGGTATAAGCGAGCATTGCCTAAAACATTTCATGTTGATGGTACCTGGTCAATGAACCAAAACAAAATTTGAACAACCTCAATTACAAATTGCTGAATTTGTCAGGAATAATGTGCATATTATTTATGGGCAGGGTCACACCTCCGTTTTCATGGCTTTAATTATTAGAAAACTGATCCAATGCTTACTGTATATGATCATAAAACACACTATAAACATTCTTTCTCTCTATTGCACATAGTTAAAATCCTACAATGCCAGGAAAGGCAGAAGTAATTCTAAAACAAGGAACCTTTTTCATTCTAATTAGGTGTACCTGTGGATGGAAGTGGGCTTGTGTGAGAGAGATGAGGAGAAAATTGATGTTGTTATCACCATCATCAGTAGCACGATTTATATTTATTCAAGGCCACTCAATAACTTGGTTGCCTTGGTGCCTCATAAACATATATATTCTTTCCTCTGCTGCACCTGTGGAATGGTTGGATGCCCTTATTCACAGCATCTCTGCTTCATACAGGCTACATTTGTGTGGACAGGACCCATACAGCCCTTCCCCATTTATTTTGTTTTTTTTAAAAAGACCTCTAGTGAACTACAAACCATTAAATACAAAAAAACAGGACTAGGTGACGAGATTGGCAACCTGGAAATTATTTTACCACTGAAAGTTGTTGATGTGTCTAGTAAGGATTGTGGCAGGAGATTCCCACTAGTGGCTGCTGAGGGAGTTGCAAGGAGGTAGCAAGAGCTGGCTCTGTCAATCCTGCACAGGTTCAGACACCTGCTGACTGTCCAGATGCCCAGGCATGGGGATGCTGTCTTCAGTGAGCCACATGGCTAGTTTGCAGTCATGCACTGTACTACACTGATAGTCACCCCCTTTCTTGCTGCCTCATGTCTCTCCCAGGCAAGGATGTGGACCCCTCTGCCCATCAGCACTTCCCCAACCCCACATCTCACAGATGGCTTTAAGGAAAGAAGAAACTGCAGATCCCTACCAGGATCATACCTGTGTCTCCTACCGGGAAACAGCTCTGTGCTTGAGTTTTCTGTCTAGTGTGTCCAAACAGATGGAGCACAATGCTCACAACTGAAGCTCCTACATAGCCTCTCATGGGGTGAACAAAGTTCTCCTACATTAAGGTTACCAGATTTCCCCATTTCCCGGGGACAGTCCCCAGATTTACGAATCAGTCCCCATAAAAAATCCATTGAAGTTGAAAAGTGTCCCCGGATTCATTGAAAAAAATCTGGTAACCTTATCCTAAATGGGATAGTGCATGAGTGTGGGTAGTTGTGACTGTGGGCTCCAAGCTAAAAAATTGAACTTCAGCCATGGCTAGGAGGTCTGGGTTTGTGATCCAAAACAAAATGGTATTGCAGTGAGGAAGGTCAGGGACTAAGTGATCTGTCAAAAGGAAGGGTCTAGTCGGCCTTGTCCTTCTTCTTTGTGGTGAAAGGGACTTTGCTGGCCACTGCACTGCCAACAGCTCCCACGCCACTGGTCATTGCTGAGACACTGCCCTTGACTAATCCAACGCTGGCTGTAGGGACGCTGGTCACTGCTGTTTTGGTGAGTTCAAAGCCTTTGCTACCAACCCAAGCCACTCCCCCCAGCGTTGCCCCCACGGCTCCTCGGGTGATGCTGTACAGGCCTCCTGTCACTCTCCAGATCATGCCAGACTGTGGCTGTGGGCAGTCTTTCCTAAGATCTGAAATATACAGAGACAAAAGAAAAAGAGAAAGGAGTTAGATGCTTCTCTCCTGGTTGCTCTGAGCAATTTCAGCATCGTAGGATGTTTCACTGCCAGACGGTGAAAAGGTCAACGTGTCTCAGTACTTGGCCTCACTCCTTCAGCATACATCAGTAGCATACTTAGATGATGTTCTGACCAGCCAAGAGAAATTCATGATGGGACACACTAAAACTAAATGGGGAGCTTGTCCAATCCCTGTACTAAAAAGAGCTCCCTTCATCGTGACAGATACTGGGAGGAAGAACCGTGAGGTACTTTCAAACCTTGCTTGAAAGGATTTTAATTAATGTATTTGAAAGGTTTCTAGAGGCTGCTTTGTCACAATTTATCATGCTGAGTAAATCACAATAGAACTGAAAATAACAATAAAGCCATATAATGCCGATCTAAACATATATCGTATTACCCAAACCAGCACAAAACAAACAAAATGCCTAACATAGCATAGTCATACTAAACCCAGAGCAGTCTAACATTAAGTCACGGTAAAAATGTGAGTCTTAAAACCATGTATGGAACTATACTATCAAGAAAAGGAGCCTGCCTGACTTCATCTGAATTCACATTCCATAGCTGTAGAGCCACTGCTGAGAAGACCCTGTTCACATGGGGAAGTGTAGGAGGAGAAGGGGGGAAGTCAATGCTGGATTACCAAATAGGCAGAGTAGCCATCGGCCTATGGGCTCTTTTAGGGGCCCCACAACAATGGATCGAAATAATATTGATTTGATCTTGAAATTGGTTTATTAAAATGGTTGGTTGGCAAAATAATACAAAAAGTATTAGGAGATAATTTGCAAGCTCCCCCACCCGAGATTTCGACTGCCATGGGGCCTCCACAGGGTTTCATCTGGGACTGGGGGAGGTCCCACTGTGCTACTAGGACTCATTACACTGGCTGCTGCTAGCATACCTACTTAGCTGAATACAGCGCTTGGCACTGCCTACTGTGTGGATTACACTGCTATGTGATTTGCTAATTTGCAGTGCATATATGATATCCACTGTGCTGTAGATTGGGTGTGACATTCCTTGACTACAGCTTGCTTACAGTGGCCCAGGTCAGACACAACACTAAGGGAAGCCACGGCTTAGCACCAATGAGGAAATGTGTTGGTTCCCAAAGAGAACATGGCCTCTTTGCTACTACTACAGGTCTCCAGCTTCCATGCTGCTGTGAGCTAAGCTCTGGCTTGTCCTAGTATGATGCCTAAACCTGGGTTCAGGGTTTGTCTAACCCAGACAAACCCAGTTCTGGATAATAGAAATGGAAATTATTTTGACTAGTTTAAAATTAGACAACTCATGAGGTCAATACAGAAACAAGCAGTTTTTCTCCCATAAGGAAGGATGTAATTTTAACTTGTAAACAGTGGCTTAGTTTGGGAACTACCTGCATGGAATCTAGCTTGCCAGATATTGTGTGAAAGAGGTTTGTTTTGCTCCCTGAGTATGTAATTATGCTTACCTGAAATATACCAGTGACACTCTCTTTTTTTGGGAACTATTGTAATGCTAAATACCTTCCGCTGACAAAGCCCTTTCCAACTCCAGATAAATCAGTATTTTGACTGCTTTTGTGGTCTTTTTTATTTTCTTAAATGTCTGGTTTCATATTCTATTCTGCTTTCTCTGAGTAAACCCTTTTCTCTCTCTCTCTCTCTCTCTCTCTCTCTCTCTCTCTCTCTCTCTCTTTCTTTCTTTCTTTCTTTCTTTCGCCTCGAGTTATTTAAAAGACCTTACCTGCTAATATACATATCTGCTTGGCACGATGCTATTTGGATACATTAGCCAAGACTAGGCAATAGCGAGATAGGGATGTCTCCCTGTTTTAAATGAAAAATGTGTATAGACTTCCGCGTCAGCCTCAGGTATTCCATTTTCATGTGTGTTGAAGAAGCTTGCATCTATCTACCTAGGTGGCAGTAACTCTGGATAACTGTAGGTTATCCTAACAATACCAAAACGTCAACCCAAAGTTGATAAAGAGCTACCTGAGAAAAAATATACTGTATGGAAGCACTCAAAAGGATGGAATGGCCCAACCACTTTGCATGAGGCACGTCAGCACTCAAATCTTTCTGAGAGGAACAGAAGTGGGGACATTTTTTCAGCCCAAGGTCAACCTTCGGGGGGGGGGGGTCACAAACCAGGGTTGTGAAGCACCAGAAACAAAAGTGGGCAGAGGAACAAATGTAATTTTTGCCTTGGTACAGTAGATACATTTCTAGCATATTCACACACTTCTCCAACCCGTGGAGCAAGAGTCACCATCAAAGTTCAGTGACACATTCCAGAAAGAGAAAAACACTCAATGTGAAGCAAGGCTGGTGAGGGGAAGTAGCCCAAGGAAAGAGGGTGTGTGGTCTGCGGAGAGAGTTCCAACAGCGATATAGAGGTTCCTCACCCCATAGTAGAAGGGAGGGCTGCTTGGTTTTTAAGCAGAGATTGTGGCCATTTATCTCAAAGCTGTGCAGTATTGGATATGCAGCTGCTGCCTTAAATACCCCTCTGTGCTCCTGGTTGCTTCGCTCGCCCTCCTCTCCCACCTGCTACTGAGAGCAGCATTTCAGTTTTGCAGGCAGAAGAGGAAGCCAGGTGAACAGCATGTGGGGTAAATGATGCAGAAGGACAGGTGCCATCTCTGCAGCAGGACCTCCTACTTGGAAAGGTGACGTGCTCCCACCAGGTGTCCCTAGGAGGTTCTTCCCCTTCAGCTTGAATGCCTTCTTTTATGCATTTTCTCTGTTTTAAAATGGCCAGTCACGGATCTGAGGTCGCAGTACAAAAGCTGCATCCTGGGTGTCACCATTTTTGTAAGATTACACACTCATAAGGATGGGGAATAAGTCATTCCAATAAATCCCCAGTGTGCTCAGGTGCATTTGGGATAGCTCTCCCTCCTGGCGGCGGCGGGGGGGGGGGGGGGCTTCTCTTGAGTCAGGAGGACACATGAGAAGTGGGGAACCTGTGATTCTTCAGATCTTGCTGGACTACGGCTCCCATATTTCCCAACCTCTGCCTACACTGGCTGGGGCTGATGGGAGCTGGAGTCCAATAGCGCCTGGAGGGCAGCAGGTTTTCCATCCCTGCATTAATCTGGCAACCAATTTTAGTACCAGGCATTACTCTGTTACATTGGAAGGATTATTATTATTATTATTATTATTATTAAAATTTGTATACCCCCCTTTACCCGCAGTTCTCAGGGCAGTGCACAACATAAAATTACAATGTAAAAACAACAAAACACATAGTAAAAAGAACAACAACAAACCAATATGAATATGAGCACTTGAGCAGGCTTTTGCACACTCTCTGCTGAATAACCACAGTGATCTGTGATGAGGTGCTGCAGCTTCCATACAGATTGGGACCTTTTTCTCCTCAAAGGAATAATCATGCACTGCTCTCCTCTGGAGAATTACAGAGGTTTTTCGCCCTCACGCCCACTCCATGGAGAATGCTGATCACCACTGCCCGGTTTAAATTCAGCCGTGTGTGTATGTGTTTATGTGGGGCTTCTAGTGGGACGTGCTTCCTGTGTCCTGGGCATTGAGGAAGCCGCAGTGATGAATGGTGCCCTGCTGAAAGCCTGCATAGTGATGTGACATAATGGTGCCTCTCCACACAGCCCAGGCCAGAGGCCCTGTCAGAACTAGTCAGCTCCTTGGCAAGGAGAACCACAGTTGCCCTGTTAAGAGTCCTGAAGAGCGAGCCTCTCGGGAGCTGAACAGAGACATCCTTAAGCACCTTTTACAGTCCACAGATCACACACGGCCGGAATTCCCTGTCACAGACAAAAGCGGAGTCTGAGAAAAACAGCTCAGTGGAAAGCATCCTGTTCCCAGCCATATCCAGGGAGGTGGGGGGGGGGGATATGAATAGGCCGTGGGTGTCCAATCAGATGCTGTCAGCATCTCACCCACCACACTGACCCTGGCCAGGAGTGTCTGCAGAGAACAACTCCCTGTATGTGGTTGGCGCTTGCTTGTCTACTTTTCCTTCTCTCTGAACTCCAGACGTCAACAAGCTCCAGGCTGTGCTTGTGGAGGAAGCCTGCTGCTGCAATGTGCTGGTTAGTCACCATTCCTTTAAGAGGATTCTTCTCTCTCAATAAGTTGCTGGCTTAGCTGAAAGAAATCCAGGATGTTTGTTCTTCCGAACATAATTAATATGCCAGGAAAAACTGACAGTTCAGCTCAAAAACAACAACACACCACCTTTTGACGTCTCTCCACCCCCTTTTTTATTTTCAGCAGTGATTGAATTTAATATTGATTCTGGCAGTGGATTTCCTCAGCTCGTGAGCAAAGGGCTTGCAAAACACCAAAAAGCAGGCACTGAATAGATAATGGAATCGCAGGATCTTGGGATGCTTCACAGGGTGCCTGGAGATGTCAGAGCAACAGCTTCTGGGCAAAACCTGCCCACCTCACACTCTCATCCTTGCTTGTATCTGCAAGTGTGGTGCAGTGTTTAGAGTATAAGGCTAGGACTTGGGTTCAAATCCCCACCCAGCCATTAAGCTCACCAGGTGACTTTGGGCCATTTTGCAGCCTGGTCTACCTCTGAGGATTCTTGTGAGGATAAAATGAGGAGGGGGGAAGCATGCATGCCACCTTATTTATAAAGAAATAAGTAAACAAAATCTGTTTGTCTTAGCAGGCACCCAGGATGTGAGCCTTCGGGAAGAGACCACCACTTTGTTACTTGCAGGGGACTTTGTGGTAGATTGTACAGTATTGTACATTAAAAACAGGACTCTTGAAGCCATGGCCTTGTGAAGATGGCTGGGAGGTGTAGTGGTTCTCAAACCATCCATATATACCCCTATAGCAGACTGGCACCCACAGCTACTAGAAGAACATGGAGCAAGGTGAAGTCACAAGGCTCAGGTTTTGTCCAACATAAAATGAGCTTCATCTCTACATGAAGACATTTAAGCACCTTTTTGAGAGTTTAGTTTTCCAAATACAAAGCAGTCCGCAGGTTGAATACATGCAAAGTGCTTTCTAGGATTCAGGTCAATGCATGCCTCACAATTGAATGATTGAACGGGAAATGGTTGTGTGAATCTAGCCTCAGTCTTGTCTTTTGGATTTAAAACTGCCTGGGTTATTGATGTCTCTTCCTGCTGCCCTAGTCTGGCAGCTGTAGGCAGCCTCCAAGTTCCAAGGCTTGAGCAATATACTAATATAGCATTTCCTGCTCAGTCAACACAAATTAGCCCTTGGACTTGGCAGTAGCTAGCTGTTAGTTATAGCTACTGCAGTCCTGAAATGTTCCACACAATCGGTCAGCCTATTTCGCCAATCACTTCAGGCCATCTACATTGCCATTTTATAGGGAGAGGTTGGTACTAGTGCCTAACTTCCCACAGTTGCAGGCCCAAGTTATTTTTGCACCTGCACTGATGTGGAAAGTCAACATGGCACTTTTGTGTGTACAACTTAGTTGTCACTATGGGAAAATCTGTTTCCTGGACTGCATCACTTCAGAATGCAGATGTGTGGGCCTCACACAATGATGGGCAAGTATTATTTTTTAAAAACTCAACAAAGAAACTTATCACACCTTAAGGACCAACCTATTTATTATGGCTTAAGCTTTCATAAGCTTTCACTTCATCAGACTCCAGTTTGTGAAAGCTTATGCCACAATGAAATTGATTAGTCTTTGAGGCACTATGAGACTTGTGGTTATTTTTACTACCACAGATGAACACTACCATCTCTGGTAGTTAGTGAAAAGTGGAGAAACCCTTCTCCCTGATATTTAGTTATATATTTTTTGTACAAAGGAGTTGTTTTTTTTAGAGCCAGTGTGGTGTAGTGGTTAGAGCGGTGGACTCGTAATCTGGTGAACTGGGTTCGATTCCCCGCTCCTCCACATGCAGCTGCTGGGTGACCTTGGGCCAGTCACACTTCTCTGAAGTCTCTCAGCCCCGCTCATCTCACAGAGTGTTTGTTGTTGGGGGGGGGGGAAGGGAAAGGAGATTGTTAGCTGCTTTGAGACTCCTTAGGGTAGTGATAAAGCGGGATATCAAATCCAAACTCTTCTTTTTTCCTTCAAAGGAGCATTCTGTCATGTGAGTCCCCCCAGTGGCAGCCTTTCTCACTTCAGGGAGGATCAGGCCTGCAACCGAGCTGGGGGCTGGAAACAGGAAAAATGGCACCACCTCCAAAATCGTCGTGCCCAAACCAAGCTTCATAATGCTTTGTAGTTAGCCTGGCTCTGCTCAAAAGCAGTAAAGGGAAAATAATGGGAGTCATTATTGTTCTTAATGGCTTAAGTGCCTATCTAAGACATTTTAGCACCTGAGGCGGACCACAAAATGACGCCTCCCTTCCCACCAGGAGAGAAGGAGCAACGAGGCTGGGGAGGGGATAAAGCTCTACACAGAGATCTACTGCCCCTATGGATCCTGCCATCCAAGGCGGTTGCCTCACCTTGCCTCATGGGTGGGCCGGGTTGGCTCATATCTACATCTAAAGGATTTTGGATTGGAAAACAAAATTTAAAAACATTCACACAGAGGCACTAACACTGGTTCTCTGTATGGCAGGGGCCTTCTAGATGTTGCTGGATTCCAGCTCCCATCAGCCTCAGCTTGCATGGTCAGTGTCCAGGGTTGACAGAAGTTGCAGTTTAGCAACAGCTGGAGAGCCACAGGTCCCCCATCCTCTTGTAAGGGCATACAGAGAAAGAGGAAATTATCTGTTTCTGACATGGCCACCGTCCTCCTCTTTGTTCACAAAGCATAGAAGTAATTTAATAGGGTTTTTTTGTTTTTTTTATGGCATGAGGATTTTCAGAGGAAAGAGCCATGGCTACTCCAGAAAGAAAGCAGAAAGGGGGAAGAAGCACCGTTCTCCGATTGGCTGGAAAGTGTGTTAGGCTAGGAGTGCTTCCTTCACTGCAGCAAACACTCCCTCACTGTCTCTGCTCAGCTGGTCTCCAAGAACTGCAATAAACCCCCATAGTAAGCTGTCATGTAAGATAAGCATCGGATTTACAGTGCAAATTAGTCTCTCAGACAATGGAGTGAGCTAAGCATTTTGGTGGCATGGAGGAGCCCAGATTGAGAAAGAGATACAGACAGCAGAGATGAAAAACCACACAAAATAATCGGAGAGACGCAGACACGCAGCCGGCCCAGGAAGCAAATTCGATTCCCCCGAGCTCGCTGCTGCTGCCACTGCTGTGGCAATCTCTCCGCCATCTGTCAAGGCTTTTCCTTTCAATCAATGACCTGGCCTTTCCTAGGGTTGCTTCAGCTTCATCTAACTCAAAGTCAATTTAGAGAAGAGGAAAATAAAGATATGGGGGCAGGGAGGGGGAAGAAACACTCCCCTGAGTGAATGTGCCGGTTGGGGTCAGTGCCACGGCCCACATACAGTGCCCTCTTCAGCTGTGGGGCCCTGCCTGCTCCCAATCGATTCCTGTTCAGAGTTGGATAACACAAAGCTGCCCTCTCCCTGACAGATCCTGGAGAAGCACAGTCTGTAAGGAGCGAGTGTTGAGTGACAGAGCAGCGGCAGGAGATTTACCATTTTCCATTATCCATGATGACAAAACGGAATCCTCACCCCGAGCTCCTGCAACTTTAGCACGAAGAAGGCGAGAACACGAGGACTGGGTTTACTCACCGCAGTTATCCATAATAACAGGAAAGCAAAGCGAGGAAGGTTTGCCTGCTAGGCTTGTTCATTGAGATCTCTTTCTGGGAAAGAAAGTATGAAGGCTGGGGAACTCAGGATGTTGAGTTTGCCAGCTTGCTGAGGAGCGGGCAAATAGATGGTGCAAACAAACCCAGTCCTTGCCAACTGCAATGTGAAAGAGAGACAGTGCGGTGTAGTGGTTAGGGTGCCGCACTAGGACCTGGGAGACCAGGGTTCAAATCCCTGCTCTCTCAGGAAGCTCATTTGGGTAACTTTGGACTGTCCACTATCTCACAGGGTTCTTGTGCGGGTTAAATCAGGATGGGAAGAACCACCTTGAGCTCCTTAGAGGAAAAAAAGGGATATAAATACCACAAACAAACAAACAAAGGCCATTTTGAAGCTCGAAGTAATGCACAGTCAGAAGGGAAACTTTTCCCTGCAAGGCACCTGCTTTCAAAATAGTTGTTGGACCCAGCAACCTTTGAATCCCAGTTGGTCCTCTGGCATGGGTGTTTTCCTCTCCTGCATTTCCTTCCACGTGAAAAAGACAGAATCTTAATTGTTTGTGTCCTTAGGGGACACAAAGAGCTAGGTCACTGGGTGGTTCCTACGGTCGGAGAGGAAGAAACGGATGACAACCAAAGTAACATTAAAGCAAAGCGGCAGAGACGCCTGATCTTTATTAAGAAAATCTGCTATACCCAGTCCAACAGTCAGGCAAGACCCCAAACAAAAGAGAATTCATACTTTTATACCATTAAAACAATAGGTTCACCTCAGTAATTCCCTTCCCATAATCCTCCGTGAGATGTCTTATCGGGTGCTATAACAGGTAAGTATAGGTGCTAAGCTTTGGTAAGTATCTGGCAGGAAGACGGTGCTTTGTTAATCAAGTGTGCAAATTGTTGTGGAATAATGCTTATGCTTTTAGGTGGGACTTTGGAGAGTTGATGGCTGTGTTTTTCTGTTCGCCTTTTGACAGGAGCGGAATTGCCGGTGGCGCTGCCGGTTCGGGATTTCATGACATGTCCGGGCGTATTCCTGTTTGCCACCTCCCTGCATATTTGCATACTGTCACCTCGGGCATATGCCTTTATTATATGAGACCTTGTGTTTGCTGAATAAAGTCATGTTTCCTTATCTGCTTGCGTGATTTCTCTGTGTAAGATTACCAAATGGGAATGTTGCAACAGTGCTAGAAGGAAATGGCAGACACACACTAAAGTGAAGTTTCACAGGAACACAAAACTGGTTACATGGTTTACATAAGAAGTCACTTTGTTACATTTACATCTTGAACATTTTTCTTGGACCGGAGCTGTATTGCGCTCTTTATTTGGTTGGTCCTTCCTTGACAGTTCTTATTGATCCTGTGCTTTACCAGGAAACACAAGTAAAAGCACCCCCACCCCCCCGTTCCGTTCACATCACACAAAAAGAAGATTAATGCTGACTGTTATCCATCTCTCATGATAGTGAGAGTGGCCAGAGGGTTTGTGGATGTAGGTCTGGTGCCAGAAGAGAGCTAAATCTTGTTAATCATTACAGCTGGCACTGGCTGGCATTTGCCAGTCACTTTGCCAGGAGATATCAAAAGCTCTGCTCCCCAAGAAAGTTGTCTGCAGCAACCAGGTTATGTGAGCATGTACAAGAACTGAGATTATGCTGGGCGTGGTGCCCGGGGCATATCCAATAATTTCATTCTACAGATTTTGGTAACTAATGTTGTCAGAAAGATGTAGGCTCCAGGAGAATGTAGGCTGGGTCTCCTGGTGCCACCCAGTCTTGGGCAGTTCCCCCTTGGTATAAAATATGCAATATTATCTTCCTATGACATGTTTGGCTACTTGCCCAGCATTTATGTAGCATTTTCCCCCTACGCTATTCTGTGTTGAGATTCCTGCATTGCTGGGGGTTGGTCTAGATGACCCTCGGGATCCCTTCCAACTCTGCCATTCTGTTAAGCCAGGCGTGGAGGGCAGGGAGAGCCCCAGAAATGCCAAGATGTGTTTAGCTCTCGGGATATTGAAAAGCTCCATCAGCTAGAAGCGCCTGCCTTGGGACTGGTCAGGAGGCTGCTACGCTCAGCAGAACAGGAGGCAGCTGCCTACAAAGCCTTGCTTGCCACAGGGCTTATCCCTGACACGGTTGACTTTGAATTGTTCACTACTCAGGCCTCAAACAGCACAGAGGCTGCCTTGTCTGCAGCCAACTGCCAAGTGAAAGAGTTCAGGAGGGTAAATGAACAGCGATATGGTGCAGAGCAAGTTATTCTTGCAGCCCAACGTGGGAGTGAACTATTGAACCTTCCAATCATGGAAATGGAAGGACCTGGGGTGTGCTTAGGGTAGAGTTGGGGTGTGTGAGGCAAAAGAGAAATATATTGTGCAAGCCAACTCCCTAGTTGTGTCCAAGTAAATTATGTGCAGCCAGTACATGCAGGATCAAGATTTTATGTATGCGGGGGCAAATGTTCCCAGTCTTAGGCCAGCACATGAAAAGCTCTATGGCAGCCTTTCTCAACCTGTGGGTCCCCAGGTGTTGTTGAACTACAACTCCCATCACCCCTAGCTAGCAAGGCCCGAGCTCAGGGATGATGGGAGTTGTAGTCCAACAACATCTGGGGACCCACAGGTTGAGAACCGCAGCTCTATGGGAAACTATATTAGCTTTTCAGTTATCTAGAAATCTATCTATTAAGTACTATGTTTGTATGGAAGGTCAATGACCCATGTTTTCTGGGCAACTCTGCCCTGTGTATAAAGTTGGAGATGTGGTTGCTGTCAATGTAGTTGAGATCTGAACTGGCAGTTAAAGCTTGCGCTATCCACCTGCCCACTCCTTGCCAAAAGCAGAAGAAACAGGGCGGTGATAGCACTTTTCCAGTACTATATTTGTGCGTGAAGAAGTTTCCATTTCTAAACCTGCATAACATAGCATATACTATTGCATATATTAAATCCATATTATATAATATAGTACATTGCAGATATCAGCCTTCCCCAGTCGGATGCAGCTAGAATGGCCAGTGGTCAGAGATGATGGTAGCTGCAGCCCAAAACATATTATAGTATACTATATATAGTAGAGTATGCTATGCTGTGCTATAGTAACATAATGGATACAAACAATATCATTTAATAGGGTGTGCACTGGCTACAAGACTCAACTTGTACCTGGGAAGCAGCCCGGGGTGTTTTGGAGCATCTTTGTGCCTTGACTTGTTATTTGGGATGGAATTATCTCTGTTAAAAACAAAGCTCCATTTACCCCTCATTTACTACAATAGGAAATATAAGAACAACTATAACTTGTTTTTCCTTTTCACAGAAATGGATGAAATTTGCAGGTCTTTGCCTCCTCCTCCTCCTGTAGGCAGAGATATACGAGGCTCCACCCTCTTCTATAGAAAGATCTCTCCATTGACTTGCATCCATGTGAAAAACAATCATAGGATTAATATTTACTTCAGCACAAATCACTGTGATTGCAGTGCCCTGGGAAAAATTCATTGTGCTTAAAACTAGACTTATCTGTCCAAATGACCACCAGCTCTCCACCACCTCACCACTCAAGTTCAGAGCATTCCCCAAATCAGCTTGGCTTGGGTTTGTTTAAAAAATATATGCATGAGTAACTTTAAAAGCTCAAGTACAATCAGATTTAAGTATGTGAAGACCTCACCCAAATCACCCCATTCTCCTAATCTGGCAAGTAAACATTGCTGATGCGCAGCACTGCCATTCAGGCTGAACAGTTTCAAAGTTGTAATACATGTTTTTCAAAGGAATATCCCTATGAAGAGCATTTCATAGATCTCTTGCAGACCTCTGTGGGTGGGCTAAAATTACCATGTTATCAGTTTTCAGTGCCTTCATTATTCTCCTTAACAGTTTAAACAAAGTGTATACTTTTGAGTTGTCATGCATTAAAATATTGATAAACATTAAGTGAAATGTTTAGTTTGTTGTAATATAACATTCAAACCAAATGGTATGTTCTTTTGTTCTTTTCCCTCCTCAAATACTTCCCTTCAGATTGGCTATTGGTGGGATGGGACCTGAGATATTCAATATGCCTTCCAGTTCCGCCACCCCGGCCAAATTTTATGGAGTGGTGGGAGCAGCACTGCATTCACAGTCCTGCTGTGCCCAGCAGCCGGGACAAAAATGTGGGATGAGATACATAAGTAGCAGTCAAGTACAACATTCCTTGTTTTCCTAGAGTGGACATGCAGGGGAATGTTTGGTCCAGCCAGTCGAAAACTTCTTGTTTCCTCCTGGCTGGGACATACTTCCTTTGCATGTGACTAGAGGTGGGCATGACCTTACTTGTCCAGGTAACACAAAAGGACAAGGCACGCTGCACACTCTCTCTTTAACTTCCTCCATCGTTAAAGCAGCTTTTTAGCTTCCAGCCAACAGCAGCTTTTTAGCTTTTTAGCTTCCAGCCAACAGAAGACACTGGGATTATCCCCATATGGGATCAATCCACATGTACATACCTTGTAACTAAGTCTGCCTTCAGGAATCCAACTGTGAACTGAATGTGTGAGTAAACTTCTTTTATATACTTTACGCAAGATTGTGGTGTGTTTATTCTTTTAAGAGGGATATAAGGGAACTTACCAGGAACATACAATTCAACACTGAATTGTATGATAGTGAGAGACTTACACAAGCCTGCAACCAGTTATCCGATGTGTTTAAAAAGGGGAATGTGAAACTCTGCTAAGTAAAGGAATTTGTTAGTGCAAGTTAGGAAGGATATTAATAAACAAGATAACTTCTCCTGTCTCCCTGAACATTCCCACAAAAAAGTGGCAGGGCAGTAAGGTTGCATGCCAGACTGCAGCCAGCACAGCAGTAGGGACCAAATCGACTCAAGATCCAGCAGACCCTGGGCTTGCTCAACCCTTACCCTTCTCCACTTCTGGAATGGTCCCATTCAGGGCCTTCTCCTGGCAGCCGCTGGCAGGCGTCCCACCAGTGGCACACCCAGTCACCTACATGTTTGGCAGGGAGAAGGGAGGTGCCACATCAAAGGAGTGAGGCCTACGGCTTGCAGGAGACCAGCTTTGTTGGGAGACCTGAGTAGAGGGACACCTCCACCCGATCCCAGGTTGGACTAGATGATCCTCAGGGACCCTTCCAACTCTACAATTCTATATACCAGCATTAGATCAAACACACTAAATCCAATGGATTTCAGGATGTTTTCTAAGAGGGAAATGCAGAATCAACATTTTCCAGAAAACCCACACCACTGACTACTGGGGCGGGGTGACAATCCTAACCTACTTTACAAGTTAGTGAAGCTCTAGTCTTCCTTTACGGGGACCAATAAGTGACAGCAGAGTTTGTAAGGTAATAGGTTTGTCCTGGGGCTGACTCTGGTCTTTGGGAAATGGCCAGGGAAAGTGAGGGGCAAACACAGCTATCGATATGATCATTAGGAAGGAAAACATAAAACAGTGTAAGAGCACTTGAAAGCTTTCCACAATGTGGCGCCTATTGGCCAGAGCTGCTCAGCATTTGCAGTTCCCATTGACTTTGGCTGGGTCAATATTAAGCAACTCTGAAAATCTCATCAAATGCCAGATGGTTTAGTCCCATACTTGGGCAGCATCACGGGAAATGACTACCCAGAGCTGTATACTCAGTTTTGTTCAGAATGCAGCTCAAAATTATGTCCTCCTGACCACCTTGTATCTCTGCTCTGTTATAAATCAAGACATATGCCATAGTAAGCACAATAGGATTCAGAAGTTATTTTCTTCTGCTCATTGTTTCTGTTACCCATTAGCTTACAAGCAGGGACACTAAGACTCTAACCCAAAGAGGAACTTAGACTTTTGACAAATATTTACCAAAAGGGAACTATTAAGCTTCTAGCCCAAAATGGAAAATGCTTGCCAACCATTTACCCATATGCCAAGCAGATTGAGGGACAAACTAGGGATGGTGTGGGGGATCCCTAATTAGATCTCCCAACATTTTCTGAAGACTTGAAAGCAGCCATGCCCTCATCCCTGGAATTCCATCAGAGCTGGGGCACTCTGAGATGCAGTTTTTATCCTTTCCCTTCTGCTGCTTCCCCATTGAAACTCCCCCTCCCCACAAAAGCTGCTCTGAGCTGTGAAGAGTTGGAAAAAGCATTAGTGCAATCCTATGCGTGCTTGCCTGCAAAGACAGAAGTCCTACTTGGTTCAATGGGACCTTCCCTCAGGGAAGTGTGTTTAGGATTGCTGCCTAAGACACTGAAATTAAATCATCCAATTAATACAAGCCTTTCACCTGCACAATGGAATTTACTCTCCCTACACATCCAATGCACCTCATCTGTTATGGGAGTTCCCTTTGGAGCAGATTGAGGGGCATAGGGGAGAGAGAAACAGTCCCATTGTGCAGGGGTAAGTCCTTGTGCTAATGGGATTTAGTTGGCTACAACTCTTGGTCAACACATACAGCAGGGACAGGGAGCCTAGAGTCCTCCAGATGTTGTTGGACTACAACACCTATCTTCCCTGACTATTGGCCATACTGGCTGGGGCTGATGGGAGTTGAAGTCCAACATCAGGAGGGCCCTCAATGATCCCTTGCTAGGGATCAGATGTGTTGTTTGTTGGAGTTTTAACAGTACTGGGCATGCAATGTTTAATCAGCAAAGTAGCTTTTGGGGAGGATAGGTGACAACCTATAAGTGGGACCGTCAGTGTCTGATTATGAGCTCATAATCATTTATTATGATCATTGAGCTCATAAGACACACAGGACTGTGAATGTAATTCATCTTTTGACATCTGTAGCCTAAAGATCAGAAGCAAGGTTGCACTGCACAGAAGTTGTCCAAAAGCCCGAGACAGAACTGGCGCTCCCAACAGCAACTGTAGTGGCTAGTCTCCCAATTCTGGTATCTACATCATGCTTAGCACGCCTGTTGACAGACAGGGAATCAGCTGCTGGGATTTGTAATTGGTTAGTACATTTATGCCTCCTACTGACTTGAGTCAGAGGAGGCACCAAGTTGGTATTGTTGTATTGTTCGTATAAGGAACTGAATACCTACCAGATTTTCAAGGTAAAGAGTGGTAACAGAAAGCATTCACTCAACTAAGCTGTGAACTCATCCACATAAAGACACATCTTCCCAGCAATCGCTGCTTAAAGAAGGGTTGTGGGATGAGCAGACTAACCCAAGAAAGATTACATGTTAAGGCTTTCAGGAATTCTTTTACATCTGTCACATCTACACAAAGCCTCTCCCCTTCTGTGCAGCAAAATTGCAATGCAGCACATGGCAGTGCTTGCTTGACACTTCGTCTGTGTGGAGGCTTTGATGACATTGGGGGTGGGGGGGCAACCCAGTTACGTAAGAGCTGTAGTAATGGATTGAAGAAAACATGGACGAATCAAAGATCCAAACAGAATATATTTCTCAAGGAATCGGAGCATAATATTTAGACTTGGGAGCTGCCTGCCACCTTGTCTTACTGGCACTCTGAGACTTTTTGCATTGAACATTTAGGAATTGCTGTTTATTGACAGGCACAAACATTTATCTGCAGTGACTCTCAATAGCTCCAGTGAGAGACTGCACCGAACCATTTCTGCCCCAGTGAGCACTGTCAGCGCCCAAGTTTTCCTCCAAGAACAAGCTGAACTCAAAAGGGCATGGGAACCAGAGCACTTTGGCATGGCAACATGCAAAGAAATGCTTTGCCTCGATGCTCCAATGAAAGTCTTCTAGAAGCTGCCCTTTCTCTTGATTGTGCAAAGTAGCTCCTGATCAGAAGAAGCAGAAGAGAATCTTCTGAAAGGCCGGTTTCCATGTCTCCCACCCCAACAAGATACACAACTTTCATTTATGCCTCATTTTTCTTCTGCCCTGCTCTGCAGTAGTGTTGCCACCACACTATAGGGGTAAATTTTGCAGTCGATGAGCTAATCAATTCTCCCTCCCACCACGCAGAGTGCAGCAGTACCCAAGTTATTAAGATCAGCTAACAATCATAGAATAGAAATTTAGAAAACTTTTAAAAAGCTTACTACAACAATAAAGGACAAATGGCCAAGGGCGTTTCCAGACAGAGGCTTAATATTATAAATGGGTCATGGAGATATAGCAAATGGCAACAGTTTTAAAATTTTTTGGAAGGTCAACCTGATTTTTACAAAGCGTACTAAAACTAGGAAGCTGCTTGATCACCTCATTAATTTGCCAGATGAAGGTGGGTCCATCAATTAATCTGGCACTCCAGTAGATGATATCATTGCTCCTGCTGTGGCGGTGGCGGGGGGGGGGGGGCTCCATGTGTCTCCCCTCCACTATACCACTGTTGCTCAAGAAGGCATCTAAAAAGTTCCTGGACAATTTCCCACATAGGCACCAACTAGATGCAGCTCAGTCTAACTTGAGCAAGGTGGTTGTATAGTGACCCTTTGGACCATGATGCAGCCATACCCTGGGACCAACTATAGGGTTGTTATCCTTAAGCAGGAGCCACAACGCATGCACATAGCAGAGTTATTAATTCCTTTCCCTTCCTCTAAAGACTTTGGGGCAGAATGCACAGTTTTCCGACCCCAAAATGTCATCTGCCTGCAACAATCCTGAAAATGTGACTCAGAGAGTATGACTAGTATAAAATCACAATTGAGCTGAGTAGGGACCTGAAGCTGGGCCTCTTGACCACAAGTTGGATGCTCTAACCACTACACCATACTGTCTCTCCTATATATATATATATATATATATATATATCGACAGTGCGAGAGAGTCCAGCTGTGCCAAATTTGTAGCCTGAGCTGGTTGGGCAACCGTCCTCCCACTTCAATAGGCATTTGGATGAGCAGGTATTGTCCAGACACATGTAGTTTAGGCAGACATGCATAGCTCAAATGCACTTTCTCCTGCCTAAATCTGGAGATTTCCTGTGCAATTGATGTAGCTCTTCTGTTTGGGCTTTGAAATCATAGAGAATCTCTGGATTTAGGGAGAAAGCACGGAACATGTATATATACACAATAACACCCCTGAGATCATCTAGACCAGGGTTATTGTTGGCCAGTATTTTTCTAGTGTTCCTGCTCTTTCGAAGTCTGAGCTGGCTGGTTCTTTTTAAGTGATTATGTGAATGAGTTTGACTCATTGTGACTTCCATGATGAACCTGCAACATTCTGAGCTGGAAATAGTACCTCGGGTTAAGAACTTTGCTTCAGGATGAGAACAGAAATCGTGCTCTGGTGGCTAAAGTGGTGCTTCAGGTTAAGAACTGTTTCAGGTTAAGAACGGACCTCCGGAACGAATTAAGTACTTAACCCGAGGTACTGGTGAAAGGAAGAGAGAGAAACAGGAAGTACTATATGGTCCTTCCCCTCCAAGAGAGAAGAGGAAATGACATCACAAAGAGCCCTCTCTACCAATTGTATTGCCTATAGTCTGAGTGTCTGCCCATCAGCAACACAGTTCTGTGGACTCGGCCCCTTGTAACGCTAACTAGCAAAAATATGCACTTGTTACATTTTGGCTGCTAATTTCCCACATATATTGTATTACTTTCCCACAGATCAGCCTCTATTATGTGGCCATTATTTTAGGCTCCAATTATTCCCACAGTGACAGTTGCTGGACTTGGTCTGCAGTTAATAAGTGAGGTTACATGTTGTCCAGCCAACTAGCTGTTAATTTCTCTATTCAGGAGCTCCTTCCCCTCACCACGGCTCTTGATGCTATTACAAACTCAGCTCCCACTTGAAATGAATTATTTTCTAGCATAGAACAGGGGTGGGGAAAGTCTGGCTCTCCAGATGTTGTTGGACTCCAACAGCCCCAGTGAGCAAGGCTCATGGGGATGAGAGCATTTGGACGATGCTCCATGGCAGATAAGAAGGAGCAGAAAACTTTAATACACTCAACTCACCCTTGCTTTTCTTGTGCATGGCAAAGGAGCCCAGATATCTTATTTTACAACCTTTGTTGGAAAGGCATAGACCAGGAATAAGGCACTGCTAATCCATGTTGGGGGTTTGCTCCTAGCTGCTGCCATTTACAATGGTCTAATCAAATGGTGGCAGCCTCAGCACCTATGAAGCCCTCTGTTATGGCACTGACTCCTGAGAGCCAGGGTGGTGTAGTGGTTAAGAGCGGTAGTCTCATAATCTGGGGAACCGGGTTCGCGTCTCCGCTCCTCCACATGCAGCTGCTGGGTGACCTTGGGCTAGTCACACTTCTTTGAAGTCTCTCAGCCCCACTCACCTCACAGAGTGTTTGTTGTGGGGGAGGAAGGGAAAGGAGAATGTTAGCCGCTTTGAGACTCCTGAAGGGGAGTGAAAGGCGGGATATCAAATCCAAACTCTTCTTCTTCTTCTTCTTCTTCTCAAGGGATCTTTTGAACCTTTAAGTCCAAAAACCAACCACTCCACCTTGTTTCAGGATCTCAAGGTAAAGGGACGCTCTAACTATTTAGAAAAGTAATACAGTGGTACCTCGGGTTACATACACTTCAGGTTACAGACTCCGCTAACCCAGAAATAGTACCTCCTGAAGAACTTTGCTTCAGGATGAGAACAGAAATCGCACGGTGGTAGCAGGAGGCCCCATTAGCTAAAGTGGTGCTTCAGGTTAAGAACAGTTTCAGGTTAAGAATGGACCTACGGAATGAATTAAGTAAGTAACCGTAACCAGAGGTACCACTGTATAGTGGTACCTTGGTTTTTGAACGTAATCCTTTCCGGAAGACCCTTCTACTTCCTAAATACTCAAAAACTGAAGCGCAAAGGGTGGTCTGCAAATTTAATTGAGAAAATTGAGAATTACATAGTGGAAGCCATTCAACCTCTGAGGCACGTTTGAAAACAGAAGCATTTACATCCAGGTTTTCGGCATTCTAAAACCGAAACGTTTGACTTCTGAGATGTTCAAAAACAGAGGTACCACTGTATAGAGATGCTAGTCTCCATTGAAATAATAGCATCCAGTCGGTGTTTTAAAAATGATACCTTAATATTTCAATGTATAATGGTACCTTTTATTCGACTCATAAAATCGGAATATATGTTCATACTAAATTGATAATGAAGTTCCCCCAACAGCACAAAGCACCATATGGGACTGCAGTTTAATTCCCTCTCCCTCCCACATTTTTCTTTTCAGTTTTCTTTTAATTTCTCTGATTTACTTCTTGTTGAAGGGATGGTGCCCAATTCGTAGGATTTCCTGTGGAATATTCGCCTGTCCCTGCCACCCAACTCTTTGCAATTATATTTCAACGTTATGATACAGGAGCTTTCCTGAATCTGCCTGTGCATTAGGGAAGAAGAGCCCAGCAGACAATGAGCAGGAGGAGGGGGTGGGGTGAAGGAAAAATGAAGTGGGTGCTTTCGGGAGCAGCTGCTGCTGCTGCCACTGCCAAAACGTGCACCTACAGGGAGATGCTGCTTGTCAAAATGAATGATGAGTATGTGTGTTTCCCTATGCAGTCAGTGGTTTGGATAGTGATCACTTCCTGCTAGTTATACTTGCTCACTAGGACCGATTTCTATTGTCAAGGGGACTGCAGAGGGGGGGGGGGAGAAAGGCGAGGAGATGCACATCAGGTGTGTGATGGTAGGAGTAGGCATTCAGAGCAGACAGATTGTAATGCCAGCGGTTTCTTTTGTTCCTCCCTTCCCCAGACAGCAAGAAGACTCATAACTCTTTGACCCTGACCCTCAGCATTCATGGAACCAACTGCATTAATGACCTCAGGGTGAATATTTTAAGCAGACTGACAGCAGTGTGTGTGGAAGTATGGAAGTGTGCAGGAAGTAAAATACTCTCCCTGCAAGTCAAGTGTGGGAGCTTTTACACAGGGCAGGGTGAGGCAGATTCTGGGGTGCTCCGCAAAGCAGGAGAGGTCCTGTTCCAAACAGCTGTGGGCTGGATCTGCCACAGCTTGTGGTGTAAATCTCGATCTTTGAAAATTCCAATACGAAATGATCGGATCTGTGCCTCCCACACAAATGCTGGGATCCAAATGGAGCCATTCACCACACTGCACACTTCTCCAAAGGGTTGCCGGGCAGTTTTCAGCTCAAAATTGTATCCAAGTGCCCTTGCAAATGCATATGATGAGATCAAATATTTGTAGAAATGAAGTTGAGATCATATACCTTTAGAAATGTGGATTTTAAGAGAAAATGTGTTCAGAAGTACATGTGAATTTGCATACAGCTTTTATTGCAGATCAATTCAGAAATCAGATGGAACAGACCGACAGCACAATCCTATCTATACATGTTTATTCAGACGTAAATTCTACTGGGTTTAATGGGATTTACTACCAGGCATAGGATTCTTAGTCAGTGAACACTTGTGAAATGGACTGTCGGCCTGGATAGCTCATTTGGTTAGTTAGAGCATGGTGCTGATAATGCCAAGGTTGCAGGTTCGAACCCCGTATGGGACAACTGCATATTCCTACATCGCAAGGGGTTGGACTTAGATGATCCTCAGGGTCCCTTCGAATTCTGTGACTGTTGGATACACCCCATTCTATGACTCTTGGACATGGACTGGGAAGAGACTGATTCATCCATCCCTAAGTGTGGAGCAAGCAACTGTACTTAGGTATAATATCCATTAACTCTCAACAGTTCACTGTATAGATTAAATCTGCAAGAGAAACCAGGAAATAAGAACTAGGGCAAGAACTATTTAAAATGCATAGCTAAGAGGCAAATCCGCATTACCACCACCATCTTAGGGCAGTCCTATATTCTGCTGATCTTCCTTCCTTCCTTCCTTCTTTCCTTCCTTCCTTCCTATCTGTAAGCCATTTCTGTAAAGGAGTTTGTGAGGAGGATTAGCGGCCTGTAGGGATGGAAGTATTGGATCCCCATTCTTTGCTATTTGCTGCCACTTTCGAAAATCTCTGATTTTCTCTGTAGGAAAGTCTTCAGATGTCCTTCACTGTTCCTGCCTATTGTTCATGAAAAGGTTATTTGCTACACTGGAAACCTCATCTACTTAGAAGGAACCGAGGAGCCCAGAATACAGTTGCCTTTGGTGAAGAGACATTAAAAAAAATCCATTTCTTTTTCCCCTGACAAGGCCTTACAGCTTTGCAGGCAGCAGCCGTCGTCTGCCGGAAAGATGCATGCTCTTTGGTTCAAAATGCTACTGGAGAAAGAGAGGGTGGTGAAGGGGGGGGGGAAGAATCAGTCATCAAACAAGAAGTGGCGAAGCCATTCAGATCACTTCTCAATTTCCAGAGTCACTGATGCTGTGAAGATGTATGTTGTGTGAGTACAGACTTGTCACTTGATTTGGGGCAGTGACTTGGCTTGGGGCAAAGTTAAGGTCGGCTGACTTATTCGTACTGTGTCTGTTTAAACTAGATCAGATGTGGAGGGTTCCCCCCTCCCTTTGTGTGTTTTTAAGCAATCTATCCTGTGAAGTCCTCTGCTGTTTGAACAAGCAGCTCTCCACAACAGAAGGAGGAAATGATCTTTAATCCCAAATCCCACAACTATGCTCTTTTAATCTGCTTGGACGCCTACGATGGGCCAAAGATCTATTTATTTGTTTGTGATATTTATGCAAAGGTAATAGTCTTCTAGAATCCTTCGCCAGCTGTCCCTTTCCGCTGAGTGTCAGCTGCCTAGGGTCTTAATTCACCCTCCATTTTAACTGCCAGAAGAAGATTCAAGTAGTAATTGCTCTCCAGACACAGAAGAGGAACAACTAAGTGTTAAAATCACACACACACACACACACACACACACACACACACACACACACACTCTCCTGCAAATAATAACTAAAAAAATCAAACAATGAATAAAGATTGGCTTGCACACCCAACCCAGCCCTCTCCTTTTGCCTGCAAGAGGAGATAATTTTAAACAAACCTTAGTTTCTGATGTTTGGAAATGGTGGGAATCGCATTTTTACGCTTCCAAATATCTTTGGATGCACAAAATCAGAGGAGAAAATGGTGCAGAAGCACCATTTGTTGAATGTTCTGCCAAGGGCGGGGTTCTTTCCAGATCTGGAGCCAACAAGTACACCAGTGGATGAAGAATAAGTAATGCTTTATTTGCGTACGGTTAACAGATAGCAGCAGGCATACAAAACACAAATTATAGCAAATTATAGCAGAAGTCACACACAATCTCCCATTCAGCTGCCCGGAGCTCCAGGTGGAGCAGCGAGAGAGACCCTGGCTGACAATCTCACAGCATCTGGTACCTTGACCTGTGAAGAAGTTCTCTGAGCCCCTTCAACCTGCAGCTTTTATAGCCAACTTTGATTGACTGGTTAGCAGGCATCACTCATGATCAGCCCGGGACACGGGGTGTGACTCAACAGGAATGCGGAGCAGCTGAGAGTCTCCAACCCAATTCACTGCAACTGGGTATCCTCCCCACTAGCCAATCAGCACTTAGAACACAGGAGACCCAGGAAACTCCTGACACAGGTGTGTGGAAACAAGTTATACCAGCATGAATCGGCAAACTTTAAACCGGGGATGTAAAGGGAAAGAGACATGTCATCTAACTCCTTGAAATTACAATGGTCTTCCGCGTTTCCCCTACATTGCAGTTCATTCAAAAAGCAGTAAACCATTGTTCATATTACATCTGAGCCAGCCACTGTCTTGGTATGCTCGTAACATACCAATAACCACAGTCATGCCTTACTATTAACGGACTTTTGCCCCTTTCACTCTTTTCCTCAACTCTCTGAGAGTGCTTGTTCCTGCTCTCAACTGGCCTGGAAATGTCATCATTCTCTTAGTTCTTTTTTTAGTTCCCTCCTTACTTTATAGCAGAGGTGAAGAATCCCCACTCTGTGGCAGGATCTGCAGCAGATTTCATGCCTTCTGAACACCCCCTAACCCCAACCCCCAGTTGTTTAGTAAGGAGCAGCTGAGAGGAGAAAGAGCTTTGATGTTGTGTGAATGGTGCAATTGCAGCTCCTTCATCTGAAGATCTGCAGCAAGAAGATCAAAGCAGAAGGGGGAAATTTTTCAGCAGAGAAGTAGACTTCTGTTCCTTGCAAATATGAAAAAAATAATCTATGCACTTTGCAATTGTACGCGTGGAATTTTCAGGATGCGATTGTATTTTGAAGTTTGAGACGTTGAATGGCTGTAAGGCACGGCTTACATTTTAGCTGTGCACTGATGTTATTTGCAATCTCCTGCTGTCTTTTTTCTTCTGTCAGGAGGACAGACAAAGTATGCTGGAGAGCTTCACCACTCCAAACCTTATCCTTTTCCTTTTAAAATAAAGGTTTCTGGAAAACTGGGTGGCATTTGAGTGAAATGACTAAAAATTAAGCATGTTCTTAAGTATGTCAAGGCTTTTGAACTTCCATGCTAAATGATGGCGCCAACCCAAACACTTACATTCAACTTATCTACTAGGTTCCCTTCCAGGCACCATTGTAAATTACAAATCATTTCTGTCCTGGCTGATTAGAATAATTTCTAACAAACAATCCTTTATTTGTTTAGGCTATGATTGGGAATTCCTCCCCCCCCCCCCCAAGGCCAATTTCTCTAAAGGAGGTTCTATAGATTCTTTATGGAACTTCTCAAGAAGACTGTTGAGCTTATTATCAATAATGTTTCTTAACATTTCCCCTAAATCTAAATTCCATCCATGCCTTTGTATTCATCAGTCTTTAAGGAAGCCTACAATGATTTATGTCCTTCCTTATTTCCCCCCCTTAAAGATGACAAAATGGACAGTTCCTTCGGCTGTTTTAAAGAACACATTTGATTAAGATTTCAATACGTTTGCAAAGGGCATCAAATATAATAAGATCTTTAAAATGCAATGCCAAAAGAGCAGCATTGCAAATATTCTATTGCCAACTGTTGCCAAATGAAACAATCCCTGTTCTCAAAAAAACAAGCTATAACACAGTAGGCACACTATATTCCTTTTTTATTGGGTTAATCTACAATAGGCCTCATGAGAAGAGAGTTGTGTAACTCTTTATTTATACATTTTTTCATTGCTTTGGATGGATATGCACAGCAAGCTCCTTCACCCAAGTTTTCCCTCAGTGAGTGTTGATTTGAAATCCATTGTCATATTTGTCTGTCTCCTGTAAATCTTTCCTGATTTGTTTGCATACTTCTTCAACTGTGCTACTTAACACTGGCTTTTAACCAATGCCCTTCTGTCAACGTTGGAACATATTTCTAGACTTTATACTAGAAAAGATGTCGGTTGTGGTGGGTGATGATGGGCCAGTTCACAACGTGAAAATGGTGGTTTGTTTCTCTGTCCTCCTACACAGAATTACAGAAGTAGGAACTGCAGCCAGGTTTGTCAGCATGGAATGTTTGAGTTCACTGTCCGGCTGAACAGCTAAGCCCTCATCCTATTCCATCCCCTCCAACATTTCTCCAGTGAAGGAAAAGCATGACATTCCAGGATCAAATCAGAAACCGGGATGGCTTCTGTAATTCCGGGACTGTTCCTGGAAAATTCCGGGACTGTTCCTGGAAAATTGGGACACTAGGAGGATGTGCTCTTCCAAGATGCTCCATTCCTTTTTATTTTATTTTTATTTTGCATTCCCCAACTCCCAACAGTTGGTCAGAAGTCTGTGGCCACTGAGCATGCTCAGTTCTCATGGGGCTGTTTGCAGTTTAACCCCTTCTTAGGGTTCCCCCCAAATGTTCTAGAGTCTACTTCAGATTTCTCCATCTTCTGCAGCATGTGAAAGAAACTGGTCTATGTTTGGAAATTCTCCCACCAAATCAAGAAATAAACAGACATCTGAAAGGGTAGAAGCTTGTTTCAATCTGGGTAAGCCTTCAGTTTTTATGTCTGCTTAACACTGTGGAGGACTGGAGAAGACACAATAATTTTCAGATAATAAATAATAATTGGTTTTACTATCATATTGATGGCTTTTGTTTTTATTGTTTTTGCCTGCTCCTCCTAAACTGGCAAAACCCAAGATATGCTAAGTTCCTTATAGGTAGTTTTTAAAAAAATCAATTTGTAATTACTGTCAGAATAAAGTGCACTTTTAATATACCAAACATGATAATGCTATGGTAAACCAAGTTCCACATAATGCATTTTATGTTCCTTAAAAAGTGACTTTCAATATAACGAGTACTTAAAAACATACACAAGCATTTCTCCCCCCCCCAAAAAAAATTCCAAACCCCCCTTCATTGGGGGGGGGGCTGTCCTCCACTCCAACTTCAAAATTTCTGGAATTATACCCCTCTAGGTGGGATAGAACCCATTTTTGTTGATTATATGCAAACTTGTTCCATTCTCAGAGCTACCCAAAAGGTTTTACCAGAGATTACTGTGGGTTAAATGAAATGATTGTATACCCACCACAAGTAACATATGTACTCTAACATGCCCCTCTTAAAGCACGCACGCACACACACACACACACACACACACACACACACGTCTATCTCTGTCATTGTAAAAAGCTACATGACTTTATGTCTCAGAAGAAAAATAATGCAGAAACAATTATCTGTAGGTTTTTCGGGGGTGTCTGGTACTATGCCCAGTAGAATGAGGCTCTTGGGTTAAAAGCCAAACCAATTAAATACAAAATTGATCCCTTTAGACAACCAACAGCAATGGAGAAATAGGTTTATTGAAAAAGAAGAAGAAAATGCCCCCCCTTCCCGCCCTCCCTCCTTTGGAAGGCCATTTCCAACATGCTTAACTATTAGTGAGCATGTTTCTCTGTAATTTATTTACACAGAGCATTTTTGTAACCATCTGCTCTTAGGTTAAATAGGAAATTAACTTATTCTTGCTCCCTGAGTTGTTCTTCATGGTGTTAAAAACAACAACAACCCCAAACACCATTCTTTTAATATGGGCAGCTTGGCTAATAAAAATGATAAGTGCTGCTAGCAATTATGCCGTGGCAAATACAGTGCAAACAAGCAGCATCTCCTTGCAAAGAATCCTCTTCATTCAGATTAAGTATACAAGAAAAATAACATGGTAGAAGCACTGAGGAAGGACTGTAGAAATGAGCTTTGGCTGCTCCTGCTATCTTTCTACTCTCTTTAAGGTGGAAAAGCAGTTTGGGGATAGCAATTCTGCTCCGCTATTACTGGAAGGGGAAAGGGCTAAAAACAGTCCTTCCTAATTTGTTCAAGCCTGCAGACTCCTGGCTCAATGCATATTAGTCAGGTTGCCTCTAGTACAGGCTTCCTCAGCCTCGGCCCTCCAGATGTTTTGAGGCTACAATTCCCAGCATCCCCGACCACTGGCCCTGCTAGCTAGGGATCATGGGAGGTGTAGGCCAAAAACATCTGGAGGGCCGAGGTTGAGGAAGCCTGCTCTAGTACCTCCAGTGACAGTGGCAGTATACTTCTGGATACTAGCTGCCAGGGATCATGAGTGGGAGAACGACGAAATCTCATGTCTTGCTTGTGGGCTTCCCATAAGTATCTGATTGGGCACTGTGAGAATAGAATGCTGGACTAGGTGGTCTTTGAAGATGATGCAACAAGGCACACCTTCTGTCTTCTTCTTCTTCTTCTTCTTCTTCTTCTTCATCTTCATCTTCATCATCATCATCATAAAAAAAACCTCTACCCACCAGGAAACTGTTCACACACCCTCTATGTATGATCTTGTTCTGTCTTGAAAACCTCAGCTTTGGAGCAAATTATGGGCATTTCAATGTGATATGTGACTTTTCAGCCAGTTTCTGAATCTGATCCACCGAGAACAAATGAACCACTCAGTTGCTACTGCCACTGAAAGGGTTAAAGCCCCAGTCAGGATCTGTCTCAAAATGTTTGCAAAGCACAAGAGTAAAGGTTTCCAATGGCCTTTTTCTCACAGGCGTTTATGGGTGAGGGCAGACCTGGGTAGTTCAACAACATCTGGGGACCCACAGGTTGAGAAAAGCTGTCCTTTAGGGTAACTTGTCAAGAGCAAACAAGTTTTTCTTGGTTAGAAATGAATTTGACTTTCCATGTGTTACTCGGAAGCACCTGAGCTGACTCCAGAGGTATAGTCTTGAATAGCTTGTGCAGAACGCAGTCGCTTTCGCACGCCACACCCTCAACCAGTGTAGTGCCAAAGGAAGTGATCCATGAAGAAGGACTCAGCAGCAGGCAGTGTGTCTGAGGCAGTCACGGATCCATGGGAGTAGACAGGGCAGAAGGAGGATTTCAAGCCGACACCACAGACAGAAGATGCTTGCAGATTACTGATGCAGGTGACACCTCTGCTGTGGAGGAGGAAGGAGGTGCAGTTTTGACAAGAGCCTTCTGAATAGTCAGTAAGCAAACTCTGCTTTTGCCTGAGCCTGGCAGCTGTGGAAACAGCAGGCCCAGGGAACGTCTCAAAAGGCTTAAGACATTTCAGTCACCCCCAAGCTTTGCCCATGAGGCAGGTGGCAAAGCAGAATTAACTTCCAGAAAGCTCTAAAATACAGAAGGGGTGGTTTTTGACAGATGTTGCACAGGTGCACAGCAGAGAGGGCAGGGAGACGGAGTCTCCATCACACAATGTTGCCTCACATTCTTCTTGTTCCTTCTCTGCCTTCTCTGTCTTTCCAGCCTTATTAACAATTTTGTCTGGCATTGTTTGAGACCTGATTAATATTCATTATATCCATGGCACTCTTGCTTTTCCATCAGGCATCCAGGCCTGATTTTAATAGGCTTCACAACATCCGAAATCAGATCCTATTAGCCAGTTGGTATCGGATGCCTTCAGCACCGCCGTACCTCACATGAAACCCTTCTGCAAAGCAGTGACATCCGTAAAGTCCTTAATCTGATATGACTGTTCAATTTTAGCTATGGAGACAAATAACAGAGGAACACTTGAGGTGGAAGGCTCTGTGAAAGGCTTCTCAGTCAAATAAAACAGAACCAAAGCCAAGAGAGGTGGGAAAGACTTCGAAAACATGATTTCAAAGCCAAAGATCCAAAAATATAAGAGATCCACGGTGCTTGCTCACTAAGTATACCCTTCATCTCATGGATACAAAGGAGAAAAAGTGCTGATGCACCCTCTAATTATTTTCAGATTCTCCTTTCTAAAAGGCAGTCCTTTTGGCAGGCTTCCATATAATAGAGAAAATATTCCTATGTATAGTCGTGACAATGTGCATTAATATATAACCTTGCTTCACTTCTATATGGGTGCAAAGTGAAGGGAATGACAGGAAAGGACACTGGATATTCACCTTCTTTCGCCAAGCTCTGCTTTGTGCCTCATCATAGGCTGGAAACGGCAGTCTTTATCAACGCTCACAAGTTTAGCCTCTTGCTGGCCCCAAAGCGGTGGTTGAATAAAGCAAGATGGAGCCATCTCACTGCAAACTTTGCACTATCATCACAGAGGCTTTCTCCTTTCCGCTTCTAGGTCATTGCCCCCAGGTCTTGCATATTACATTGTATCCTGTCTTACACACCACTGCTGACAATGCAGATCGAATTCCAGTTATTTTGGGGAAGGTGTGTTGTGGTCCAGTTTTAAAAACAACCTTGCTTCAGAAATGTAATCTGTAGGTCAACCACTTTGAGCCTCTGCTGTGTTGTATCCAACCATTTTCAGTGACCCTGACGCTTTTAATACACATCTCTCAAATAGTTTATTCTTGTAAATACTAAACAACAGTGTTGAGAGCGGTTTACTTCCTACTTAAGTCTTAGCCCTGACCTACACTACTCCTTTCGGCTTAATTAATGATCTTCCTTCTGTATCAACAATAACTAATAGCCATCTGACAGAAAATTGCTGAACCAGCAATCTGGCCTCTTCTGCAGTCAAATTTGATATAGAGATGCACTCTGATGTACTTCCTGCTCTGCGTACTCATGAGCATTAAACCTTGCCAACAATTACCTTGTAGGCTTGGCAGACTGTAAAAAATGCACCCATGCATCCTTCACTTTCCAAATAGTCTATGACATATCACTCAACCACCCCAAAGAAGCCGTGAAAGACGGTCTCGAGCTCAAAGACATTTATGGCTTTTGAGGTATCCCCAACGTGTTTGTAGGCAGGTAGGCCGAAGGAAGGTGGGCAAACTGATGTGCATGTGCCTTAGCTTCAGTTCTTTTTCTTTACCTCCAAGGATACTTTTTGCAAACTTTGGAAGAAGGAGAAGAATGTACAGAAGCAAGCACATAGAATAAGGTGTGCTGCTGAAGAAGAACCAGCATGGCTTCTGCAAGGTTAAGCCCCTTTTAACTAAGTTTTCAGAGTTCTTTTAGAGTATCAATATGCATATGGATAGGGACGAGCCAATAGACAATGTGTACTTAGGGCTCATCCACACCTCCCCTTGTCATAGAATCATAGAATCATAGAATCATAGAGTTGGAAGAGACCACAAGGGCCATCGAGTCCAACCCCCTGCCAAGCAGGAAACACCATCAGAGCATTCCTGACATATGGTTGTCAAGCCTCTGCTTAAAGACCTCCAAAGAAGGAGACTCCACCACACTCCTTGGCAGCAAATTCCACTGTCGAACAGTGTCGAACATTGTCTTGTGTCGAACATTGTCTTGTGCCTAGAAAGAATATTCCACTTGTCTTAATACTTTCCCCGTGAAAGCCTGCTGTTTACTGCTGAATCAGAACATCAGTCCTCAGAAAAACAGACTGGTGTTTGTTCCAATTCAGCGGTAAAGAGCGGGTCTCCCAGGGGGAAGCGGAAGTATGGCGAACCCTTAGACCTGTAGGTTGCATACACATGGCATTTTATTCTTGAATCAATGGAAACTGAGTACTTTTTTTCTGTGTTGTCCACATAACAATCTAGACCTAGCACATATTTTTGGCTTCTGGAAAGCGCTGCTTGAGAAACTAGTTTCGTTCTGAAAATAAAAGCTCGTTGCACATTGATTCAAATTGACAGGGTGTCAGTTTGAAAATGGATGTAGGTAGCATCCACACCTGCCCAATGACATTGTGGGTGGGCGTATACCAGAACTGCAATCACCACTTCCTTCCTCGTCCACCTGCGGAGTGGCCTGTACAAAGAGGAAAAGGCATAAAATGGGAGGATTTTCAAAGGCATATCCAGTAAGGCATATCCAGATGGCAGGTTCTGGAATCAATCTAGATTGACAAATGCACCAACTCCAGTTTTTCTCCAGATTGAGAAAAAACACCTTTTGGTGCTACAAACAGTTCAGTGTATGCATATCCCTAAAAAGCTTTCAATACCAAGGATTACTGGGATAGTGTCTGGGTCCAGATTGATTTTATCCCATTCATGAGCAGAATTTTGAAATGGCAACAAAAGTGACAAAGCTGAAAATGTAAGGGGTCTTGTAACCCTTCAGGGACAAGAGGGCAGGTTTAAAAAGGGACACTTTATAAAACCTCCAAGTGGACAGCTGTTAACCACCTCTAAACACCTGATCTGGAGAGTGGTCTGGTAGCTAAAGGACAGAAAGTCAAAGGCTGATCCGTGCCACTATCAAAGGCTGTCCACAACCTCCCCTTCCTTGCCTGGGCTATCAACTAATAAGCAGGAAGACAGCATTCTCATTGGGTTCAGCTGTAGGGAACTGCTGATCCCTACCCTAAAGTACAAAGAAGGTGTACAACTGTAGCAAGTCCATAAGCAAAATTTTGTGTGCAATGGGCTGTAAGTCATAAGCTATTTGAGGGGTCTGATGGAGCATTGCCGCTGGTTCCCAAACACCTTCAATTAATGTGAGATTCTTCCTCTCCCTGATCAATAAAAACACTTCTTATCACCATGCAGTAATCACAGCTTGCCACGGTGGCTAGAAAAATGTAAGGCCTTCAGCCGCCTCTATTGCGTTTAATGATAACTTTAAAGAAACCTTGTTCCCAAAGCTCTGCCTGCATCACTGATAACACTTATGCACAAGCAAGGAAGAAAACAACACCCGTACCATCCCCCTCCAAAAAACACACACTCCATGTTAATTTCAAGCTCCATTAGAAATGCACAGCTTGGCAGGGAGAAAAATCAATGTTTGTCCAGTGGAAAAGAAAAACACTAGTTGGGGGCCGCATTGCTGTTTTCAGGTTTAAGAGGATGTAAGAAATTACAGTACTCAGTAACGTTCTCTTAACGGGTAGAATTATTTTCTTATCACGGAAGGTATTTGATTTTGACACGCTTTGTTTTGACAAGAACTGTTTCAGTTCAAGGGACTATCTAGCAACCCTTCCTCTTCTTCATATGTTTTATCAGTCCTGACACTAGGACCAATTGATTTTCTCCCTTTCTCTAAAGATGTCGTCAATTCAGGTTTGTTCTGATGAACACCACAATTGCTGGGCCAAATATATATCCACACATTTCCTGGAGGAGTTGATTCTAGGTTTCGGCTCAGTGGGAGAACAAGGAGAAAAAGAACTGTTTGTAAATGTCACACCTTGTCTGGCAAAGTCTTACTCATATTTTTTTTTTGAAAGGAAATCTAAAAGGTTTGAGTTTATAGCTTACAAAGTGTCTACTTCCTTGGGACTTCCTTTTCTTAAAGAGTATTTATTGAAAAATTGTAATACAAAGAAGGAAAGCACACACGGATGCTTGCCATCAATGGTGAGGTGAAATAATTATAGGAAGAGAAATAAAAGCAAACATAAACACTAAAATAACATCACTAAACAAAAGGAAATGGGGCATATATAGCATTACACATTCAGCTATGATAAGCAAAATATGTGGTTGAACAAATAGTAGGAGGTTCACCATTAAAAAGAGTTCCATCTCACAGTAGCAGATAAAACAGTAAATTATATTAATAAAGGTACATTAGGCAGTAAGGCAAGGTTAAGGTGATACAGGTGAGAGCAGCCATCCAAGAACATTCCTCCATAAAGAGGTTCATGAGCAGGGAGGATGCTAGTGAAACCCTTTCTTGGAGACACAGATGATTAACAAACCACCCATTTTGCATCGAATGCATTTTCTAAAGTTGGAATTTCTTTCTTTCTCTCTTTCTATAGTTTTGCTAGCTTTTCCATGACAGCTACAGACCAAATTTGGGCAGTGAGGTTCCCTGCAATTGGTTTGTTGCAGGCTGTGACAAAAAAAAGAAAGAAAGAAAAGAAATTAACACGTTTATGAACAATATTGTTTTATCCTCCTATTTGGAAGATGGCCAAGAGAGCCACAAATGAGTCTGGTGTTGGGGACTACTCAATAATTAAATGCTTCCCCACAAAATGCATTAATCTCTGGGACAATCTATGAAATATGGAAAAATGTACCTGGATACCCACACGCTTTCTATTGGTTGGATTGTTCCTTGGTGTGATCTGGCTCAAATCTGTGCCAGTTTAACTGAGTTTTCCTTAAGCTTAGCTGAGGAAGAGTGAAACAGGTTGACCTGCTAGAGATTTAATACTCTGCATAGTGTATTAATTCCACACTCCCTTTAAAGAGGCTGTTTAAATAAGGAAGGCAGTCGATTCGCCTTTGATATAGATTGCACCAGCCTTTGCAAACCTGGGGCCCTCTCAGTGCTATGCTGGTTGGGGCGGATGAGAGTTGCAGTCCGAAACAGCCAGAAGGCACCAGGTTGGCGAAGAATGGATTACATACACCAGGGCTCACCCACCTTTGTCCCTAATTGTGTTGGAGCTGCAGAATCGAATGCACAGCTGCCACAATATCCCTCTTTCTTACCAGCATGTGTCTCTATGCTAAAGGCCAAATTCTTCTCTTGGATGCCCACACATGGAATGCTCCACTTAAAGTCAACGGGGTCCCTCAGCATGTGTAGTCAAGTGCAAAATTCTGCCTGGAGGGATTGTTTTCTTATACATCTCTGACCCCTTCCATTGCATGCACTGCTTCTTCCTAAAAAGGCAGTAAAGTATATTGTTCTCAGGCGGTGGGGGGGGAGGGGAGGGGAGGGGGAGTAGAGGATTTAATGGAGAAACAACTAGGTTAAAATGAAACCAGAGAAATACCCCCCTTTGAACATTCAGAGTATTCGGTTGAATGTAATTTTAAAAAGTAAAAAATGAACGTTCAGCTATGTCACTTGCGTTGCGAAGATGTAGAAATGGAAATGAATGCTTCAAACTGGATTGTGTAAGCTCTTCCTCTCTGAGTTTGTGGGTGCCTTGACTGCCCTATTTCCTGGGTCTAGTAAGTGTTGGAGTTTAATCAATGCTTAGTGTATTAAGACAGCATGCCAGATGCTGGATTTAGCAGTGTCAAAACACAGGCCAAACCACTTTTTCCATGCTAAGGAAATCACCTGGGAGAAGAGCCATCACTGAGGTGTGAGCCCCTCCTTCCACTGAGAGATAGCTAGAGAGAAAAAGTGTCAGTCTGTTAAACAGGCAAGCTTAGCAGAGGGACAGAGAACTATGTTCAATTTCTTTTTAAATCCAAGGTTGCAGCAATCAGAAAAACAGGACCATCTTGGTGTGTCATGCTTTGAAGAAGAGGAGTTTGGATGAAGAGTCTGGATTTGATATCCCGCTTTATCACTACCTGAAGGAGTCTCAAAGCGGCTAACATTCTCCTTTCCCTTCCTCCCTCACAACAAACACTCTGCACGTGGAGGAGCGGGGAATCGAACCTGGTTCACCAGATTACGAGTCTACCGCTCTTAACACTGGACCCCTCCATCGTTGGTTCAGGCTGTATATATTTGTAAATAAACCATATATCATAAAGACACCATAGTCTCTGCTGTTCCTCATTCCAAAAAGAAACATGAACCCTGGGTAAGCATCTGGATCCTTGAAATCTCTTACCACTTGGAAATTAGAGTGGAGCGTAACAGGATATATCTATCTATATATTTGTTGAAATCCAGGGCAAAGTAGGTGGTGGGGCTTTGCTGAGCTTATGGACAAAGAGCATCTAGGACAAATGTTTGTGCGCAGGCGGCTGAAAGGGTGGTGGTTAACTAACCACACTCACAGGTGGTTAGTTGCACATTTCCAAAGAAAAGCTATTGTCCCCCTGACCAACATGTTTTTGTTCGCATAGAAGCACAAATTTGTTCCCTGGATGGAATCCACACAGACGCGCTGAATTGCACATTTCTGGATAAAGGCCGTTGTCCCTTGCACAGCATGCTTTTGTTTTGGCAGAAGTACAAACCTGCTCACTGGAACAGATTTGAAGTTCAAGGTGTTACTAATAGCATATAAAGTCCTGAACAAGTTGGGACCAGTTTACCTACGAAATCGCCTTACTCCACATGTGCTCACTTGACTGCTTCAATTGGCAGAAACTGGCACTATTACAGGTGCCGCATAGTACTGTTTGTTTAGTGTGGCAGCGCCTGCACTGTGGAACTCCCTGCCTATTGAGATCAAGCAGGCGCCTTCACTGTACTCTTTTTCACACCTGCTAAAAACATCATTGTTTAGACCGGTCTACCCAGATGCTTAGAAAGTCCAGGTAATTGTAAACTGTTTTAGTATTTTAACTCTTGTGTGTTTTAAAGTGGGGTTGTAATTTTTTGTGATTTTGCTGTTTTATCTTTTGTAAACAGCTTTGAGGGTTTTTTCTGGAGGTTCTAGAAAGGGACAGTGGCACAGTGGGTACTGTTTGGGCAGGTTTTGCATGCCCCAGATGGTTTGACTTTGTGTGGCTTGCATATGTGTGTATCCTAGGCTCTGAGAGCTTTACTTTGAATGCTGGGATAGAGAAGAGGTGGGATATCTGCTTGCCTCACTTCATGGTTGCAGGCATTTGCAAAGCACTTGGGTAGAGAGGTAAAGGTAAAAGGACCCCTGACCATTAGGTCCAGTCGTGGCCCACTCTGGGGTTGCGGCGCTCATCTTGCTTTATTGGCTGAGGGAGCCGGCATACAGCTTCCGGGTCATGTGGCCAGCAGGACTAAGCCACTTCTGGCAAACCAGAGCAGCGCACGGAAACGCCGTTTACCTTCCCGCCAAAGCGGTACCTATTTATCTACTTGTACTTTGACATGCTTTCGAACGGTAGAGAGATTGAGAGCTAAAGAAGGATACGTGTTGGTGGGGGATGGAAGAGATTCTCTTGTAAAGACAGAGAAAGAGAGAGAAGTATACAGTAGTACCTCAGGTTACAGTCGCTTAAGGTTGCAGATGCTTCAGGTTACAGACTCCGCTAACCCAGAAATAGTACCTCGGGTTAAGAACTTTGCTTCAGGATGAGAACAGAAATTGCATGATGGTGGCACGGCGGCAGTGGGAGGCCCCATTAGCTAAAGTGGTACCTCAGGTTAAGAACAGTTTCAGGTTAAGAATGGACCTCCAGAACGAATTAAGTTCTTAACCTGAGGTACCACTGTATTGAGGGCTGGACTTCAGGGTCACTTCCAACTCTACAATAATGTACTACGATTCTGTGATCTGTGGGATGGGGTGGAGAAAGAAATGCTCTTGGGGAGTGAGGGGGGGAGTATACATGGCCTTGGCAGGAGATAGGTTTGTCTGTGCAGTTGTGTATAGTGTGTCTGAGAGTGAGTGAGGCCTGTAGGTGTGTGGTGAGTGCACACAGGTGTTGCGTAGTGTGTGAGAGAGTGTGGAGCAGAATGGATCCAGGCAGAGTTGGCAGGAGGGTTGGTGAGCAGAATCAGCAGCAGAATGCAGCCCTCCATCCTGCCATAAGAAATATTAAGAACTTCCTCAACATTTCATGTTTTGCTGTCGCTGCACTTCCACTATGTATGGCTACGTAAGGTCCTCTATGAATATCACTTTCTATGCTGCTGTTTTTAGTCCTACAAGTACAGGAAATGTCTCCTCCATTTCCTCTTCCTAAATGGTCTAAAATTGTCACCGTAATATGACGACGATGACTTTTCATTTCTTTTTATCCTTCCTTTTATGTCTGATGATCCCTCTTCCTTATTTTCTTCCACTGTGAGCTACACTTGTCAATACAGATCTATTAGTCATACCCACCCCACCCCCAAATCTCTATAACGCAAATGAATTTGTTCATTCTTTTTAAATTGATTTTTTATTAAGTTTTCAAAGATTTTAACAGATTTACTTCACAGACAATATGCCATTATCTTAGACAATATACCATACCAATATACCATTTGCTTTCAATGAGGTTTGGCAGGGCTCTTTGGAAGCGAATCTCACAATAAGGGTAACACAACCACCTACAATTCTATATTTCCATTCATATGCCTCAATTCAGAAAATGGGGTGTAGGTGCTCTGTGCTCTGGAAACATCTAGCCAAGCCTGACCAGGACCTCAAATGTTTGCTTCTACAAGCTGTAGTTTTATCACTGAGAGTGCTTGTTCGAGGGACCGATATTGATCTTGCTTCTAACTCTTGGAGAGGAACCCAAACTGCAAGAGGCTGTCAACTGACAGCAGTCAATTGGGTTGGTTTGACATGAGAGGCAGAGTGAACGAGGGGACCACCAAAAATATCCTGCCACTTATGATCCACCAACCTTACTGATCATACTAACTTACAAATCAGAACCAAAGTTATGATGGGATGGGATGTCATGGACTGGCTAGGTGCAGAGGACCAGCCCCAAAGGAACCCCCAGGAGAAGAAGGCTGAGAGCGAGAGGAAGGGGCAGACTGGAAGGAGGAGGTGAAGAGATAACAGGGTTTAGTGAGCAGGAAGAGGCTATGGCAGAGAGCAGTTCAGAATCAGAGGCTGGAGAGGTGGGGGCCAGGAGACAGAGATGAGAAGCCTCCCCCTCCTGCTGTGACCAACACCCCTCGCCCCTGGTCTCCCAGAACCCAAAGAGGTATGAAGAAAGTGAAGCAAGACAAAAGAGCCTCAGATTGATTGGGAAGGACCCAGGGGAGGAGAAACCTCGGAGAGTGGTGGAAAGTGGGGACCATCAGAATTACTGTGCTCACTAGGCCTGAGCGGTTTCGTTTCTTTCAATAAAGAGTTGACTTCACTGACACCTTGTGAGTTACTGCTGATCTGCTCCCAATACAATCATACCTCATGTTACATTTGCTTCATGTTATGTTTTTTCAGGTTGTGTCCCGTGGCGACCCGGAAGTACCAGAAAGAGTTACTTCCGGGTTTCGTTGCTCGCACATGCGCAGTAGTGCTAAATTGCGCTTCGTGCATGCGCACAAGCACCAAATCACGCCACGCTCCTGCGCAGATATGGCGCTTCAGGTTGCGGGCTTTTCATGTTGCGAATGGGCCTCCAGAACAGATCCCATTCGCTACCAGAGGTACCACTGCATCTGCCTTGACATGGAAATATAGAAAGCAGGTTTAAACCTTTGGCTGCCAGGGGTACTTATTTTTTGGGGGGAGGGGAGCAAGTAAGCCCCGTCCCGCATAATTGATCATATGATGTGGTGCACACACACCATCTGACTTGCAATGCCCATCAACTTTGGTGGCTCCAGTCCCCTCAAATATTTTATTGGGGGGCTGAAGCCCCCACAACCCCTAGGAGTTGGCTCCTATGTTGGCTGCTGATAATTGACATATCAGTACTGGTGTCATAATATCAACGGACTTTAGAAAACTGATAGATCCGATCATGGATTTAGTGCTCAACAAATCAGCACTGAAGACCACTGTAGTCTTGGAGTACAGTTGGTATATAAATATGATAAATAACAATAATATTTTCAGTTGGGTGCTCTATTAGCAGGTTTAAACCCTTGGCTGCTACTCTATTATTAGCAGGTATGCATCAAGAACCAGAAGCTGACAAACAGAACTGAATGCTGTAACCAAATCAGAAGAACATGTTTGTGTCTAAAGCACACTACTGGGTCTGTAAACAAATGATATCTAAAGCTGGTCTACTGGTGTATGGTTCGCTTGCAAATTTTCAATGAGTTTCTTTATTTTTATTTATTTCACAGCGTTTGTATTATGCTTGAGTGTAATAAAACTTTAAAGCAGATGTGCCCAGGAAGAATTGGGGGGACCAAACACGCAAATGAACTCTGTAGAGCTTTTGTTGTTGTTGTTTTGTTGCATGAGTCCACACTGACTGATGCATATTATACATATTGGATACACATTGCAAGGAAAATCCCAATACTTTGCAAGACCAAGAAACAAGAAAGAATGATGCGAACTTCAAAGAAGTTGCAGCATCTATAATACATGACTGATTTTAAAGCATCCAGACATTTCTGGAGGGGAAATAAGGTCAACAATACCAAAGACCTGTCATCTGTGAAACACACTGATGTATTATGTACTCAAAAAGAAATGACCCAAAATGGCTCTGATTATACTTTTTATTAAACCAGTTATTTTTGAAGAGTGAGAAAGCAAACTTTTAAGTTTCACAGAACTCTCCATCAGTTAGATTGGCTCAGTATTTCAACAGATGATGCAAGAAGGACTGTCTAAAACGCAGAATTGCCTGCATCCTGCTAGTTGTGGAAGCACTCACCCTGAAATATTAATATTATTTCTAGTTTTGCCTAGATTATATGACAACTACATAGATCCAGAGATGGACAAGATGCAAATCTTCCTCTTGAGATTAATCATAAAAGCTCCAAAAGCAAAGATAAATATGGAAAAAGGGACAGGCTTAAGAATACAACAAAAAATACAAATATATGCATAAAAATAAACACATTCTCAAGCCTGATGCAGACATTACAAGATGTTACAGAGTAAATTATCTATATAGAATCATAGAATTGTTGAGTTGGAAATGACCCCGAGAGTCATTTAGTCCAACCCCCTGTAATGCAGGAATCTCAGCTAAAGCATAATTTATATAATTTAGTAATCAAGGCGAGCAAGGTAGATGCTGTTACAGAAAGGATGCTATTCTGTAGAATGTTCTTACTGCTGCTCATTGCTTATATGATGCTAGCATTTCCTGATTGGCATAACCCCAGCCACATTTCTGCCAATAAGATACAGGATTTCCTTTACTGGCGAACTTTATCACCCATTTCTTATATATGATGGAGCACTGTTCAGGAGAGTCTTGAATAGCTGACTCTAAGCCTTCATTTTATTAAAAAAATTGAGGATGGAGACATAAAAAAAATTCTACAAAGAAGTATCAGTCAGGTTAGCATTTCCTTATATTTTCAGCTAGCCAGTGGGAGACAATTGCCTTTTGAAAGCTAAATCCAGCATTTGGGAACTTAGTAATGTCAGAAAATGCAGGCAGGCAGAGCCAATAGAAAATCACCTCCACATGTGTATACCAGTAAAAATAAGAACTGACCACTGTGAAGATTAACCACAGCGTGGTTTCAGACTTAACATTAAAGTGTTTTAAAATTGAAATGTGACTAGATGTTTCCAGTCTCCTTGTGGATGCACTAGGGCAGGGGTTGTCAACCTGGTCCCTACCGCCCACTAGTGGGCGTTTCAGGATTCTAGGTGGGCGGTCGGGGGTTCTACGACACAAGCTGAATCCTCCTTCCACCGAGCACTGGTGGGCGCTAAGGAAATTTTACCATCAAGAAAGATGCATTAGTGGGCGGTACCATATTTTTCGCTCCATGCTTTAAAGCAAGAAAAGCAAGAAAAGCGAGAGCTGCACAGAGTGTGTCAGTAGGTCTTGCTCTGCTGGCTTCACACTGAGCGACGGACGAGAGCCATGGCTCCGGCTGCGGAGGCATCCCTCAGCTCGCGACTGTAGTGGCAGCCGAAGGATCCCTCTGCCGTCCAGTGCATTCGCTCCATAAGACGCACAGACATTTCCCCTTACTTTTTAGGAGGAAAAAAGTGTGTCTTATGGAGCAAAAACTATGGTAGGTAGGAAAAGGTTGACTACCCCTGCACTAGGGGATGAAGGGTGAGGGGCGTGCATGAACCCAAGGCTCACTGCAGCTCATGCTTGAAACCCTAAACCCTAGCTATAGCCTTGTAAAACCCTAATGGTTTAGTGTTGTGCATGAGCTGGGCCACTAAATGAAATAGCTGCTACAAAAATGGTGTGTCTGGCGAACACAAACATTTCAGTTTTATTAAACTGAACATCTGTAGGCTTGGTCTTTGCTTAAAGAATTTTGGGGATGAATAAGCGCATGCCTTTGTGTCTTGGAGGACACAGACAATGATAATTATGCTTTTCGTGTCCCCTTTCCTGTTCCTCCAGCTTCCTGTTTATTTTTAGATTGCAAGATGCTTTGAGCAGGGACCTCTTTGTTTTCTATCTTGTAGAGTGTGTTGCATATTTTAAATGCTATTTTTAAAACATTCATAGAAAAAGATTCCAGAAGGTAGGAAAAACACACACATGTGCACGAAAATACTCAGGGAGTCAGTCTATCTATCTATCTATCTATCTATCTATCTATCTATCTATCTATCATCTATCTATCTATCTATATCTATCTATCTATCATCTATCTATCTATCTATCATCTATCATCTATCTATCTATCATCTATCTATCTATCTATCTATCTATCTATCTATCTATCATCTATCTATCTATCTATCATCTATCTATCTATCATCTATCTATCATCTATCTATCATCTATCTATCATCTATCTATCTATCTATCTATCTATCTATCTATCTATCTATCTATCTAGGCTCACCTTCCTCAAGGTATCCTAACTAAAATGACACAATAGGGAAATTGCTTGTTCTCCCCAACATACTTTCATCCTCGTTCTATTTCCTCTCTTCTTTGCGCAACACACCATTTATCTCTTACCAGCTATTTCTTGCCTTAACAAATGATACTTTACAAGATTTACACAAGGATCAAGATGTGGCGCTTCTGCTTGTGCCTTGCATTGTCTGCGCATAGTGATAGTTGCTACACATTACTTATATCTATCCATTTGGGATGTATGATACAATCAATCAACTGGGGAAAGGATTGTCTTTCAGCCCTTTAAACACAGCACTGTTACCAAGAGGCTACAGCAAACTGAAGCTTCCCTAGTCCAGCCTCTGGATTTTTATTTGATCAAGCAATGACAAGACAACCCCAGAGCATGGCCAAAGGTTCTCCCCAACAAAACAAAGAGATCCCCCCTGGTTATTTATTTAGCACACACCTCATGCTATAAATTATCCCCTTTCCTCCATTTTCCCCTCCTGGCTTTTTGAGTTTTAGACAGGGAGACCCTGCAGGCTTTTAGACAGGGAGACCCTGACTTTTCTGTGCAGTGCTTAGGATTTTAGGGGGTTTGCTGTTGCTGCTGCTTAATTAATAAAATAATAATAGCACAATAGCAACATTGTCAATTTGTTACTTGTGATCCTGATCATTCTAGGTTTAATCATGTTTCTTTCCCTCCCTGGTAATTAGGGGGTGATGTTGAACTAAAACAGACTATAATTGGCTAGATGAAACAGGATTCAATCCTGCAATTCTCAGGACCTGGGCACTATGAGTTGACACCTATGCGTTTTAGTCTTAACTCCTTGAAAATAAGATAATTACTTGCATGACTAAGTCTCTTGTGGGAGACTTGCAGGATTGGAGCCCTCACTCTGCAGTGGAGTGGGAGCTGTGCCCAGCAGGAGCTCAGGTTTGCTCTGTTAAAGAGGCAAGGTCCTTTAAAAACTCAGAGGTTGCTTTTCTCTTCAGCAGTGGGAATAGAAACATGAGGTTGGGGGGGGGGACCCTGGGAAAACACCATTGCCTCCAACTCTGCTTCCCACTTGCTGTCCTTTTCTAAAATGTTTCAAAAAAGGACATTAAGGTAGCTTTAATTGCACCATGATCTTCTCGTGAAAATTTATTACTGTCGTGATGTAAAGGGCTTGATCAACAACATATTATGAGTTTTCTTGTATGAAACCTGCTTCGCTTCTGAGAGAGCACATGTGTATATACAAGACTCGGGGGTGAACTTCAAGATCCATCAGTCATTCAGGTGCCACCTCATGGCACACATTTGTTTGCGATGGTTACAAAGAAGATTCCAGAAGGCCCCATTCCACTTTTGTGAAAAGGTCCAAAAGCATGAAACTGGAGGCAGAGGAAACTTTGTCGGAGGATCCAATCACTGAAAACACTAGGCAGTGCAAATCCTCTGCGGCCTATAAAGCAGACAAATGAACATTTGATAGAAACATAATTTGAGAGAATAAAAGCCCCAGTCAGCCTAATAGTGAAATACATTGGTTACCTGACCTCTTGGAGGAATAAATCTGCAGTGTGCACCAATTATATCCAGTCTGCAGTGTGAAAAACCCTCCAAAATGAGTTCCTGAAGGAAGGAATATAAACCTTTAACAGGGAAAAATTTATAATACCCCTAGGCATTGCATTTCAGAGGTCACTGCAGCTGTAGTTTAATTGCCTGCCCTATTAGTACAGGCCAGACATAGGGGGTGTCTGCTTCTGTGCACAGGAAGATGTTTTGGGCTATTGACCTAAAGAGAGGCATTGAATAACTACTAGAGAAATACCCACTTTTCACCTTGTTATTCAAATTGCATGGCTGCTGTTTTCCTATCTCCAACGTCTGCAAGGCAGGCAACCTGCAATACCTGTAGCAGTCAAAACTCAGGAGCAGCCAGAGGGTGGGACAGATGGCGGGGAAAGAATGCCTAGCAGAGCAGAAATCCTGGATTGAAAGCTCCTGAACCACAAGGTTGTATATTAGGTTTATTCCTTGACACTGTATTGCCAGCACAAAGCATAGCCTGGACATGACAGTCAATTCCTGTACTGTCAAGACCAATGTTAGATCTCCAGCACTCCTACGCAAACATTATGTCATACGGGTGTGTTTATGCATATTCCAACATCAAAGTTGCAAAGCGCGTTTTTAAAGTAGGGCTGTCATCCAATCAAAGAAAGTGTGGCTGATTAATCGTGAGTCAATTAATTGATTAGACATGCATAATTCTGAAGATGCATAAAACTCACATTTGTGAGAAAAAGGAGCATGGTTTTTGAATCAGTGAGTCCCAACAGTTTGAAAAGATTTACTTCCAAACCTTCAGAATTTCAGCTTCCTTAGAAATGCCTGATCAGAATTACATATAGTGTGGATTTGTACAGTGATGTATGAGGTGAGAGCTGGACCATAAAGAAGGCTGATCACCAAAGAATTGATGCTTTTGAATTATGGTGCTGGAGGAGACTTTTGAGAGTCCCATGGACTGCAAGAAGATCAAACCTATCCATTCTTAAGGAAATCAGCCCTGAGTGCTCACTGGAAGGACAGATCCTGAAGCTGAGGCTCCAATACTTGGCCACCTCATGAGAAGAGAAGACTCCCTGGAAAAGACCCTGATGTTGGGAAAGATGGAGGGCACAAGGAGAAAGGGACGACAGAGGATGAGATGGTTGGACAGTATTCTTGAAGCTACTAACATGAGTTTGACCAAACTGCGGGAGGCAGTGGAAGATAGGAGTGCCTGGTGTGCTCTGGTCCATGGGGTCATGAAGAGTCGGACACGACTAAATGACTAAACAACAACAACAGCAACAACAACAAATACAAATGCATGCAAAGTCCCTTTTCACTTTCCACAGAATGCATGGCAGTTGAGAAAGAGGGCTGGGGTCGCAAGACTGCTACCCCTCCATACATTTAATTTTTGTGAGGGGGATAGGTGAGGCCAGGGCCTGGTGCTGCAGCAGAGAAGATCCTGGTCTTCCCTCTCTGTGATCTGACTATAGTAGCTGGGGGAATGCGGAGGAGGTCCTGCCAGATGATCTCAAAGATAAGCATCAATGGGAGAAGGTGCTACCAAGGATATATAGGACCCAGGGGTCGAAAGGTAATATGCAGCACTTCAAAAAGGATATTGTTGAGCTGGGAAAGGTATAGAAAAGGGCAAGCATAAAGGGGCAGGAGCAACTCCCCTATGAGGTAAGGTTAGAACATCTGGGGCTTTGCAGCTTAGGGAAAAAGGCAAGTAAGGGGGAGATATGATAAGAGGTTTGTAAAATAACACTTGGTGAGGAGGAAGTGAATAGAGACAATTTCCCCCCTCCCTCCCTCATATTAAAAGAACCTGGGATCCATGAACTGAACCACAGAATTGTAGAGTTGAAAGGGACCCCGCTGCAATGCAGGGATCTTTTTGCCCAATGTGAGGCTCAAATCCATGACCCTGAGATTAAGCGTCTCTTGTATGAGCGATCCCAGAATGTTGAGAAATTCAGGGCAGACAAATACTTTTTTCACACAGCGAAGAGTTAGCTATAGAGTTTACTACCACAGGATACAGTGATGGCCCCCCACTTGGACAGCTGTAGAAGGGGATTGCACAGATTTGCAGCAGATAAGGTTATCAATGGCTGTTTGTTATGATGGTTGCATATCTTAAGGATCACTTGAGCCCTTATACCTCAGTCCAATCACTGTGAGTTGCTCAAGCACTGTGAGTTGCCCATTGTGTTGCAGAAGCCTGACTGGTCTCAACCAGAAGTTGGGCATTTAGGGTGAACTGGTCACATGCTGTGGAACCCTCTTCCTGCAGAGACCTGGCAGGCATCCTCACTTTTGACTTCCAGGCATCTCTTGAAGACTTTTCTACGCTGGCAGACCTACGCAGCTGTCCTCTCTCAGCCTTAATGGCTACCACTGTGACCTGTGAATTCACTAGAATTTTTTTGAGGGGGATCAGAACCACCCTGACTATGTAACTTATTTAGGGACAGAGAAACCTCATCAGGATCAACAACAGGTTTCCAAAGCTTCTATCAACATTTCTGCCTTGTCAGGATTCCGCTTCAGCTTAATATTCCCTCATCAAGCCCATAATGGCACTTATTCTGAGAACTGCTTGATGCTTCTGGTATCAAGATAAATGGAAAGCAGAGATAAGCCTACTGAAGACACCACACTTCTAAGTTCTGTATGGTCCCTCCTTGTGGGAAGCTGGATGATGTACAGAGGCAGATAAATGGATGTGTGTGCTGTTCCTGCGTGTGTGTTGCAAAATGTATCAGGAGTAAAAGCATCTGGCCTCCTGTCATTTGAGCGCTATCCCAGGTAGCAGTAGCAGAAGATCTATATAGGAAGTGGTTAGGAATTTTCCAAAAGGCCACAGAGGAATAGTAAGGTGGGTGGGAGAGCGTTGCAGTGGCCCCATCTATGAGTAATAGCCTACAGCCTGCCCATGGAGAAAGTCTCTCACATTTTAAAAATGGAAAGAGACAATTCTCCACAGCTTTCCTTATGAAGGCAGTGCTGGCTGTTATAGATGCTGTCTGGTTCGAAAAATCAGATGTAACTATGAAGCTTGACAGGTCTGACACATTTCTGAGTATGAGGAAGCGAAGACAGGCATTTCTCTCCTCCCCCATGGCAGGAGTGGAGCTGAGCGCTTTGCTAGCCAGATGCAAAATTAGTATTAGCCAAGTGAAATTCATGCTATAGACTGACACTTTGCCAAACCTGACTTACTCTAAGTAAAGTCATCTTATTTTCAAGACTTTCCCTACTGGAATCTTTCTGCAGGCCTGGGTCTAGCAAAGGAGCCAACACCTAGTGGCTGAGATCCCTTTGCCCCACCCCCAATAAAATATCTGAGCCCCTACCCCAGTTGATGGGTTTTGCCATTCCACCTTATTTTATTCTAGTTGGAACCCTCATGTCTGGCATTGCCTGGGTGAGTGACAGTCTGGGAATCACTGTCTGCTGCCTTGGGTTTCATGATGGAAGAAGAGTGGGACAAAAAGTAAGAATAAATACAGTAAAATGCATAAACCTTCACCAATATCTATTGAAATCACCCCATTTCTCTCTCACCCTTCTCATCCCTGTCATTCCAATATGAGATTTAGAGGGTAAAACATGGCCATCCCAATGGGTCTCAAAAAATATCTGAATGGTTGCTTGGCTCAGTGGCATGCAATCCCCAACCTGGTATCTCTAGGTAGGGCTAGCAAAGTCCCCTGCCTGAACTAATTGACAAAGCCATGGTCTGACTCAGAATCACGAGGCTTCCTTCCGAGACATCTTGTCAGGAGAAGGTGGGCAGACTGGAGATTGCTCATCTCCTTCATGCACCTACTCTCCGAGGTGAGCGACAAGGCCAGTGCTTCCCACTCACTTCTTTCCCCTGGCCACAATAGTGGTTAATCCTATTGAAGCAGGGGTGCCAACTTGCATAAAATACTGGCAGCGGCGGGGGGGGGGGGGAGAGCAGGTAAGCCCCACCCTGAATAATCAATCATATGATGTGGTGCACACACAAAATTTCAACCTATCAAGTTTTAGGGGGGACTGGCCCCCTTGAATATTTTATGGAGGGGGGGGGAAGGGACCTCAGCCCCCAAGAGGTGGCTCCTGGGCACTGAAGAAAGAGTGAGCGTACAAATCCAAGCAGAGGTGAATGGTGGGATGTGAGATCCATTGAAACGCAGCTGTTACAGGTTAGTAATTCTGTTTTCTTTGTGGCCTCAGCGCAAGCCCATATAAAGTGTATAGGAGATTGACAAGGATGCTTCTTGTAGAATCCTAGAACTAGAACCCTAGATTGTAGAATCCAAGCCATTTGTCTTGGATGCTTTAGTTGATGATATTCCTGCATTGCAGAGGGTTGGCCTAGCTGACCCTTGGGGTCCCTTCCAACTCTATGATTCTGTGGAGGAGGATTTTGATGAATGTCATCTAGTGTAGCCTCTTGCTCAGTGCAGAAAACCCAGAGCTAAAGCATCCCAACAAGAGAGTTGTTCAGCTTCTGCTTGACCATCGCCAGCAACCCGCCCCTTGGTTATTGGTCCCACTCTTGCAGAAAGAGAGCTTAATGGAAACACCTATGAGGAGGACCAATGTCCCAAAGTCCACATACATCCTGGGAGAACCACTTAGACCCTTGCAAAGCATGGCAGAACACCAGTACAAGAACGGAAAGCAAATTTAAAATCCAATGTAGCTACAGCAGCATACATTTTTCACACACACACACATTATGTCTCTGGGAAGAGATAATAATTTAAGAGCCTATATACAGCAAAACCCTATGCCTTAAAAAAAATTAAATCCTATATTGTCATAACAACTCCTGCCAAGGTTCCCCAGTAATTCCTAGTGTTGATCATTGTTTTTGCTGCATCGACTACATTCTCCAAGCAGGTTTGCATAAACAATTCTCCTGCCATTATTCACTCAGCAAATTTCATCTTTCATTTCCCCTCTCTGCACAAATTGCCTATGAGCAGGTTGCAAAACTCTCAAGTCTATTTAATGTTATTAACAAACCTCAACAAATAGCTCTTGATATGTAGATTGGAAACCCAAACACCAATCACTACTGGCACACACTAACTTAATTAACCACAGCAGTGCAAATTATGAGTTTTACAAATGGTTGCAAAATAAAGAATTAGGACAGAAAGTGAATATGCATGCAAAATGAACAGCACAGGGGAAGTATGAAAGCTGGATTTCTCATCCCACCAGGAAAAGGTGAAATCCAAAATACATTTTCCAATGAGAAAACTGTCAAAATACTTTGCTGGTTCCTTATGTGTTCATTGCTAGCACTAGCTAGTGCTTTCTTCCACTTATTAAAGAAATTAACAATTCAAAATTGAGTGTCTAATTAATTTTACAGAATTTAAATATATATTATATTATCTCAATACAAGAGAAAAATTGAAGCTTGTTAGTGAAGCAGTTTCTCTTGACTAAATTGGAAAAAACACCACATTTATTCTCTTGCATATCCTGCCGCTGTCATCTAGAGATGTACAACTGCTAAAAGCACTGAAACATTTTGGTGGACATTGGCTTGGATTAACACCCACATTTCTATGGACTGTTAATAATCAATGGCACACATTATTTAATTATTTCTTTCTTTCTTTCTTTTCTTCCCCCCATCACTTTCTTTCATTAGCTTATTTCCCGGACCTCCTCACACCTCCCTTTTTGTATTCCAGTTCAATTTGTTAGTTCAGCTAATCCTTTCCCTTCTTTGTTTATCCTAATCTTTAATCTTAAAATAATGTAACATTAAATTTTTGTCTATTAATAATCCATTTTTCCCATACTCCTTATAGTACTATAACTAAAAACCACATAACTTTCATCCAACATCATTTTAACACTCATTAATTTTACAATATTTCTGTAGGTAGTCTTTAAATTTCTTCCAATCTTCTTCCACCGACTCTTCTCCCTGGTCTCGGATTCTGCCGGTCATTTCTGCCAGTTCCATGTAGTCCATCACCTTCATCTGGCATTCTTCCAGGGTGGGTAGATCTTGTGTCTTCCAATACTTTGCGATAAGTATTCTTGCTGCTGTCGTAGCATACATAAAGAAAGTTCTATCCTTCTTTGGCACCAATTGGCCCACGATGCCCAGGAGAAAGGCCTCTGGTTTCTTCAAGAAGGTATATTTAAATACCTTTTTCATTTCGTTATATATCATCTCCCAGAAAGCCTTAATCCTTGGGCACGTCAGTTTCTTTACATTTCCAACATTTGTTATCGGGCAGATGATAGATTTTTGCAAGCTTGACTGGAGTCATGTACCACCTGTATATCATTTTCATAATATTCTCTCTTAAGGCATCCACTTCAGCACCAGATCCACTTCTCTCATGTCACGGCAATCAGGTAAATTCTGCTCCTTTGGTGGCAGAGAGAGAGAGGTCTTTGTCTCTTCATTCCTCCGTCTCTTTCTACCTCCCTCTCACCACCTTTGCTTGTTCTTCCTCCCTTTCTCTTTCTCTCCCTGATGCTTGAAAACCGCCATGGCACAAAAGGGGTAGTACTTCTGGTGCTGCCATAGCCGAGTTTCAAGAACCAGGGGGAGGAGACATGAAAACCTCTCTTCCTGCTATTGCTGCAGCTAAGGTGTAGCTCTGTGAGAGGTAAACTACAGCTCTCCATGAGTTTCTGGAGGAAGCCATGACTGTTAAAAGTGGTATAAATGTGGCTTCAATATATCCTGTGGATGCAACCTACTGGTGGGTTTATGTGTGGCATTCTTTTCAAGCTTGGATTGCAATTTGAGCTGGAGAAGAAGGATGGGGGTGGGACGTTGGTGGCTGCCTGTTTCAAAAACAGGTGTGTTTTGTGGGTGGACCAGATTTTCTGTATGCAGAACCATCACAAAATCTGGCAACATCAGTACTTCCCAGGTTACTCTCAGACAGGCATTTTCACGTGTAAGGTTTTAAACTGCCCTTTATTCTACTTCACACTATTCATATGATTTCTGTTCACGCAGGAGAGAACGCAGATGAGAGGTATTTGTGATATGAATGAAAATCCCGGCCAGTTCAACTTTTGCATTCACATTACGAGCCCAACAGGAGCAAGAGCTGCTATAAACCTCAGTGTGTGAAAACAGCCTCAGCATCTGCCCTAGTCTGGCACTGACAGAACAAGTCATTAACACAGGATTAGAATCGCTTTCATAGGCCAATGATTTCATCATTATTTACATATGCATTTCTAACGGAGACCCATTTCACACAGGATTTCAGTTACTTGGATGTCTGCTGCACCAAATGCATAAAATGTGAAGGGAGCCACTGGCAAACGTATCAAGGCACTTGGGGGAACCATGGGGCTCTGTGCTATGGAGTCATAATTTACTTCAGTTCCCAAGTGTATATCCACTGCATGCTTGGAAATGCACACCTCACCATTTAGGTCTTTAGTGCAACAAACACCAGTCAAATGCATGTACAGTGGTACCTCAGGTTAAGAACTTAATTCGTTCTGGAGGTCCGTTCTTAACCTGAAACTGTTCTTAACCTGAGGTACCACTTTAGCTAATGGGGCCTCCCAATGATTTCTGTTCTCATCCTGAAGCAAAGTTCTTAACCTGAGGTACTATTTCTGGGATAGCGGAGTCTGTAACCTGAAGCGTCTGTAACCTGAAGCGTCTGTAACCTGAGGTACCACTGTACAATCTTGGTCCTGGATAAAGTGTGATGTGAGACTCATGTGAGGAAGCATCTAGTTGAGCGACCTGCTATAAAACTGGGTTCTCTAACCACCAGACCAACCCATCAGACAAACGTATCTGTTAAAGAAGACAAAGGTCATATTTTAATATGAAGGCTGCCTTGGGGACAAACTTATTCTGAAAGATGACATACATAAATTAAAATGTAAAACAACAACAACAATGGCACGTGAACAAGCATGAACACTATTGATTCAAGGTCAGAGACAATTATGTTAACTTGTAAGGTAGCAGTTTAGCAAAACATGTTTGCTTGTGCTCAAATATAAAAGAGATAAATTAAAATATTAAGTAGAAGGAAGTTCTTCTCAGGTGTAGTCAAGTACTGTGTATGAGGCAGAATTTAGCACCTTTCCCTTCAACTTTGCTGACAGACACTTAGATGAAAGTGCTAACTTTCTAAAAATGAGTTACTTGACAGAGATGGATGCAGATCATCAAAGTATCAGAGCTTTGTGATTATAATGAACTTTTTTTTATACCTTCAGACTAAATCTAAAATAGGGCATTGCCCCTCCTCCACTCTGCACTATTTAGTTATTTTACTGTTCCAGAGTATTTTTCATTCTCATGTATATTATATCAATTTAAAAAAAAGATTGGGTATGTAACCTTTATATGTTACAGTTTATAATATCCACGCTATTTGAAGTTATTGTTATGTATGTGCAGGTCATCGTTTGAATATTTTATTTTCAGTTAATGAAGAAATTACACATCTTTGTACTTACGAGTGTTGGTTGAACTAATTGGCTGATGAAGAACTGAACGAAACAGTAGTTGCTATCCGGAAACACTGTTCAGCAGAGTTCAGAGTTGGACATCAGAATTGGACATTTGCCGATTATACAAAGCTTTACAAACTTGATCTCTGCCCGGTAAAGTCTGGCACTGGGACTTATTAAAGGACTTTCAGAGACTTAAGTTTGATAGTTTTGGTGTTTTGCATTATTTCATAAAGTTTTCTATACTGTAATTGTTTCTGGCCATCGTGTTGCTTTCAATATTGCCGAGTCACATTTTGCAACACAGGGGTTTGTTTGTTTAATAAATATAAAATTGGGCATTGCTCCTCCTCTCTGCACTATTTAGTTATTTGACTGAATCTTAGTCGTAGGTGTGCTCACTTCGAAGTCCCATTAAGTCCAAGGGGGTTAACCCCACAGGAAACACTCACAAGAATGTAGCCTAAGCAGAGAATCATAGTGCCCAGTTCAGACACTTAAAATTGTGTGGTACTAGCAACAGTCATCACAAGATATAGTGGAATAGGTACTACTCTCTATCACCATAAAATAATGTGCTCCACCCAGAGACTTATTGTCAGGAAGAGTTCTTGGGAGACAGAGGTACAATTCCCAGCATCCTTTACAAACTACAGTTGGGGGCTGGGGAAGCCATTACAGAGGTATAAGAGTGCTTTGAATGTTTGCTGTGGATGTGAGCGTAGAGATCTGAGATTCTAGTCCCAAAGCATTTCAGAAGCCCTATATTAAAGCTCAATATAATTACAGGAAAAGGTTTCTATGCCAAAATAAATGGGAACGAATGTGATCAGCTGGCATACGCAACCACATTCTGTTACAGGCAAACACCCATTTCCCAATCCACCCTCCCCTCCCCACATCAGAGAAACAGCTGTGTTCAAGCAGAGCAAACCCTCATTCCAGGCTGGCGGATAAGGGGGAGGGTGGAGGGTACAGAAACATCAAAACCAAATTGCAGCATTAGCAGCCAAAACAGCAACATGCAGGTCTCTCATAAATACAAATGCAAGTTAGCAACAAGCTGAACAGATGTTCACATAAAACTACTAGTTAACAGTGAAGTTTCCTATAGTAGAGCATAAATGGCAGGCTGCCCATTAAGTAAAGAATAAATTGATTTCAAATTAAAGGTTCAACATTTCTTCCTTCTTCAGCAGTGCAGCATATGAAGTCCTTCTTAAAAATAAAAATAAAGGGCCTTTGGGAAATTCCTTCCTTACTTTAAAACAGTGGTTTTCAACCAGTGTGCTGTGGCACCTGGGGTGCCTTGAATGGTGGTCAGGGGTGCCACAGGAAACATGGGCCTCTGTCCCTCTTTCTTTCCTTCCCTCCCTCCTCTGCTGCCTTCTCCCATCTTTGCCTCCCAAAGGCTTGCACAGCTGTTTGTTGCAGCAGCCCTGGATACAAGCTCCCCAGGTGAATGGTGCCTCTGGGGCTGGCCAAGGGGTGCTGGTTGTGAGGAGCTGAGGCGGCCTCAGAGTAAGCAAGCAAGTGGGCGAGGGAGCCCAGTCAGCCAGTCCACCAGCCTCTGATGTTGGGAATGGACGAACAAGTGGGAGGCTGGGCAGGCCGGCCGGCAGGTGCTGTGCTGGCCTTTCTTGTGCTTGCTGTGTGCAAGGCCTGCCTGAGTGCTGAAGGGGAGCCTTTCCACCATGCAGACCCAACAGCACCTGCTGCCGCCACTGCTGCCTCCCAAGGTAAGGTGCTGGCCTCACAGTCACCTTTGGCCAGTCTCCGTTGGGCGGGCTGTGGGCATCTTCTTCCCAGGCCCCTGTGGTGCAGTGTGAGGTGGCCCCTCTCTTTGGGGCAGCTCAGAGACCAGGGGCGGCAGCAGTGACTGCCCGGGGGACTCCCAATGAGAAGGGAGAGGAGAGGAGGCTGAGGGAATCCTCCACAAGGGAGGGAGTTTGAAATAGGTACTGCAGGCAAGGGGAGACATAACTGGGCTCCTGAGCCCCACAGGGGTGCCACAGAAAGAATGTAGTTGGTCAAGGGAGCCGTGGACTCAAAAAGGTTGAAAACTTCTGCTTTAAAACATAGTTACATAGGAGGCCATCTGCAAACCTTCCAAAAAAGTCCGTGAAAAACTGGGTCTGCCTAGACATGCTCACTTGTTCAGTCAATAAAAGGGGAGCAGTGGAATGCATGCTGTACACCACTCATTTCCAAAACTACATATTATCGGCAGAGAAGGGGAAATGGGGCAGCAACCCTGCATTTGCCATCATGCCCAGCTCCAGCCTGAGATACCTACTGCTGCACCTAACAGACAACTGAAATTGCGCATAGATAATTTCCACCCACCTCAGAGGCGCACAAAGTATTGAAAACCAACTATGAGTGCTGGCATTTCTTTCACCCTCAAGTACATTATCTCTGAAACTTCTTCCAAAGATCAAACTCGTCCCACGATTCCTACAAAAGGTCACCCTTTGCAGTGTATCCTACAGAACAATGACATTTCAGGGATCAAGGAAAAGGTTAAAATATTCCTATAAATCTATTCTTGGGACTTTTAGTGCGTCCTATGCTGGGGGAAAATGTCTTCTTTTTTCCTCTCAGTGCTGCCTGATCAAGTAATGGGTCTGATAGGCTTTATGTGATTTTTTTAAAAAGAAAGATGCACTCCAGCTCATGCAAATGAAATCTAATTTAATTTTTAAAGCTCGTTTATTTATTAAGATTTAATCCAAAACTCCCACATCAAAGCGAATAGAAAACAACCACAACCACAACAAACACGACCGGGGGCTTTAATAAAAAGGAATTGCAGCAAGTCAAAATAAAACTCGGAGGAGCAGCCTCCACATAATGATTTAAATTACGGCCTTGTAGAGCACCCCGGTCCGTGAAATCCTTTACTCAAGGAGACTGATGTCAAGCAAACACCAAGGATTTAATTCAGTCGCTTAATGCCCTGTGTATCTGAGCTGGCATTGAATGTTGAGATTTGGAGAGCAGCGCTTAGAATTACAGCAGGGGGGTGGAGCAGCTTTTGTGGGACGAAGAGCACCCCCATTCCTTTGCCATGCTCCCGGGGGGCCCATTTCTTGGTTTCAACATGAAATGAGTTTATGGTTCCCAGTCACTTAATTGGCACTAAATTACATTCACACAGACTTCAAATGTTCTACACAGGGGACAGAGGGTGGCAGCGCTGAAGAGACAATGCTTGTAAAATAGCCTCTCCTCCCCTTTACTTCTCCTTTTGGAGCATAACATCTCCCTGTCTCCCCAAGTCCCCATTACTGCAACAGCACATTTTCAGCTCTTTTCAGACCGTCCTCAACTACAAGGTACAGTCTTCCTGTTTGGTGCCTTGTGGCTGCATCATTGCAAGCTAACCCTGCCTTCTTGCTGCTCATGTGTCAACAAGCTTCTCTTGTTTCGCTCAGGAGGCAAACTGAAGAGTGTCACAGCTGTAAGGATGGCCAAGCCAAATGTGTGGGGACTGAAGAACCTCAGAGCATAAGAAGAGCCTGCTGGATCCGGCCAATGGCCCACCTTGTCCAGCATCCTGTTCTCACCATGGCCAAGCAGATGCCTTTGGGAAACCTGCAAGTAGACCATGTGCACAAGTGCACTCTTGGGACAGCCCAGCAACAGTTTATCCTAGCCGGCACTTGGGACAAACTGAATGCACATCAGACTGGGAATGGGAACCTCAATCCCATTGGGAACAATGAAAGATGCCTGCCTCATGCCCTGTTCCCAGCCCAATCCACAAAATTTGATGTGGTACTAGGTCTTCTCCAACCTGGTGCCCGCCAGATGTTTGAACCAAAACAGCTGGTTAGAGAAAATTATACTAGGTAAACAGAGATCAGGGGAAGGCTGGTTATTTTAAGACTTGCTTTGCTAGCTAAGCAATTTGGCATCCACCCTCTGCTCCTCTTAATGGATGCACTACTATCTCCTTCAAGGCAGTAGGCACCACTCCCTTGTGTAATGATGTATTAACCACTCCCGGTTGGACCCATCTTGTCAACCCTCCTCAGCTCCTCTTAGCCATTCTTCTCCTGCAACCCAACTTTCCCCATCTCCATTCTCATTTGCCCATTCTCTACTCCCCATCCCTCCAAAATGACCTTGCCTGTCTATTGTAGACTGTAAGCCCTTTGTGTGTGGATCCTGTCATTGCTAGGGCAACAGAATAAATGTGCAGTAGTTGGAACCTGCCTCTAGGGATGTCAGAGAATTCTGACAGAAATGGGAGCAGAGGTTGCTGATGTTTGCTTATCTGTCCCATGTCCAGAATAGAAATCCAGTGAATACAACCGGGAGCTAGCTGAGGAGGGTTGACAAGATGGGTCTAGGGAGTGGCTAATACATTATTACACAAGGGAGTGGTGCCTGCTGCCTTGAAGGAGATAGTGCATCCATACCTGTAAAATTCCTCCCTGGACCCTTAGGAATTTCACAACTACAGTCACTAATATCACTTTGCTAGGGGCTCAAAAGGGTTGTAGTGGTACAGCAGAAAAAAACTATCTGAGTTGTGGTATTTTTTACTCATTCCACTCTGGGTTCAAGCCTAGTTTTGGGACATATGGATAATCCAACATGGCTGCCCCCATCACTTCTCATTTGATCCCAAGAATTGACAGGTTGGCAGTGATAGCTGAACTTGGGAGTTTCCAGAAATCCTGTGGGGCAGGTATCAATTCACACAAGCGCCACCTTTGGCTCCAAAAGCCTTCTCTTTCCATGCCAGAGCAACCATTAAATACATAAGAAGCAAGACGAGGAGGGGGAGACTGACAGAAAATGGGAACGTCAGATCAGCTTGCAGGGTTTAGTTCACAAAATGCCATCACTGTCAGAGAATTAGGTGGGCTCTCCTTGCCTTCTGCAAGAGCTGTGGTATTTACTTTTCGTTCTGAGGGCTACATCTTCACCTTTGACAGAGACAGGCTGAGTGGAGAGAAGTGTCTGCTCAGGATATCAGAAAAGTTAAAAGTTATCGGGAATTCAAAGGAGAAGCAGCAGCAAAAATCAATCTCTCCCTCCCCCTACCGAATAAGCCATAATCCTACCTGTATGTAATGTAAAGGTTCTTTTAGTCCTTACAGCGCTGCCTGGATTAAACAGAGATTAATGGAGGTTGGGGGGGGGGTGGAGGGAAGAGGAAAGACATTATGATTTCTGAGTGTGAGAAAGACTTCTGCAGCACTCAAGCGCTCCGGTTCAAACCGAGAGGTTATTTGCGGCAGTCAAGTCTTGACAATGAAAAGAAATCACCTGCTTACCCGCGGCTGCCTGACTAAAACCTTCATAATCAACAATGATGTGAGAAATATGCACCTCAGCTCAATGGGCTGGGCAAGAGCTGATGGAGGAAATCAGGAGAGCGACCCGATTGTCCCCCTTTCATTCAGAATAAGCTTCGGTTTAAGTGACACTTCAGAGAAGATGGCAGCTGAGAGAAGGTATCCATGAACTGTGGGGTGCAGGCATTCCATGAGCACACAAAAGAACGCAGGAAAGGATGGCGGGCGTAGCATTTTTTCTCTTTTTACAAGGTGACAGTACAATGGGGGAGAGGTAAACTTACTGCATGCAGACTCATTTGCATCGCAGTCAAACAAGGCTGAGTAAAAATTCAGCATAACACATACTTAAGCCACACTTGCAGTAGACCCATTGACATAAGTGGGATTTGATTTTGGGGCTAGGTATGACTAAGTCAGGGACGCGGGTGGCGCTGTGAGTTAAACCACAGAGCCTAGGACTTGCTGATCAGAAGGTCGCGGTTTGAATCCCCATGACGGGGTGAGCTCCCATTGCTTGGTCCCTGCTCCTGCCAACCTAGCAGTTCGAAAGCATGTCAAAGTGCAAGTAGATAAATAGTGGGAAGGTAAACGGCGTTTCTGTGTGCTGCTCTGGTTCGCCAGAAGCAGCTTAGTCATGCTGGCCACATGACCCGGAAGCTGTACGCCAGCTCCCTCGGCCAATAAAGCAAGATGAGCACCGCAACCCCAAAGTCGGTCACGACTGGACCTAATGGTCAGGGGTCCCTTTACCTTTACCTTTATGACTAAGTCAAGATCCAACCAAGTTTATCTGTGATTTTCAAACTACTGAGCTCCTGGTAGCATTTTATGTTGTGGAAATTCAATAAGAATTGAGTGCAGTAGCCAAAGGCTGGAGCATTCTAGTGGTTGTTTTCTCCCCCTCAGATGAGATCTAAAGAGGTGGATAGGGGACTGAGTTCCCATCTTCTTGTGTTCCAAGAGGATGACGTAGGGTGCAAGAAGAGGTTACTGAACCTGGACTCCCTTCAGCCAGGCCCCAGTGCTCTCCCTCCTGCATCACCAGCTCTGTGTGTCAGCAATAAGAAGATTGGCAGATTGAACTCACTAGCTAAAAAAGAAGCAACCAGGAGGCGATGGAAAAGGAAAAGGGAGAAACTTGCCTTGTTTCACAAACAGCAGAGCCTGAGGCAAATGAAGTCCATTGTACAACTACCTGCACTGTGTGGGAAAAATCAGCCTCATATAACCAACATGCTAATTAATGCATTAAGGGGTTAAGACCATAGAGTGGGCTGCCCTGCCAGGCTTGGCTAGGTCAAACCCCTTCACCTTGGGAGGAAAGGTTAACCAATTTCTTTGTTCTTTTTTCTTCCACCATATGATCCCTACCAATAAAGAGGTCTAAACTGGATGCTCCAAGCTTAGACTGTGTGGCTTTATCAAGCCATCTTTGTGTTTCTATACAAAAAATAATAATACCATTTTTGTATCCTAAATTATGCTGCCTGTCTTTTCTTGCTGCTGTATGGAAAAGTACATGAATATGACCTTTGAAGTGTTTGTAAGTAAACTATTTTTTAACTTGCCAAATGTGTGGTCTCTTTCTATGTCAAGGGAAGTGGGGACCAGCATCCGTAAAGAGAACGTGCAACAGAATAAGCTCTCTAAAGTTGCTGGGAAACAGCTGGAATGTGTGCTGCAAATAAGAGACCCCATTTGTGTCTGATACGCCAAGAAAGCAATCATATTTGGGAATAAATGGCTGGTTCAAAAGCCAAGCATGATCCATGAGCATTCAGTATCTGCAAGGTTGACACGATGATGAATAGTTTCAGGAATATTCAGCTTCTCAAATAGACATTGGTAAAAAATAAATGACAGTGTTATACAGACAAGTGGAAAACATCCAGTGAGTAAATGTTCATGCCCAAGAGCTGGACAAACTGGAGGTAGAGGACAGCAAACAGCAAACCAATAATTCAAAAGGAATATAAAGCACATAAAAAAATAAAGTTTTCTCAAGGAAAACTCTACTCCATATACCCAAGGAAGGCTTGGAGAAAGCTTTCTACCCATTCCTTGTAACAAAATAAATAAATAAATGGAATAGAATAGGGTTTCAGAATGGAAGAAAGGGCCATTGAAGTGGTGAACTCAAGAGACAGGTAGGAAGAACTCACAGATAAAGCAGTAATAGGAGATTCTGGGCACTTGGAAGCAGAAAGAAACAGTCCAAATGGGGTCAGCAATGTTTTCTGCTTGGTGGATAATGTTTCGGTTTGATGATAATGGTGTAAGATAGAAAACATCTTACATTGTAGGGCAGCCGCAGTTTAACAAACAACTGAACAGGGAAGATAGCTGAAGCTGTTGCACAGACTACAAAATTACATGCATCAGGGCAACTCATGCCAAGTGAGTAGTTTCAGCCAAAAAAGAATACATCGCACAGAGAAAACGGGTAGTTCATGCAGGCCACAGATTCAGAATCTTTTTGTAAGAGGACAGTTGTGCTGCTGTTTCCTGCCTAAAGACATTCCTTTATAAAGTCCTTCTGGTGGTTACTTTAAACAACACAATACGGATGCTCATATATTCTTGTGTTGCTGTGTTGTTGTTGTTTAAAAAAACAACCTCAAGCGTTTATAAAAGAATGCCTTTAGGCAGGCAGTAGCACCACAACTGTGTTCCTACAATGAAGGTGAAGCAGTAAGACTTTTCAAATGTAGACGTCAGAAGAAAAGTATTTGCAGAAGTAAACCTAAACTTAAAGTTAAGTGATTATAGTAAAGACATTGCTTTTTCAGAGAAAATGGGGGTGTGGGTATCAGGGAGAAATATGGCGGGTCTCGATGGGTATTTTAGTGACAGGATCCAGGCTCATCACTCAAGAACTGGTGTTTAAAGACCGAAGATGAAGTGTCAAGGTAAGATACAATTTGTCTGCAGATTAATGATGAATTGCCATGGAAGATAAAAGTGAAAGGTACTTGGGATTGTTTTGACTCTTCTGCCCCAGTTGTGTGGAATTTTCTAAGCCACAGCAAAGGTAGCAGCGGGGGGAAATAATCTGCTGAGGTTGTGGGAACCTTTGTACAGTGGTACCTCGGGTTAAGTACTTAATTCATTTCGGAGGTCCGTTCTTAACCTGAAACTGTTCTTAACCTGAAGCACCACTTTAGCTAATGGGGCCTCCTGCTGCCGCCGCGCCACTGGAGCACGATTTCTGTTCTCATCCTGAAGCAAAGTTCTTAACCTGAGGTACTATTTCTGGGTTAGTGGAGTCTGTAACCTGAAGCGTATGTAACCTGAAGCGTATGTAACTCGAGGCATCACTGTACCACTGTACTAGTGGAACACTAGTGGAACCTAGTGTTATGGACGGGATCCGTTCCGGAGGCCCATCTGTAACACGGAACTGGTGCAAGCTGAAGCACTGTGTCAGCACACATGCACGGCGTGATTTACCGCTTCTGCGCACGTGCAAGCAGCAAAACCCGGAAGTAACCTGTTCCAGTACTTCCAGGTTGCCGCGGGATGCAACACGAAAACACGTAACCTGAAGCGGACATGAGGTATCCCTGTACTACAAACTAGTGAGAATTTGTGATGTCGCCAAACCTCAGCAACTTGTACTGCTGCTCTTGGGCATGGATGGGCAAGCATTACAGGCCTCTGATTTAAATCCAAGCTGGAGGAGCATTCCTCCTTCTCAATCACTTAAGTCTGGAAGCTGCTTTGATAGTGGAACACTGACAGGCCTCTCTTCCTCACAGGTTGGGGGCTAAGACTAGTTCATTTTGAATTCTTGTGGGGCAAAATAAGTTTTTTTCCAGAGCATTCTCCACTTCACTTGTAATTGCTGGTTCCAACCTGAATAGAGCCCAGGGGAGTTCACCCATCACTAGTCAGAATATCTCTATTCCAGGAAAGTTGTTTACTATTCACAGTTCACAAAGCAAACCTACCCGTGCACCTTGGTACCATTGTCACGAATCGTCCCATTCCTTGCATTCCAGGCCAACTCATTTGTGAGAGTATGTACTCTGCAGGGCAAATGGACAATAACAATAAGAAAAAAGAGCCAAAGACAAAACGTTAGAAAGAAAAGTATCTCTGTCATGGCTTCCTTTGCAACATTTTCTATTTCACTTTGAAATAGCTCATGTTCATGCCTATGTGTTGTGGACAAACACTACTAAGGACTCGGCTACACGGGCAAAGAAAAAGCACTTTATATGCGTTGTTTATGCATTCTAATACTGTGACACCAGATGGCACTGTGGAGTTCCGTTTTCACCAACCCGATTTCTCATACAAAGTTTAAAAAGCATTTAACTGAAACGCTTCTTTGATGTGTCTAGATCTAGCCTAAGAGTGCAGCTTGCCTGGACAACATAAGCTCCAAGTGTCCCCCCCCCAAAAAAAAGGACACCCCATTTTTTCTTGTGAGAAAACAGTGGCCATTTCGGATCCTGTGATCTTGCATAATTCCCCCTCCTGAATGAAATGTCAGCGTGTCCCAGGTGACTTTCTCCATGTACATTAAGACATCTTTGTCCACACCACCTTGTTCTTTCTTTGCAGAGGTCTGAATGGGCCAAGTTTCCCCCCACAATACCCTCACCCCCAGTGGGGGCAAACAGCAGAACTAGCTTGGCACTGCCTTTCTATAATGGCTTTGACTTGCTTTAGACATGCCTGAACTCCAGGCTCTCATCAGTAGCGAGGACTTGATCCCTTGGCTTCTTCTCCCTACAAGGAGCAGCCAGTCAAAAGAAGGACACATTGCAATTTTCCAACCCCCTTTCCATAATGGAAGTCCATAATGGCAGTATGACGAGAGAGAGGAATGCCGAAATGACGATTGAATTAATTAATTAATTAATTAATTAATAAAAACCATTTATAGCACACCTGCATTAAAAACATGTTGTACATAAATCAAGGTACGACATAGGCCCTGCTTTAGGACACACAGCAGAAGGGTCATAAAGGGAAGATAAATTTGAGAATAGGGCAAAAAGATGCACTGTTAGCAGGCATTTCTATCCAGAGGTTGATCTCCTCAGGGCCATTTACTGATGAAACACCTTTTAAAGGGCAGAATGGCAATAACACACAAGCGTATTACCCAACACTTATGGAACCACACACAGAGGTTAATATAGTGTCAATAGGGAAGAAAATATGACTGGGGGGGTGGAACCCTGGTGGAGGGTTTCAGGAAAGACAGAGGCAGGGAGCACAAGCATGTAGAGAGAGGGAGAGAGAGAAAAGTGGTATATTTGTTTATAGCAGAGTTAGGAAACCCTTGATAACCCTAGGACTGCATTCCCTCATGGAGAACTTCTTTCAGGGTTGGGGCAGGCCAGTGACAAAAGGGATGGGTCTTGAGGCAAAAGTGGGTAGAACAGTAGACTACATTCTGTCTATGCCCAAGTCCATTGGTTGTACACATGCAGTTCTCCATCTTCCATCTAGGCCAGCGGGAGCCATCCTCGCAGTTCTTCAAGGTCACATCCTTGACAGGCACTTGAGGAGGGTGAGGCCAGTGAAGGTTGTGGCCTGGGGAAAGTCCTGAGAGCCATTGAGAGAGGTCTGGAGGGCCACTTTCCCCAGCCCTGGTTTCTAGGCAGATTGGCAGTTTAGGCTGTGGAGAACAATGCCAAATGCAATGGTGGCTGTGGTTCCTGGCTAAAAAAGCAGAAAGGGTTTGGCTCACGAGTGTTCACTGTGTGATATTGGTTAAGCCACATAAGACACCCATCAACAGATATTTGTCTGAAACAAAAAGTCTCATTAAAATCAGATGCTGTGCTAGATGGAAATTTCCTGGGGAAATGTATTACAGAATAAGAAAGGAATCTATCCACTGAGTAAACTTGTCCAGAAGGTAGATGTAGGACTGTTTTGACCTGTTATATTAAGCTAAGGTTCAATAACAAATTAATGGGATCAGTGGCCCCATTAATCTTCCTATAATGAACAACAGCAGAAGCAAGCCTCCTCCCCGAGTTTCTTGGAGGCATTTTATACCGGTGGCAAATTTGCCTTACAGAACCTAGAATCGTATCAAAGTGATTTAAAGGTACTGAATTGGAGACATTCTCTCTCTCTCAAAAAAACACACCATTGCAGGTGGCAAAATGGCACAGTAAATTAATGCACTTAACCTTCAAACTCTGGAGAAGTAAATGAAGTCACTAGCAAAATGCATTTGGTGATGCCTGTAGTAGTATTGGGGCATGCTTGTTCACATCACAAAGGTAACATGCCCTGCAAGGTCACAAATACAAGAACGACAGTTGCCATGTTAGGTCTTTTTTTATTTTAAAAATGTGTTTTCAACCTTAACAAATTGAAAAGGGTAAGCATATGGAAAGCATTGTTTAGATAAAACAACGGGGTGGGGGAGAGAAGAATTTTGAACAGTTGCTAAGTGCAATGGAACCATAAAGTCGACAAAATGTTACTTGGGGAAAATGGCAGAGGCGCCTTCCTACAGAATCCTTTCTAGAAAATGTTCCAGTCAAGAAAAGACAAAGAGAGACACCAGTTAGTATCTAAAAGCAGGAAAGAGGTCTAAATAAGCCCTGGTGTCACCTCCATCAACAAAATTCTGCTTCAGCAGTGGGGAACCTTTGACCTTCCAGATGTGGCTGAACTACAATACCTGAGCAAGCACAGGGGATGGCCAGGGAGGACAGGAGCTGTAGTTCAGCCACATCTGGAGGGTCCAAGATTCCCCACACATGTTCTACTCCAGCCATAGAATGGCTGGAGGATATTTAAGGAGAATGCATCCATGAATCCATGGAGGAGCAGATAGGCTCCTAAAACACACCAGCCTCCTGGTATCCTTGTCAGTGGAGCCCTGGCTGCCTCCTAGTAGTGGGGGCTGGGAGAGAAATTCTGCCATCACAGGCATTGTGCTATTTTTTCCCATTAGGCGTCAGTGGCAATTCATTCATTTATATGAGAAAAGGAAAAGGTTGCACTCTAGGGCAATATTGGAGAGGGCATCAATGTGCCCTGCCTATGGCGAAGGACTTCTTTTGTCCCTTCTCTGCTATAACCAGATAGTCCTACAGAATTCAGTAGTGAGAACTAATGAAAACAGAGCCAAACTGGATTTTTAATTCTGTGAATTCAAATGTGAACTAAGCTGATATGCATCTCTTACACAAGATGTGCAGACTGGAACATGTTGCACTTCTCTGAAATTTGTGATGTAATTCTCAGGTCAAAAACGTACCAAAATGCATTACAAAAATTGTGCGTTTTAGGACATAATGTTTAGGAATGCATACACTGAGATAAAATACATATTTAAATGTGTAAAGGTAAAGGGACCCCTGACCATTAGATCCAGTCGCAGATGACTCTGGGGTTGCAGTGCTTATCTCGCTTTATAGGCCGAGGGAGCCGGCGTACAGCTTCCAGGTCATGTGGCCAGCATGACTAAGATTTAAATGTGTAGTTTGTGATAAAATTGTTTTGAAATAGAATTTAAATACAATTTTTGTGCAGTTTTTTTTAAACCAAATTCAGATTAATGTGAAAGCAGGATGGAAAAAACGTATGAATGTGGACATGAACATCTGTGAAATGGACAGACCAGAAATAGACTGATCCATCCTTACTTCTTGCATGCATTAACTATAGCTAAGCTTATATCAGCATTGACCTTAAATATTGTTAATGCTAGTCAGGGTTCTGAAGCCAGCTTCAAATATTTGTTAATCCTGGTTGAGTTTCACCATAGTGTAGGTTGTGCTGATGTGAGACTTATCCTGCATTAAATCCAGCTTTAGGAGGAACTGTGCTAACCTGCAGCTAAACAGGAATGCCTTAAGGAATCAGGAATGTTAGATGTGCACTGGCACCAAATGATCTTGTCTTGTGCTTTAGAAAATACCTGAGGAGTCATATGGTATTAGTCCTTTCTATTTTGGTGCTGGAGGAGACTCTTGAGAGTCCCATGGACTGCAAGAAGATCAAACCTCTCCATTCCGAAGGAAATCAGCCCTGAGTGCTCACTGGAAGGACAGATCATGAAGCTGAGGCTCCAATACTTTGGCCACCTCATGAGAAGAGAAGACTCTCTGGAAAAGACCCTGATGTTGGGAAAGATTGAGGGCACAAGGAGAAGGGGACGACAGAGGACGAGATGGTTGGACAGTGTTCTTGAGGCTACCAGCATGAGTTTGATCAAACTGCAGGAGGCAGTGGAAGACAGGAGTGCCTGGCATGCTCTGGTCCACGGGGTCACGAAGAGTCGGACATGACTAAATGACTAAACAACAACATTTTTGCCGAGGACCACCCATCAGTATGTAGGGGTGCTTCAACATCTGCACAGAATGTTAGAAGATGAAATCTTGTCTAAAAGCAGGCATCCCCAAACTCGACCCTTCAGCTGTTTTGGGACTACAATTCCCATCATCCCTGACCACTGCTCCTGTTAGCTAGGGAAGATGGGAGTTGTAGTCCAGTTGTAGCTGGAGGGCCAAGTTTGGGGATGACTGTCTTAAAGCATAAGATCAGCTGGCCATTGGGCAATTTGAAGATAAGAGCTGCCACATTCCGCTTGACTTGGTTTTCTCTGGAAGCTGACTTAGGCTTGGTTGAGTTGTGTTTGAGCTGAACACAGTTTCTGAAGTCCGATGGTTGCTTACTCTACACAAAAATAAAAGTGTTTCTTGTTATTTGGTGACCATGGTAGTCTAAAAAGGCTCATATCCTAAGGCTTTCATTTTAAAATCATTTGACTTCTAGCTCTCACAGTTGGGGGGGGGGGCGCCCCAGGTGCCTGAGGTAGGCTCCAAAAGCTCAAATACTTAACCACAAGCAAAAAGAGTTCAAAGTTTTATATTAAAAACAAAAAATATATATCTCAGGATTAAGCCGACTGTGTCTTTGTAGGAGCTGACTCACATTTTCCCCCAAACAGCTGAGGACAGAACACGTTTTCTCATATATTGCTAGATCTCCTAACAACTCCTCAAAGAGAGTCTTCCACATTCTGTATTAGGAAGCCAAAAAACTCATTTTGCAGCAGACACAAAACAAATGCTCAAGGGAATTGAAAATATTTCCCAGGGCTGGCCATATCCATATCCAGCACAGCCACACACACGACAATCTAACTGGAATTCTGTCTGCTAGAGAGAGAGCAGGCAGCATTAAGCAGTTGTGCTAGGTGCTGGGAGGGGGTGAGGGACATGGGCTTTTAAAACGTACACAATAATGGCTCAGTCTTCATTAATTTTGACTACATAGTGGCAGCTCAGCTGCCAATCAGGTCTGCCTTGACTCTCAGTGCTGTGCATATTTTGCTGTAATCTGACTTCGCTATTGAGTCCTAACCCAGAAACCCAGGCTGTTGTGCGTCAACTGAAACAACTCTCTATTAAAAAGCGATGCAGGTAAGAGGGGTGAAAAGATGCTACGGGAGGTTATAATTACATACAGACACACTCTTCTTTTTTTCTTTTTGCACAACTCCATGATGGCCTTTTCTCATGCTGAGTGAAAATGAGATTTGAGCAAGTTTTTGCTGTGAATTTCCATTTCCCATTAAAGATATTGCGACTCTCTGTACTTCGCCAGTGAAATTGCTTAAAACGGCATGAAATTGAAGCTCCCACAAAATGAGTGCAACCTGACAGGTCTGATAATGCAAGTATTGATACCGAAACTCGACAAGATTAAATTCTGCTGTTTAGAATGAAACAGTTCATAATTAGGGCTGTGAGGTTCTTTATGAGAAATTTAATGGTCTCCCATGGAAGGCATTTAAAACATCACCAAATGCGATCAAGTATTTCGGAGCACGGAATCAAGATTTTATCTTATAGCAGAGAGCTTTCATTTAACAAGTACATCACCTGGTAAAGGACTATACAGTAAACCTATTAACCTGGGATAATTCCCCTTCTTATTTGCAGCCACTTTGCTACAGGTTGATGTGATTTTGGACAAAGGGAAACATTCAAACAATACAATGGTCACTCTTAAGCAGGAATACGCATAAGCAGGAAATGGCAGCTTGAGTTGATTGGGTCAGTGGAAGTTTTACTGGCATGTGGCAGATCTGGAGGATGTGGCATGTGGCAGATCTAGAAACATTACAGGCAGAAGCGTAGCTGGGGGACGGGGGGCACTGGGTACCAACCACACCACGGGGGGGGGGGGGGAGACACACTCCCACCCCCCAGGCACCCAAGCGGTTAGTACAGGACTTCTTCAGCTGGTTTTGCAGCATCAGCCTTGCAAGCTATAGCAAGACTCATTCCTAGCAAGCATCAGCACCAAACCCAGCTGAAGAAAAAAAAAATACTTATTTTGAGTGTGTGTGTGATATTATTATACCAATTAGAGTAGCATATAATTGCCCAGCAATATCCAAACACTGAGTGTGTCTTATAGCTCAATAATAGAACTCACTTAAACTAATACCTGCTGGTGTAATTAACACATTAAAAAGAAGAAGAAGAAAGAATCAACACACCAAGATTATGCACTTAAAAGAACTGCACTGCGTTCCATTCATTTAAATTTCAAAGTGGATGTCAATGTTGTTTCATATCTACAAAGACAATTATTTCATGCGCTGTCAGGTTACTTGCAAATCATCACAAATACACAAGGAACTACTAGGATATAGCTCTCAAAGTGCATTGATATTCTACAATCTTTGTTTTGTATTAAGTGGAAGGATTGCATTCCCTAGCTTGCCTTTTAACTTATTTAAACTTTTTTTTTTAACCTTTCCAGATGAAATAGATGAATATGCAATACAGACACTTCATGCTATCCTGCAAAGGTTATTTGGCTTTTTGAGGCTTGATCTCTAGAAATGTAGGGTGCCTTCAGGCTAGCTTGTTCTCGTATGTGTCACCCATTAGGAGAACTATGGGGCTTGGGGTTTATCTGTTTTAGGGATTGCTTTTTGCTAATGTGGTATCGAAATTTATAAAATTTCCCAGTTTACCCATATAATTCATTCACCAAAGCTGAACAAAGGTGCATAGGGACCTGCCATAATTGGTCAGAATTCATAGAACTTTCTTCTCTTGGAGGTTAACGAAAGCCCAAGTCTGGACTTTTTCCAGATACGGGATTAAGACACTTTAATCTGTTGGCCTGGCAAACTTTGTCTCTGTATGTCAGTGCATATTGCTGTGAGCTTTTATATTTAAATTTGCATATGTTTGTAGGATAAAGAACAGGCCCTAAGTATGAGGAATACAAATAAGTTGAAATGAAAATAAAGCAAGATAAACAAATAACAGGGCTAGCAACATGTTAAGAAATAAATTAACCACCTTTAAGAGCCCAGAGTCCTGGTATTTTTGCTCATTGCCAATACTACTGGAAGATAAATTTAAGACTGCAGTCAAGGTTTTAGTTGATTCATCATTCAAATTAGTCAATTAGAGCTTGCAGTTATAAATGAATGGATGAATGAATGAATGAATGAAGGTAAAAATTAGAAGTGTTTCTGTTCGAATTCCATTGCTGACCATGATCCTCCCAGAATTTTTCCTGAAATGGTTAATGTCCAGAATATGGACATAAGAACTGCCACGCTGAATTGACTTGGGCTGGATCCGGACACATCAAAGAGGTGATTCATTTAAACGTATTGTAAACTTCATACAGGGAAATCCCACTGGTGAAAGATGGGACTCCACAGCACCATTTGATGCCACGGTGTTGTAACGCATATAAAGTGCTTTATTTTTATGAATGGAGATGACTCCATAGACTAGCTTTCTGTTTCCAGTAGTGGCCACAGAGATGCTTCAAGTATGATCATAAACAGGGCAGGATATCTATAGGCAGAAAGTTGAATACCTCCCAAGATCCCATCTGTTTTGCAACTGTCCTGTGTTGAAGATGGTCATCAGTTTCATGAGCACAGGATTAGAGGTGGGCTCCTTAAATGGTGAAAATGGTGAATCTGAGCCTGATTATTCACCCACCTGGTTCAGTATTGTCGACACTGACTGACAATGTTACAGACAGGGCTTGCTCCCAGAAATGCCAGGAACTGAAACTGGGCCTTTTGTATACAACAAGCATGCTCCATCACTCAGCTTCAACAAACATGCTCCACCACTCAGCTGCAACCCTTTCCTAAAGGTGCTTAGGGAATGCTTGAGGAGAGAACATAATAGGGCTGCAAGTAACAATGGGGGGGGGGATTGAGGGGATCCAACAGTGCAGAACCTCCTCCCTCTTGCCTAGGAGATGCACAAGTCACTAATGCAGAAAAATAGGGAATAGGTTGAATGAGAAAGAACCTGACAGATGAAAAGAAATGAGAAGGGTGTGTGGAAGAACAAAAAGGACCAAAAAAGGGCCATGAGAGAATAATGACATTTCCATTCAGAAGGAACAGAAATGTCACTTTAATTTGTCACCGGCTTCTCCTGGCACTTAGGAGTGTTACCTATAGCTTCCCTTGCATTGCAAAGATACTCAAGTCACATACTGAAAACCACTTAATCAAGCAGCTACCCCTTAAAGCCTTTTGATCGCCCCAGGATACTCAATCAGCATGAATTCCCTCTTCCTCCCCGCCTTGTCCTTTTGATATATGTTTAAGGGTGACACTAGGATTCTCACATGGCAACATGGCCTGCGGAAGGCATCCCCTGAGCACTGCTTGGAGCGCAGGGGGAAGGCAGTGGGGGGCTTTTGTTCCAAACCAGGACGGCTTCAAAGAAGTGTGGCAATTTCAGGACCACATGAAAAGAACTGGTAATGGTATCCCACCTCCTATCACCCCAGTTTGAACACTACCCCCAAGTGCGAAGCAATCACATATTATTATGCCCAGAGAAGCAGCAGGCTATTTTATCATTTGAACACCTTTTCACCAGGCTCTTTTACTACATAAATATGGAGATGAAAGGCAAGTGTGTGGTGATTCCCCCCTCCCCCCCTTGGAAATGATAATTCAGATCCTATGTGCATCATCTTACACCTGGTGAGCAGATATTTTCTTTCTTTAAAAAAACACTCAAGAGTTTTAGAGGATAGCTAGGTGTTAAGAGTACAGTTATACACATGCCTACTCAGAAGCCTTTTGATCACCCCGGGATACTCAATCAGCATGAATTCCCTTTTCCTCCCTGCCTTGTCCTTTTGATATATGTTTAAGGGTGACACTACAATTTTCACATGGCAACATGGCATGCTGAAGGCATCCCCTGAGCACTGCTTGGAGCGCACTGCTTGGAGTTCACTGGGAGTTACTCCAAGGTAAATGTGTGTAGGATTGTGGCTTAAATGGCTCAGATGCCAGGACAAACACAGAAGTCAGAATTTCTCTCTAGAATCAGGGTGCCTTAATGAAATTGGTATTATTAATTGTTACTATTTCATAAAATTTATACACCGCTTGATTGTAAAACTAACTAACTAACTAACTAACTAACTAACTAACTAACTAACTAACTCACTCAAAGCAGTGTACAAAAACGTAACACAAGAAAATCAAGAAAAAACTACAACTCTACTTTAAAACCTGAAAAAGTTAACATATTAAAACAGATTAAAATTATCTCAACTGTCGAAGCGTCTGAGTAGGCTTGTCTAAACAACAATGCTTTTAGCAGGCACCAAAAAGTGTACAGTGAAGGTATGGAAACTTTAAGACTTCCCCATGTATAATGTTAGGGTGAAAACAGCTGTAATTGCTTTAGATGAGGAGGGCTTGTTTGGAAGCAATCTCTCGGGGGTCAGTCAGTGCAAATATAGTTTTCCTTGGACAGCTTTGAAAAACCCAACAACCCTGGTTTTGTAAATTTGCAGTGCAGCTCTGTTTGAACTGGGGGAAAGCCTGCTCTCCAAGGTGCTAATGGGCTAGTTCCCATGCCATCACCAATGCACTTTTTCCTCCTTGTTCCAAAATACCTGGGGCACTTTTATCACTGTTTCAAAATGCATTTGTTTATGAAAGATAAACACAGAAACAAACAGATATTGCTTAACTATTTTAAAGTTAGATGCAGTGGTACCTTGGGTTATAAACATCTCGGGTTACAAACACTTCAGGTTACAGACTCTGCTAACCTGGAAGTAGTACCTCAGGTTAAGAATTTTATCTCAGGATGAGAACAGAAATCACACGCCAGGGGTGCGACGGCAGCAGGAGGCCCCATTAGCTAAAGTGGTACCTCAGGTTAAGAACGGTTTCAGGTTAGGAACGGACCTCTGGAACGAATTTAGTTCATAACCCGAGGTATAACTGTATTTCACTTGTTGGCAAGTCTGTCTGTCACACAGAAGTGAATTTGGGCTCACATCACAGGTGAATGCTATCACGATGCACTGTCCTTGGAAACTTTCTGACCAAAGTGTACAATATAAATATTTTAGCAAACAAACAAATCAATAGAGGAATTCACTATGCTCTTTGAATATTTTGCCTCTCTTCACCAGAATTTATAGCTATGTTGTTAAATAACCTAATGAAAGTTGCATTTCCAGAGTTAGTTAAGAATATATTAACACCACCAACAGGGAAAATCTTTAAAGACATGAGCGAAATGGGCACATCTAACAAAGCATTCGTATAGGAGTTTTGCTTCTGTTTTTTTAAAGTATATTACATTCCAGGTGGAATGCAAAAGGTTATGAACAAATGGGAGTTTGTGATTAAAGGTTTATTCAATAAAAAGAAACCACATACACTCAGGCAGTCAAAATTTGAACATGCTTTTTAAGAATAACCTAAATATTTGTGATGTTAAAGATCTTCCCGGTTTTGTTGCTCGCTTTGTAACCTTTTAATGGAAGATTTATCCCCTTAATAATAAATAATAGATGTCATTGTCCAATCAAATATTAAAGATTCCCAATGATGGAGCTTCTACTTCTGCCTCAAGGTTATTTTGCATCCTGGGAGACTTCATTGTCAATAGTGGTTCCCAAGCACTCACTTAAATTTCCTTTGATTTTATTCCATCGCTCTTGCACTGGGAGTCAGCTAAGCAACTAAACTGCAAATCTCAAGCCAATCACTTCTGGGCTAGTTCTACAGACATCTATGGGATTAATCTGGAGCCAGCGGTTTCAAGCTTGCAATTTAACTCACTAAGACATGTAGATGCTTTCACATATTTATTCAGATTTCCAAAATGCTCCATTCCAAAGGCTCAGGATTTAGAAACATGTGGGTATATTCAAACTGATGCTGTTAAAAAACAAACAGCATTAAACCCCCACTCATACTAGCTTGGAGGCTACTTCAAGGTGAGCGAGTCCCCTTCACCTGAGAGGGGGGAGAACATGTATATGCTCTTCTGACCCAGCTCTAGGCATCTACCCACTCACAGGAGTCCTAACTGGGGCACGGTAACCCCTTTGGACCCCTAAACAGGAGGGGGGCCCTAGGTGAGCTGAGGGGTTGACTCCATTATTGTGCCCCCTACCCCTCTGGGGCATAAGTGGTGCTAGGTAAGCTTCTCACATTCAATACCCTCTGTAGGAGCTTGTATGAGGTTGCCCCCGATTACTTCTTTTTTATATGTGAGGATGTGTCCTCTTTTTTGACTCTTCAAAATATGGTAACCCTATGTAACTGTGCTGGGTCCAGGGGCAACCCAAGAACTGCGGTCCAGGTCCAGTCCAGAATCTGAAGGTTCCGCTAGGAGTCAGTCCGACAGGATCAAGGCAGGACACGAGGCAGGAAACCAGGCAAGGACAGGTGCAGGATCTGGCAAACAGCAATGTTGCTCCTGCAACCTGGGGCGGGGTCCAACAGCCTTTTATCTTTGTCAGGGTAGCAGCCGGTCCTGATCCCCTGGCGACTCACCTCCCTGTTTCACCCGAAGGCGAGCACTCCTCCTGCGAGTCCTCAGGTATCTCCTTCTCTCAGACCTTAGTCTCTGCAGCTCGGGAGACGTCGGTGGGTTACTAGACCCAGGGTCCACCTCAGCCTCCCCTGACCCAACTGGTAGTGGAGCAGCTGTAAGTGATGGCCCAGATGAAGGCAACGAGGTAATCCCCGCATCTGGAGCCAGGCCAGGCTCAGGCCCTTGACTCGGCCCAGCTGGTGTTTGTTGCAGGGGAACCTGTGCAGACTGGGACTCTTCAGGATCAGGCCCCAGAATTGATCAGATGATGCCTGAGGCAAAGGATCTGGTGCAGACTGAGACTCCTCTGGTTCCGAGCCCGAGTCCCAGGCCATCACAGTAACAAAGCAAAATTATCCTATGAAAAATTCTCTGGGCCCCAAAAGCAAAGCAAGCAAAAAGAAAATGAAAGACATCACAGCGATGGGGAGGGGCGCTGACAAACAAATCCTTTGCAAGATGCAGAGAAAGACAGTGATACCAAGAAAGCTGGGGTAGTCATTTTGCCATAAATTATCTGTTGATAGACAAACAGAGCAGCAGTTTGATAATACACATACAACACACAATTCTGATACACGGAAACCTGCAGCGTAACTAGATCCTTACATGGAAATGGGAACTGGATGAGAGGCAAGCTCAGATTTGCTTTTACAACACAGTTTTCAAAGATGCATTATAATCCAGCGCCTTTTTGTGTCACAACATGCAACAGTCGCACCTGCCTTTTCAGAAATCTTATTTGCACATAAAAAAATGGTTTATGCACTTCCTTCCTTTGCTATCATCTTCAATAATAGGCTTTACTTCTTTGGGCAACACAAGAATAAGCAAGCCTCCTGTTCTGTAGATAAGAGCTTGAAGTCTAAACAGAGGGTGCTCAAACACAGCTGCAAAAGGTCATGACCCACAGCTGAATATTTGCTCAAGAGTACACAGTCCATTCCAGTGAGGTATGCATGTTTCATACCAATACAATGACATTGGGGGTGCAGTCCTATAACCATGTACTAGGGAGTAAGCCCCACTGAACTCAACAGAACTTCCTTCTGAGTAGTTACGTATAGGATTGTAATGTCAGAAGCATGAATAGCACTGAGGCTTGCTGTGGAACACATCCTTTGAAACAAGTTCTAAGGTCTCATTTGCTGCACACTGAACAATTACTGTGTATATCCCAACTGATGCCTCCTTCAGTGAGTGCATACAACGGCCATTGGTGGTTTCAAATACTTGCATTAAAAATACTTGGCCTTTTTGGAATCCAGTTTGAAAGATGTACAGACAAATTTTTACATCTTTTTGTTTTGTTTTACATAAGACTGTAAGAAGAGTCCTGATGGATTAGAACCAACTCCTTTTCCTCACAGTGACCAAGAAGATTCCTATGGGAAGGCCACAAGGAAGACATGAGCTCAATAGCACAAAAGAGTGTACAAAGAGCCTGTTGGATCAGGCCACTCATCTAGACCAGCATCCTGTTCTCACCCTGTTCTCTCAGTGACCCAACCATATTCCTGTGGAAAACATGCAAGTACTTTCTCTATGCCTGAATAACTTTATAAACATCTCTTAGCCTTTTGACTTTGCCTTTCAACTTCATTTTTTTCAGAAGTTTCTTCTTTTGAAGTCAAATGTGACCGTACTGGATTTTCTTGGCAATTGGCCATGTACAAGTTCTGGACACCACACTATATTAAATCCAGGGTCACCACCCCTCTGGTCAATATTTAGCGCCTGAGCTATAAGTTCTTATAGGATTTGGCTCCTAGCACACAGTGATCTTACTGGGCCCTTATTAGTCTGTGAGAGTTAAATCAAATATTTAAATAACTGGGTGATAATTACCCTCACTTCACTTGTCTGATGAACTCACCTTGATGCCTGGTCAGCTGGGATAAAGAAGACATTTAATCAGCTGGGGGCTCCTGTAATGCATAGAGCAATGTGGTGTTTCTATGAATTGAATGTCTTTTTATCGTATTTTATTTAGATGGGGGAAGAGGACTTGAATCAGGGCCTGAGAACCAAGGAAGGGGGTCCGAGTTTAAGAGCTTAACCCAATCAATACATCTCCCACTGCGAAGCTAGGAGCCACTTGGGGTGGGAGTTGTATTTATTTATGTATTAATTTTATATCCCACCCTTCCTCCAAAAGGAAGCCAGGGTAGCAAACACCATGTGATAAAACAATAAAATATATTATATTGGGACTCTTGCATATGGGCAAAAGGCTAGACCCTACCAGTGCTTCTCAAACTTGGGTCTCCAACTGTTGTTGGACAACCACTCCCATCATCCCTAGCTAGGAGGACCAGTAGTCAGGGATGATGGAAGTTGTAGCTTGGAGACCCACGTTTGAGAAACACTGCATGCACTATGGCCTTCATCCAAATTCCAAACAGCGCCCACCCCCTGCTTTTTTTGTAAAAGACATCAGGATACAAGACACAAAACTCCCTCATTGCATGTAGTTTGACCCTTTTGGAATCCAATTCAAAAGCTTTCAATGTTGCTGACAGCCATCTGAATTTTCCACTTGAAAGAGTTTTATGACTTAGTAAGTTTTACGACTTTGGAGTCTGTACCTTAAGCTACCCTTCTTTCCCTCAAGAACTACAAGAACAAAAGAAAATGCCAGAGAGTTTGGTAAGCTCACCTCCACCCCATTCTGTGCCTAAGGAGGCTCTTCTGACTAGTCGCTCCTTCTGTTAATGGCTACACAAATCTCAAGCAGCAAATCAACACATTTTGCTTTTAACAACCTCCAGACTCCCTGCCCACTAACCAGATCATCAATAATGAGAGCATATTGTACAAATGGACTAATAACACAACCTTAATTCAATTGCTTCCAACAATTTTCTGTGCACACTCTATTAAAAACAGCCACTCAGCCAGAATGCTTTAGAAGCCTGCACAAGGTCCCTTTCTGAAAAAGAGACAGGAATCTGAACTGGTTCAAGTCAGCCAATATCTGCCAATCAGTTCTCCTTGACACTTGACTCTGCCATTTCACACATGACATTTAATTTATCTACACTGGTAATTTTTTTTTTTTTGGGGGGGGGGTTATATACCTATGCAACATTACCATGCAAGATCACCCAGGCACTGTTTTCCCAAGTGGAACAGCAGCTGACAATGGAATATCAAACATGTTTCTCTGTGTTGAGAAATATACATGGGTGTTATCTTCATGCACACCTTATATATATCTACAAGTTTGATTATACACACTCATGCAGGTCCAAGAAAGGGCTTTCTGAAACACTATCACCTTTGTGTCAGAGGATTGAGTTCTATATGGATTGACAGTAAATGGTGTTTGTGCTTCTCTTTGGTTAATCTTTTGGCCTCATGGCTCAGATCCAAATTGATTTGTCCACATGATCTGGATGTGTCAGACATGGTTTTCCACTAAACCACTTAGCTATATCCATGTGTGGGGAATAAGGCAGTGCCAAAACACTCAGATGCTGCCATTTAATGCCTACCCTCTTCCTGTGCTTTCTCTTCAAGGAGGGATGTGACTCCCTAAGGAGAGAAGAAGGATACTGGGTTCAGTCAGAGGAGGAGGTGTTCTGACAGAAATGCCTTTTTCTTTTCTGGGCCTTATGTCTGACAAATTAGTGTCCCCAGATATAATCAGCTGCCTTGGACTGCTTCTGATGTTACTTTTGCTTGCTCATTTCTTAAAGAGACAGCCTGCAAGATCCTTGTTTCCGATACACCTGATCCTTCAGATTAGGGGTGTACAAAATTTCTTTTTCATTAAAAATTTCAAGGAAAAAATAATGTGTGTGAGAGTTGCTGGGGGGGCAGTCTTGTGTGGGGAATTTACAACTCCATATGCTTATCTTTTTTTGTTTTCTGCTTCCTTTCTGTTCACAGCTGCTCCTTTTCCCAAACTACAGTTTTGTCACAATTCTTTTTTTAAAACACTGGCGTTTTCCTCTGAAGTAATATCTTAAGCAGGGTGATGACATCATGCCAATAAGAACTAGATACAAGTCGAATCAGAGTGAGGGTAACGGTTCCTGCCCTCACTCAAAGTGGACAAATATTTTATCTGTTTGTTTCCCTACAAAAACACACACATACCAAAATTGGGGGGGGGGGGAGAAACTGCAGAGAGGAAACTGAACTTCGGACATTAGTTAATATGAGTGTGCTAGCTGTTTTTATTCTTGTTGTCAAGATGTGAGAAAGCAATATTATAGACCTCTTTGCTTAATTATTCTGTTTGTTTAGACGCATCAGAAATGATAGAACTAGGAAAAAGAAAAACCCATCAATTCCATGCTAAATAGAAGGAGAATTTAGAATTCAAGACCTATCTCCTCACATTCTCTGAGCAGGGAAAAAACCTAAGCCATGTAATAGTTGTAAAAATATTTTTTCATTGCAGTGATTGCTTTTGAAGAACCAGGCTTATGACAGAGAGGAAAGAGGAGGAGGAAAAAATGAGTCAGGGAAAGGGTAGTAATGCGGGAGGGAACATGGTGAGGAAGGGGGGTGGGCAAAAGCCATCTTATTGATCACAGAAAGCCCCCTCCCCTGCTTCTCCTTGATTTCAAAAGGAAACTGTTCTGGTCTCAAAAACCTTCCCGTTTCAAAGATTTCACCTCTATGCTTCTTTTCTTCACACCATGAGGGTTGGAACCGCACACTTATTTATTTTTTAAAAACAAAATCTGAAATCCCCAAGGGCCTGGCTAAAAAGAACCAAATCAGCATGTGTTCTCCTGGAAAGGCACATGATGTGTTTTATGATGAGCCTATAGAGCCCCTGTTCTTGGGTATCACCTTCCTCTCTGTTTGGTCAAGATGCTTGAAGCCACAGGCTTAAATGATACGGCTGGGGCAGATCTTCTTACAGGAAGCAGCTGTGATGCTCTTGCGATTCAAATCAGCTGCAAGAAAAGGATTTGTGGCCTTTTCAGCCAACATTCTGCTCACGGCTCGGAAAGGCCAAGGTGATGGTAAGATTATTCCTCCATCTGCAGTCCAAAATGGATGTTTATGCGATATATATGTTTGTGTGTGTGTATATTTAAAACCCACCACAAAACAAAAATCTTGCCAAACTGAGAGATCTTTGCCTGCCATGTGCTGCTTGCCTTCAGTACTTTTGCATGGATAACTGGAAACTCACTTTGACAGACATGAGGCCCGTAACAAATAGCATCCAACCAAAGTGAAGGAGCGTTTTTAATTGTTTCGCTGTCTGCGCCTCCAGCGGTGCTGCATTAGTGCCCTTGACTATGCTGGCTTTGCTTTTTTCCTTTCTTTCTCTAAAGGAAGTATTTATAGAGTGCCCTGTCAAGGCTCACATCTCTCTTAGCTTTCTTCCACTAACTGTCAAACTGGAAAAGCATCCTGAAATCTCCCGGGGCCTCCCTTCCTGATTTTCTGTGCTCCTGTAAGGTATCAATATGCTTGAGAGAACCGCCGAGTACTAAGCGCCTTTTTTGAAGGTAATGGAACTGGATGGTCCATTGTGGCCCACCGTGATTGATTCACGCTTTACTCACACAGCAGAGAAGAGCTTTTTCCAGCTCTTGGCCTGGTAACATTAGCTGCCTCTTTGCTGGGGTCTGCCTCCCTATTTGCTTTAAATATACAATGCCTTCTTTATTCTGGCATTACCCTGGGGGGACCTTGCTGTACATTATCTCGCGCACAGCCTGGGTAATGGCTTGGCCTCGCTCGCTTCTTTTCATCTCCTCCGGCACCACAACAGCTGTTGGGCAGAACTACCCAAAAGCCTGCAGCAACACTTCCGCTCTTGAGCTCTCTCTCGCAACACAACCATTGGCCATAAGCAGACAAAAAGGCCAGTGAGCCAGCAGATATGAAAGACCGCCACACTTGTTAGCACAGCTGCATGGCGCATGATTTCAGGCAGCTCATTCAGGGGGAGGGGGGGAGGTTGTCTCGTTGGTAGCAGCCCTTTTGAAAGAGCAATTGAGGTTTGTATCTACCTCGTTTCCCCAGTACTGAACCCCCAAGTTCAGCACCAAATCCTTCAACCATGAATACAGGAAGCTGCCATCTGGATGTAACCTGGAACACAGCGTATTGGGATCATCAACCGATATGGATAACACAGGTACCCTTTTGGCGGAAATCCTTCATAGCCACAGGACACTATACGACCAGGATTCCACACACACTCAGAACTGTTGCTTTTCTGATATTCCATGCTTGGGGTTTTTCTTCAGAACAACAGAATAGTAGGAAGTAGAATATTCTGTCGTGTTTAGATTCTAGGTTGAGAACTTGAGTATCCTTTTGTCTCTTTAATATACCAATCCTAAGCATACTACCAATCCTAAGCATACTTACTAGGAGGTATGTTCACTGAACTCAGTGCGACTTCTTGTTTCTCTGTCAAACCGCTTACCAACAGGATTGATGAAACAAAATGAAACTTTGCCACTACATCTATCCCAGTATGTTTCCTGCATTGAGGCTGGTTAAGAAACTGCAGGTAGCATGTAACTCAGTGGCTGGGTTGCTCGGTGTGCAGCCTACACAGAGCGTGTGGCACCTTCGCTTAAATAACTGCACTATCTGTCAGTATGTTACCAGGCAGGGCTGCCAGAGATGATGTTGTCATACAAGGCCCTAAGCCAATCCCTCTTATTTTGTATTATTTTTATGTCTCTTATGTTTTGCTGTACTTGTATATATCATTGCACACAGTGCCTTCATCTGTTTTATATGAGTGGGCAAATTAGATAGATAGATGATAGATAGATTAGATAGATAGATGATAGATAGATAGATAGATAGATAGATAGATAGATAGATAGATGATAGATAACTTGGGACCTGGTTCCATGAGGGAGTGCATTCTTCATTACCAATCTGCTTCTCATTGATTCATTGCCTGCACATGTACATCTTGGGGCAACCAGGGGCAGGGTCTTCTCTGCTGTGGCACCTAATCTTCAGAACCCCCTCCCCACTGAAGTACAGAAGGTGCCAACCTTACTTAGGTTTTGGCATCGGTTAAGATTTATTTTTCCGTCAAACATTTGCCAGCTTTACCTAGCTTTTAGTAACATGTTTTAATTTTTTTCTACTGTAGTTGTGGTATTGATGTTATGAGCTATTGTTGTTTTAACATATGAAGTTATTTTGTAACCACTCTGGAATTTGCTAATGAAAGGTGGTGTGTGTGTATTATTTTAAATACATAAATTTCTGCTGGTATGACAGAATTTAGTAGCAATCTTCTAGAACCTGAGGTGTAACAAAGGAGGAAAGGAACATTGTTTTCTTCCCTCACCAACACAGCCGCCCCTCATTTGATGAGTGAGCAGCTGCCTCGAAATAACACAATAAAGAGTCGCTCCTGTCTGGGCTGTCTCTAGAATAGGGGGCGACATCTCCAGGATGGAGTTGCAGCAGACCTGACTTCATATAACATCCTAATTAAATGCTTGTTATTCATACAACAGAGGCCTGGTGGTCGAGGTGACACACCAGATAACATGACAAGTTCTCTTGGCCTCCTGACAGCAGCTGCTCCAGTGCGCTAAGGTTAAATGAAGAGTGAAAACCCGAACTCTAGCAAAGTGATTACAGAAGTGAACTTCCAGGCTTGTAGCTGCAGGGGACTTGGAAAGACCGTTGCCTGAAACCTTGGAGAACTGTTGCCAGCCAGTGTGGCTCATACTAAGTTAGATGGACCAACGACCTGACTTGGGATCAGATGGCTCCTTAGAATGCAGGCAGCAGTCCTAAGTGGAGTCAGGGAGGAGCAGAACAGAACATCCACCGCCATGCATCCCAAGCCTCATTGGCATGTGACACATATGTGGTTTGTTTGTTTTTGCTACAACAGCTCATTCCACCTTAAATATACCTTCAGAAGGTGGTGGAAATATATTCTTAAATTATTCCAACTGCTGAAGGGATAACTTGAGCCTTTATCCTTAAAAAGTTACTGCAGAAGACTGATTAAACTAGGCTTCCTCAACCTCGGCCCTCCAGATGTTTTGAGACTACAATTCCCATCATCCCTGACCACTGGTCCTGCTAGCTAGGGCTCATGGGAGTTGTAGGCCAAAAACATCTGGAGGGCCCTGGTTGAGGAAGCCTGGATTAAACCCTTCTGTGAGTCTACAAACTCACATGGGATTGGAATAGGAAACAAAAGGCGAAGAGGTTAAGTATGTAATGATAAAGTGGGCAAAGGATCTGGGACATAACAGACAAATAAATGATTGGGGAAAACTTTGGAAGGTGGATCCTTATTTTATTGATTATTATTTTTGAAAAAATTAATTAAAAATTATTGACAAAAATATATAAACTCACATGGGGAAATTAATACTAATAAAATAGATTCTCTTATTTTGAGCACATAGTTAAGGAACAAAATATCCTGCAAAGCCTGTGAGCTGGGTGGATTAGACAAAGGATGGCTGGGCTACATTCAAATGCCTTGGAAAAAGAAAGAAAGAACTATATTTGGGTGGAAAAGGCATGATAAATGGGGCGTAACATTAATAGCCAATGTAGAAGGGTGTAGCAATGCAAGGGATACAAACTTGGCAATGTGACATGATTTATCAGATCAACTAGAAATAGTTAATGAGAATGCATGCTTTTAAGCTCAACTGGACAGCTGGCTTATTCATACACCAACAATTTTAGCTCCAATACAAAACAACTCGGGGGGGGGGGATATGAAGGTTCTATTAAATATGCTCAGGTGCTTAGCAACATCAGTGCAATCCTCCCAGCATCCCCGCCCTCTCCGTGGCAACACGCTGGCGGCATGTTAAAATTCAGAGAAACAAAAGTTTCCAAATGGTTTCTGAAAAGCACAAGTCAGCTGGAAGGAGCCAACTAGGAAAGGCTCCAATGCCAAGGGTAGGTGTTGGTTTTTTTGTGTTTTTTTATTTGCTTTAAAATTAACAAGCTCTTTGTGGGTTCAGTTTTTAGTTTGGTGCAGGGGGCTCGCAGTGTTTGAGGAAATGCTGGGGGGCACAGGGAGAATTCTCATTTTGGTTCCGAATGGGAGACAAAGCCTCCCTCAAATATTGTTAATTTGTGAAGCTGCCAGGGTGATTGATGCTCTGTGAAATGGCAGCTTTCCTTGTAGCTTACAGAACTGCTATTAATGCAGTCAGAAAGCCTTCACTCCTTCAAGGGATCCTCACACTGAATATTAATAGCACACATCTTGCCTCTTCCGTTTGGGTTTCTTTGAAGGATCCTCTGCCTTGGCAACAAGAGGATATGGGAAGCAAATCCTGGCTGCTAATGCGGGCAGCATGGAGCACAAACACAGGGGCAGCCATGCTGCAGGCACACTGGCCTTTCCATGGCAAGGATGGATGGATAGATGACTCAGACTAGTGGTCCATCAAGGTCAGTATGAAGAACCTCAGACTTGAAGGCCAATCTGGCTCTTACCCAGTGGCTAAGCTGCATGCTCCAGGTGGAAAGCAGATGGGGGCTTGACTGGCGCGCATCCCAGGGGGTGTGTGGTGCGCTGCCCAGAGGGCCGTGGCGCCCAGTGTGGTGGGGTGTGTGCGGTGCATGTCTGGGGGGGTGGCCGCGGTGGTACCCCCCTCCCCGATGACTCCCCCGCCCCCCGTTCCTCTGCCAGTGCCCTTACCTGGCCCTTCGAGTCTCGCCCGGCCACAGGCTTCCTGACCCCCTCACATCACCAGCTCTGCTTTGTACCCTCAAGTGTTTTTGTCTAGCTAGAACAGCGGTTCTCAAAGGGTGTGGCAGGAGAGGATGACAAGTGTGACAAAAAGATTCCAGGACAATCACAGAAGCATTTCAGTATAGTATGGCATGGCATGGCATGGCATAGCATTAGTGTGTGTGTGTGTGTGTGTGTGTGTGTGTGTGTGTGTGTCAGAATATGGTAGATACTCAAGAGCACTGGCTATTCTTCTCCATTTCTCCATGATTTTCAAGTCTGACAAATACAAAAGATCGGAAAGGAGAAAGGCTTCTTTGTGTTGATGAGAAGATAAGAGTTGTCTCAAATTAGACTGAATATAAATGAGATTACCCAGGAAAAGCAAGCTCACATTTCTCATTGAGTTTGTATACATACCGGTACTTATGGTACATATGTAAGAGGCTCGTTTATAATTATATTTTGGGGATGATTCATGTTCTTACATAGCTGCATCGTTTTATACTTTCTGGGCCCAAACCTAATTGAAATGAGACACTTCCTCTCATGTCCTACAAGTGGTTTCATGTATTTGAGAAAGCCTGCACTTCCCAGGGTGAAAGGTATGGCAGAATGGACTATTGTGAGGTGGTAGCAAGAAAAGTTCATTACTATCCTCCAGAGGGAATTCCAAAGTTTGAAGTAAAGGAGGAACTAAAGTTTTGATAAGATAAGGCATAATAAGGCAAAGGTGACAAAAACTTTGGATGGAGCGGAAGGTTTTGCTGTTGCTTCCCATTCAAATTGACAGATGAACTAGAATACACAAGAATAGAACATTTGAACAAATTCCTGGGACTAAAGTCCGGCTCTGTTTGATTCCTCTTTTCCCTTAGCTCAGAGAGACAGGAAACGGTCCCCCTTAGCTGAAAGGCAGATCCATTTGGTTCCTCCTCTCCCTGAGCTGTTTGTGTCCAGGCCAGATGTTACAAGAACTTCACTCTGGGTTCACCCACACCTCTGTTTGCCCTGCTGCCAAACGGCAACCGACTTTTCCACGGACTGCCATTTGTTCTAATTCAGCAGCAAAGAGCAGGGGTGGTGCATCCCATTTTGCTGCTTGAGGCAAAACAGGAATTGTCAACTTGCCCTGCTGCCTCCATAGGTGCTGCTGCTCTCACCACTTCTCTGCCCCCCTCGCTGCCTCTGCCACTAGCAGAGAAGTGACGTGGGCATCTTGTACGCTCCACAAGATCTCATGTGATTTTGGCTGGTGCCACTTCTGTGGAGGTGATGGGACGCCTGTGGAGCTGCCCCCCTGGGGCTTTCTGCCACTTAAGGCAGCTGCCTCAGTCTGCCTAATGGCAGAGCTGACTGTGTTTCCAGGAGAAAGCTGTGGGGCAAACACAAAACTGCTCGGACCCTAGAAAGCAGAAAACCACTTAGACCTGTGCTTTCTAGGCATGGGACAAGCAGAAGCGTGGATGAGCAGTAAATTTAAGAACTGGTGGCTGAGCTTCCTTATTTTCTTCCTTCTGCCCATCCCCCTTTTCCTCTTTTTGTCACACGTGCTGGAGACTTTGTGCATTGTGATGCGCTTTTCAGCGCTGTTCTCCCAGGCTGCAGAGTCAGCATGTTCACAGACGTCTCTGTGATAAGCACTCAAGCTAAGGGATATCCTTTTAAACAAACTCTAGGAGCATGCAGCCACAGATGACTGAGGTGGCTGGATCTGTCCCAGGTACAGTAGCTTTGTATGTGTGTGCTGGTGGTGCTGCCTGGCTTTCAATCATCACAGGAACATCATCTATAATTTCATTGTTAACTGAACATGGCATTCCATTTACCAAAACCCCAGAGTCCACGCTACTTCGCTTTCTATTCTGGAAAGATGATTTCCTCTCAGCAAGTTGAAAGAGATTCTGGTATGGTTGCTGGGTATCTAACACACAGCACATATATCATAAATAATTCG